>NC_091434.1:103117534-103448910 GCF_964237555.1 Oryctolagus cuniculus
AGTACCAACATCAAGCTTCAATAATGACCAATAATTACTATTTCTTTACCCATAGTCCATTTATCCTGAGCTCAAATTATTACCACACAGTGTTTTTTGGTTCCCAAATAAACATTTTATTTAAGGGATGCAAACTTCATGAATTTTATAAATACAACTTTAGGAACATAGTGTTTCTTCCCCCTTTACCCCCCCTCATACCCACACACCCACCACTCTTCCTCCTCCATCTCCTATTCCCATTCATATTTTTTACTAAGATCTATTTTATTTTTTCTCTTCTTTTAAAAGGTTTATTTATTTATTTGAAAGTCAGAGTTACACAGAGAGAGGAGAGGCAGAGAGAGAAAGAGAGAGAGAGAGGTCTTCCATCCTATGGTTCACTCCCCAACTGGCCACAACAGCTGGAGCTGCACTGAACCAAAGCCAGGAGCCATGAGTTTTTTCTGGGTCTCCCACGCAGGTGCAGGGGCCCAAGGACTTGGGCTATCTTCTACTGCTTTCCCAGCCCATAGCAGAGAGCTGGATTGGAAGTGGAGCAGTCATGACTTGAACTGGCACCCATATGGGATGTTGGTGCTTCAGGCCAGGATGTTAACACACTGTGCTACAGCACCCACCCCACCAAGATCTATTTTCAATGAACATTATACACATATAATTAACTCTATATTAAGTAAAGAGTTCAACAAATTGTATGAAAATAAAAAAAAAAATTGTCCTCAACACTTGAGACTAAGTCTGTTCAAAATCATTCCATCTTGAATGTGAATTTCACCTCTATAGATTGCCTTTTGGGTGCTCTATTAGTTATCATATATCAGGGAGAACATACGGTATTTGTCCTTTTGGTACTGGCTTATTTCACTAAGTATGATGTTTTGTAGTTTCATCCATTTTGTTGCAAATGACATGATTTCATTTTTTAACTGCTATGTAATATTCCATGGTTTATGCATCTAATAATTTGTTTATCCAGTCTTTAGTTGACAGGCATTACAGTTGATTCCATATCTTAGCTTGTGAATTGAGCAGCAGTAAACATGGGGGTACAGATAACTCTTACATATTCTGATTTCATTGCCCTTGGGTAAGTCCCCAGGAGTGCAATGGATGGGTCATATTGTGGGTCTATATTCAGATTTCTGAGATATATCCATATGGTATTCCACAATGCTTACTACAGTTTACATTCCCACTAACAATGGATTAGGGTACTTTATCCCCCCCCCAATCCTTGCCAGAATGTGTTGTTTGTTAATTTTGGTATGAAAGCCATTCTAACAGGGGTGAGGTGAAACCTCATTGTTGTTTTGATTTGCATTTTCCTGATGACTAATGATCTTGACATTTTTTTTTCACGTGTGTTTTAACCATTTGAATTTCCTCTTTTGAAAATACCTGTTTAAGTCCTTTACCCTTTTCTTAACTTACTTGTTTGTTTTGTTGCTGCTGAGTTTCTTGATCTCTTTATGTATTCTGGATATTAATACTTTTCAGTTGCATTCTTTACAAATAACTTCTCCCATTCTGTTCTTTGCCTCTTCACTTTGCTGAGTGTTTATTTGCAGTACAGAAGCTTCTCAATTTGATGTAATCTCATTTGTCAATTTTGGCTTTGATTGCCTGTGCCTCTGTGTCTTATATAAGAAGTCTTTGCCTAAGCCAATGTCTGACTGAGTTTCCCTAATGTTCTAAATTAATTTGAAAGTATTGTGTCATAGATATAGGTTTTTAATCCATTTTGAGAGGAATTTTGTGAAAGGTGTAATGTAGGAGTCTTGGTTCATACTTCTGCATGTGGAGGTCCAGTTTTCCCAGCACCACTGTTAAAGAGACTGTCCTTGCTCCAGGGATTGATTTTAGCTCCTTTTTTAACGATAAAATTGGTTGTAGATGCGTAGGTTGATTTCTGGAGTTTCTATTCTGTTCTATTCGTCTATCTATCTGTTTTTCACTAGTACCAGGCTGTTTAGATTATAACTGCCCTGTAATATGTCTTAAAATCTTGCGTTATGATGCCTCTGGCTTTGTTTTTGTTTTTTAAGCTTGCTTTAGCTATTCAGGGTCTCCAATTTTCCATATAAATTTCAGAATCACTTTTCTATATATGAGAAGAATGTTCATGGTATTTTGATTGGTATCACATTGAATCTGTAAGTTGCTTTTGGAAGAATGGACATTTTGATGATATTTATTCTTCCAATCCATTAACATGGAAGATTTTTCCATATTTTGGTGTCTTCATATATTTCTTTCTCTAATGTTTTGTAATTCTGCTCATAGAGATCTATGATGTCCTTGGTTAAATTTATTTCAAGGTATTTGATCTTTTTTGTAGTTTTTCTGAATGAGATTGATCTTAAAAGTTCTTTCTCAGTCATGGCATTGTCTGTGTATACAAAGGCTATTGATTTTTGTGTGTTGATTTTATATCCTGCCACTCTACCAAACTCTTTTATGAGTTCCAACAGCCTCTTAGTGGAGTCTTTTGGATCCCTTGTATATAGAATCATGTCTTCTGCAAATAGAGATATTTGACTTCCTCCTTTCCAATTTGCATCTCTTTGATTTCTTTTTCTTGCCTAATGGCTCTGGGTAAAACTTCCAGGACTTTATTGAATAGTGACAGTGAGAGTGGGCATCCTTGTCTGGATCCAGTTCCCACTGGGAATGCTTCCAACTTTTCCCTATTCAATAGCACATTGGCTATGGGCTTTTTATAAATTGCTTTATTATGTTGAGGAATGTTCCTTCTATACCCAATTTGCTTAGAGTTTTCATCATAAAAGGATGTTGTATTTTATCAAATGCTTTCTTTACATCTATTGAAATAATCTTAGGATTATTGTACTTCAATTTGTTAATGTGATGTATCACATCGATTGATTCATAAATGTTCAACCATTCCTGAATAGCTGATATAAATCCCAGTTGCTCCAGGTGAATGCTTTCTGATCTGTTGTTGGATTTGATAGGTTAGTATTTTGATGAGGAGTTTTGTATCTATCTTCATCAGAGAAATTGGTCTGTAGTTCTCTTTCCCTCTTGTATCATTTTCTGTTTTAGGAATTAAGGTGGTGCTGGCATCAAAGAAGGAATTTTGGAAGATTCCCTCCCTTTCAATTTTTTTTTAATTTCTTGAGAAGAATTGGAGTTAGTTTTTAACAGTCTGATAGAATTCTGTGGTGAAGCCATCTGATACTGGCCTTTTATTTGCTGAGAGGGTCTTTATTACTTATTCAATTTCTTTCCTGGTTATTTGTGTGTTTAGAATTTCTGTCTTCCTGGCTCACTCTAGGTAGGTTGTATGTAGCCAGGAATCTATCCATTTCTTCTAGGATTCCTGAATTTTTGACATACAGCTCTCTATGGTAATTTTTGATGATTCTTTTTGTTTCTGTGATGTCTGTTGTTACACTCCTTTTTTCATCTCTAATTTTGTTAATTTGGGTCTTCTCCCTCTTTTTTTGATAGTTGGGCAAATGGTGTATCAGTTTTGTTTATTTTTTTCAAAAAATAGCTTTTCATTTTGCTGGTCTTTGGTATTTTTTGTTTCAATTTTGTTGATTTCTTCTCTAATTTTAATTATTTCCTTTCTCCTACTAGTTTGAGTTTGGTTTGCTGTTGTTTTTCTAGGTCCTTTGAATGCACTGATACCTCGTTTATTTGATGCCTTTCCAATTTCTTGATGTAGGAACCAATTGCTATAAACTTTCCTCTTAACACTGCTTTTGCTGTATCCCATAAGTTTTGATATGTTGTATTGTCATTTTAATTTGTTTCCAGAATTTTTTTTTTATTTTTCTTTTGATTTCTTCAATGACCCACTGTTCATTCAGCAGAATGTTAGTCATTCTCCATGTTTTTGCATATGTTCTAAAGATTCTTGAGTTTTTGATTTCCAGCTTCATTCCATTGTGGTCTAAAAAGATGCATAGCATGACTTAGATTTTTGGAATTTGCTGAGACTTTTTTTTGGCTAGCATGTGTTCTATCCTGGAGAAAACTCCATGTACCAGTGAGAAAAAGGTGTATTTTTTATCTGTAGGTTGAAAAGTTCTGTTAATATCTGCTAGATCTGTTCACTCCATAGGTTTTTTTTTTTTTTTTTTTTTTTTTTTACTTT
The DNA here is from genome assembly GCF_964237555.1 of Oryctolagus cuniculus. Taxonomy (NCBI): domain Eukaryota; kingdom Metazoa; phylum Chordata; class Mammalia; order Lagomorpha; family Leporidae; genus Oryctolagus; species Oryctolagus cuniculus. The sequence continues at coordinate 103,121,664 of NC_091434.1, forward strand.
TGTGGTATCTGGTCTTTATTTTGTCCCATGTCATAAGTCTGTAGAATGGATATGCTACATTTATCTTAATGGAGTTGATATTATAATTGGTTAATTATTCAATCAATTACCTAATCTCTCATACTGTATTGAAGACAAAGATAACATCAGGCTTATAAGTATTTTGTGTTATTGTATCATAAAAGGTTATTGTAAAGCTTAAAATATTTATTGCATGCAAATCATAGTGCTGTAAAAACAGTGATAGTTGGTGCTGTTAAGATTATAATTCACTCACCTGCATTTACACAAAACTGTTCTGCCATCCTTTACAAAGTCTACCATAGATGTCTTACAGGATGTACTTTTCCTTTCCAGGATAGGAAATCTATTTCTGTAACGGAACACTGTCTTTCTTTTATTTTTATTTTTATTTTTATTTTTATTTTTATTTTTATTTTTTTAACTTTTATTTATTTATTTATTTTTTTTGACAGGCAGAGTGGACAGTGAGAGAAAGAGACAGAGAGAAAGGTCTTCCTTTTGCCGTTGGTTCACCCTCCAAAGGCCGCCGCGGCCGGCGCGCTGCGGCCGGCGCACCACGCTGACCCGAAGGCAGGAGCCAGGTGCTTCTCCTGGTCTCCCATGGGGTGCAGGGCCCAAGCACTTGGCCCATCCTCCACTGCACTCCCGGGCCATAGCAGAGAGCTGGCCTGGAAGAGGGGCAGTAGGGACAGAATCCGGCGCCCCGACCAGGACTAGAACCCGGTGTGCCGGTGCCGCAAGGCGGAGGATTAGCCTAGTGAGCCACGTAGCCGGCTTTTTTAACTTTTATTTAATGAATATAAATTTCCAAAGTACATCTTATGGATTACAATGGCTTCCCCCCCCCATAGCTTCCCTACCACCCACAACCCTCCCCTTTCCCTCTCCCTGTCCCCTTCCATTCACATAAAGATTAATTTTCAATTCTCTTTATATACAGAAGATCAGTTTAGCATATATTAAGCAAAGATTTCAACAGTTTGCACCCACATAGAAACACAAAGTGCACAATACTGTTTGAGTACTAGTTATAGCATTAAATCACAATGTACAGAACATTAAGGACAGAGATCCTACATGAGGAATAAGTGCACAGTCTTGGTAATTTTTTGTTTGGTTGATCTGTCCATTGCTGAAAGTGGAGTATTGAAGTACCCCATTTTTATTGTATTGGATTCTATGTCTCACTTCAGACCAATTGACATTTCTTTTAAATAGCTAGGTGCTGTGTAATTAGGTGCATATACCTTCATAATAGTCACATCTTCTTGTTGAATTGATCCCTTAATCAGTACATAGTGTCTTTCTTTGAATCTTTTAACAGTTCAGTTTCTGGGCTAAAGTGTATTTGTCTGATATTGGTGATGACTACACGAGCTTTCTTTTGGTTTCTGTTAGCATGGACTATCTTTTTCCATCCTTTCACTTTCAGCTTACATGTATATTTGTTGGTGAGATGTGTTTCTTGTAGGAAGTAAATAAATGTGTGTTTTGTTTTTTTTAATCCACTCAGCCAGTCTTTATCTCTTAACTGGAGAGCTGAAGTCATTTACATTTAAGGTGATTATTGATAAGTAATGATTTTTCCCTGCCAGTTTTCCATAAATATTCCTATTGTTTACTTTGAATTTCCTTTGTAAATTTAATGGGAGAATTTCTGCCTTCATATTCTCTAATACTGATGACTATGTTTCTGTGTGTAGTGCATCCTTTAAGCACCCTTTGTAAGGCTAGATGGGTGATGACAAATTCTTTCAGTTCCTATTTGTTTTTAATTTACCCTTTTTTCATAAAGGAGAGCTTTGCAAGATACAGTACTCTAGGTTGACAGTCTTTTTCTCTTAAGACTTGGAATATATCTCACCATTCTCTCCTAGCTTGTAGGGTTTTGATGTGAAGTCAGTTGTGGGTCTAATTGGAGATCCTCTGAAAGGAGACATTGATTACAATGTGTCATTGTGAAGATTTTTTCTGGTGTGCTTCCTGTACTTGGATATCACTTTCTTTCTCCAATTAGGGAAGTTTTCTGGATTATTTCACTAAAAAGTCCTTCTAATCCGTCCTCTACTCCCACACTTTCAGGAACTCCTATGATCCATATGTTGAGTCATTTGATAATATCCCATAAATCTCCAACAATGTTTTTTTTAGTTTTCTAATTTCTTCTTTTTTTAATCTGACTGTAAGATTTTAAGAGATTTGTATTCTAACTCAAGTGTTCATTCTTCTGCCTCACTGAGCCTGTTCTAAAGACTTTCTACCATATTTTTTATTTGTTCTACTGAATTCTTCATTTCCAACATTTTGTCTTGATTTCTCTTTAAAATCTCAATTTTGTGAAAAAAATTTTCATTCATGTCTTGTACAGATTTCTTTAATTCATGAATTGCTTCTGATTACTTCTAAGTAATCCTACAATCAATACTTTTAATTCCATTTCTGGCATTTTGTCAATCTCTTCATCTCACATTCTAGTATTGAAATGTTGTGTTCTTTTGGGAGCATCACATCGTCTTCCTCATTCTTGTTTCTTGAATAACTCTGTTTAGTATTAAGTGTTTGTGTTTGATACTTTTTTCTCCCCTGTGATGACTTTTGTCTTTGAACTAGGCTTTTGTGGCTTAGTGCAGTATTGGTGATGACTACACCAGTGAATGCCTAGAGGTGTGTGCTGTGTGTGGTCAGGGAGTTCTGCTCAGTGCTCCAGAGTGAGGAGGTGTCCAAGGTTATGCCCAAGTTGGCCATGGTCAATATTTTTATTTTTAATCAGAGAGGCAGTTTGTTCTGCTCTATTGGCATATTCTCATGCTCACACTCTCTCCTCAAAGGAAACTAATGCCTGGGCACTAGCTCCTGTGGGTACAATTTTCATCTGCACTGCCTCAAGAACCACAAAAGGATCCATGCAGTCCTTGCTGTGAGCATGATCCTGCAAAAATGACCCTCAACACAGAATCAGGGAGCCCCAAACATGTGATGACTGCCTATAGTCCCAGCCACACCTTGCACCTTCCCATGCAGCCAGATTTTTCAGTCCCTGCATACAAGTCTCCCAGTCACAAGCTCCCAGCCCGTAAATTCTCCCATCCAGACTCAGGAGTCTCCTCTTGGCTGGTTGCTGGGTTTGTAGATACTAGCTGGTGCAGCTATTACCTATGTCCAAAATGGCTCCCGCTGGGTGGTCTGGGAGAGAAATATGTCCTTTTTTTCCTGTAGGTTTGCAGGTACTCTTTCTCCCACAGGGCTCCAAGCCAGACTCATGCCAGGTTCTTCCGACAGCTTTATTGCCGCTGGCTTGGGCTGCTGTAGTCTGGTCTAACCTCACTCCAAAGCTGATGCTGAGGCTCTCAGTTGCTGGAGTCTTGAGTTATACATGTCCACACACTCCATGTATGTCCACAGTGTTCCTCTAATTTGCATGAGGTTTCCTCTTCCATTTTCTTCCTAACTTTTCTCTTAGGTTGCTCTCTCTCCACATTTTTTTAATTATTTCCCTTGGACTAGAGCAGTAAGCTGCTTCTCTATTCCACCATCTTGAGAAACCTCCCACACAGTGTTTTGAAGATTGTTCCCTTATGTGTTATATACATGTGATCTAGGTTTGCTAAAATATCTTTACCTCTTCAAGTATTATTTAGTATTTAGTGTTCTGAATTTAAATCTTTATTGTAAGACTCAAAATGAAAAGTACAAACCAATGCATTGAATTTAATAAAAAAGTAAATTATTCATTGAATAGATAATTCTTCCTACTTGCTACATGTGTTTTGGGCTGACCATGTATTAGGCTAGATTGTGTAGCTAATTCATTTCAAATTCTTTCCAGGAGTACAATGATATACACATTGTAAGTGGAAGTCAAATTTTTTGCCTTCAATAGATATAACCACATTCTGCTTAGGAAACTATCTCTTAAAAAATAATCCTGAGAGTGAAATATAGCTTTAGAAAGCTATTTACATCTGAGTACTTGCATTTGACCCAACATCAATTATCCTATCACTTCTGTCAAACTCATGGTACTCATTGTCTCTAGGAAAAAAGGGGTGATGGCTAAGGTCCTCTATTTACCACTCCAGTCTATTTCAGGTAACTAACATCTCACAGTTCACAATTCGACTCTTGTGCGGTGCTTTTGTTTCTCCAAATATGTTGAATTCTCTTGCCCCCAGGTCCTCACTCCTCTTTCCTTTTTCCCACTTCTCCTATTTTATATGATATGGAACCATTCCTCAAACAAATGTACAGTGATATCACTCGTTTTGGAGATAATCATTGACTCCCATATTCTGATTTGTTAAAATTACCAAGTTTAATTACTTGATATATATTTATGTGTTTCCTTTCCATTTAGACAATAAGATTCATGAAGGAATGAGCTTTAAATAATATTTTCATCTGCATCTTCTAAATAAATCCTTATTACAAAACATAAGTTTATAAATATGTATGAATAGACAATGTCATCAAATTTTTTTTTCTATACAAAATATTTATTCAGAATTCAAGATTCAGATAATCCAGGTGACATTTCTTGGTCTGCCAAGAACAGATTTTGTGATATACAAATCACTTTCTCACTGTGGGTGATTTTGATTGTTCTAAAATGAGAATCCTAACATCAGTCATAAATAACTAACAAAATTACTGAGAGAACACTGAATTTATTTTACACTTGATCTTAGCCAAAAAGCCGAGAAGCGATGAATTTATTTTACAAAGTAAAAATTTTAAAAGATACTAAGACCAACAATATTGGCCTCAATCTGCAGTCCTTATTCCATTGCATTACAAGGAATAGATTCATTAGTGGCAGATATAGCTTTCTATTATGTGCTACTTCATGTATATTATCCCACAGTTAACCTAAGGTATTTAGAGATAGATACATTTGACTTGTAATTATCATTAAATATCTAAAATGATCTTCTATAGTGGGAATACTTAGTTTTATGTTACAATATTTAATTCTTTGAAAATCAGAGTAATGGAGACACAGGCAGTGAGGAAGACAGTGGGAGATAAAGAAAGAGAGAGAGAGAGAGAGAGAGAGAGAGAGAGAAGAAGAAGAAGAAGAAGAAGAAGAAATATATATATATATATATATATATATATATATATAGAAAGAGATCTTTCATGCACTGGTTCATTCCCTCAATGTCCATAACAGCCAGGATGAGGCCATCCAAAAACCAGGAACCAAGAATTCCATTTGTGTCTCCCACATGGGTGGCAGGAACCCAAGTATTTGGGCTGTTATTCACTGTTTCCCAGGAGCATTAGCAGGAAGCTGGATAGGAAGTGCAGAATATCCGGGGTCAAACCAGCACTTCAATTTGGGACACAGATGTCCCATGTGGTGGATTAACCTACTATGCCATAATACCTGTCCAGAAGATTTTATATAAGGACTTTTCATTTATAAAATTTCAGAGGTCCTTTCCCAAGGTAAATTAGTAGAAACAAGTGGTATTATGTTCTAAAAATATTTAAACAACTAACTGTGGATAGATACTATTTTTTTGGGGGGGGGGAAGTACTTTGATTTTGGGCTTGGTGAATTTTATTTGGTTAGGCACACTGTTATAACTGTAGGTTTACTCTATAGCTGGCAAAACTGTTGCAGTATTATAATGCTTGGTGAAACACTACTTCTTCTGCTGAAACAAATGTATATTAAAGTGAAACAAAGTGGAAAGATTACTGCTTTTTAGATTAGTGTCTATTACCAATAAGCAGAGAGTTCCAAGAGCTATAGCTAATGTGATTTCTTTGCCATTAAGGATAATTTACTGTTCTATTGTATGAATAGTTGTCAAATCTTTATACAATGAGTCAGATAATTCTTTGCACAATATTTAGTGCCACTGTAAAAAAAATGAGATTTGAAATGGATCAAACAAGAGTACCTTTTAGCATTTCTTCTCAGACAAAATTTAGCTTCTTGAGCATTTGATACAGTTATAATTCGATAATATCTGCATATGGCAGAGTGCCCAGCAACTGTTTATATGTGGCTTCCATCTTGTCAATTAATCACACAAGAGCTACATGAATTTATGAATCTGATATGACCAAATTGGTCATGCTACCACTTTTACTATGTCAAAACAGACCCAACAAATCCAAGTATTTAATTCTAAATTTTGCTACATACTAGCTTTTCTGGCAACAAAAGAGGTTAATCAGATATTGTAATGTGTCTGAGAAGGTGGACGGAAATAGCAAAGACACAAAAGTAGTGAAGAAAGGCAGTTTCAGAAACATCTTCCAGTTAACCCTTGGAAAGAATGGTTCAGGGAAGATGTTGGATGCAACAATTAAAATGTTACTTGGGACAATCTGCATCCCATATCAGATTTCATATCTGATACCAAGTGCTGATTCCTCTCTCAATTCCAACTTCCTGCTAGTACACAACCTGTGAGGAAGCGTTGATGGCTCTAGTGCCATCATTACTCACATGGAAGATTTGGATTGAATTCCAGGCCTCTGATACTGACCCCCACCTGGGGCCATTGTGGGCATTTGGGGAGTGATCCTGCACATGAGAAATTTCTGTCTCTTATCTTTGTCTGTGACTCTCTGTTTGTCTTTCTACATTTTAAACAAATAAAAACAAGTAAATAATATTATTCTAAAAAAAATGGCTCAGATGAGCAGAAGCCAGGGTAAAGGAAATTTAGAATGAGTGATGGGTTATTATAACATAGAACCGCGAGGATTGCAAAAGTCTTGGCAAATCAGATCTATCACAAAGTTGTATTTCTGGGTCAAATTTCTGAGTCACCAGTAGACTACCAAGAGTAAGGTAAAGGGGCCAGTGCTGTAGCATAATGGATAAAGACGCCACTTGAAGTACTGGCATCCCATATGACTCTAATTCAAGTATTGGCTGCTTCACTTCTGATCTAGCTCTCTGGTATGGCTTGGGAAAGCAGTAGAAGATGGCCACTGTAGCCACGTGGGTGTGCTCTGGCCATTGTGGCCATCTGGGAAGAGAATCAGTAGATGGAAAACCTCTCTCTCTCTCTCTCTCTCTCTCTGCCTCTGCTCTCTATATATCTGCCTTTCAAATAAATAAAAAAATTTTTTTTAAAAAGAGCAAGGTAATATGGCTGAGAAAGAACTTATAAGATCAGTCCCCTTCACAATAGCTTAAAAAATGCCTTGAAAAAAAATTTAACCAAAGAGGTCAAAGAGCTGTGCAATTAAAAATACAAAATATTAAAGAAAGAAATAAAAGAAGACATCAGAAAATGGAAAAATCTTCCATGTTCATGGATAAGAAGAATTAATATAATCAAAATATCCATATTACTGAAAGCCATTTAAAAATTCAATGTAATCCCAATAGCATCACTATGCTCCTATATCTGTATATATGAAATAAATAAAATCTGTTCAGCTTATATAAATAAAAATAATTTTAAAAAGAACAAGTCAAGACACAGTTTTACAGGAAATGTGCAAAGCACGACACTGCAGGGTAGGTGTTGAATAAAAACAAGTTTGAGAGCCGGTCGTCATCTCAGGAACATGCTGGACCTTCATACCTCTGAGAAAGAAATCAAATCAAAATATGACATTCAAAGCAGACCACAGGGAAACAGTGACTTGTTGTTTTCAAATATAATCCATGAAACAAAGAATTAATTAATCATCAATTAGGGAAAGGACTTTCCCAGGGGGTTGGGCTCAGATGAACAGATCTAGATATAAAGAAATCCAAGAAAGTGGGCAGGACGTGCACAGTGCTAAGAAATGCAGTCAGAAGCATACTGATAAATAACCAACATCCACCTTTCTAAACGTGGAGGTGGAAACCTAATTGGTAACATTTTCCAATTTATTTGTTGTAAATATTTTCAAAGTGGCTAATTTCAAGCTACCATGATATTATGAACTTGCTCATGAAATGTCAAAAACGTTAACAACTGGCTCTGTGAGCTACTAAAAACCAGGTCTGGAACACTACCCTTAAAATGAATGAGTCCATGTTAATCTGGCTTTATCAACAACCTAGTTGAGCTTTTTTGTCAAAAACTTCCAGTTATTTTTAATCAATATTTGTTTCAATTTCATTTTCTCATTTAGAAAATATGTACTGAGTATCCTCTATATACAAGAATTTGCACGGGTATTACTCAAAATAATTTAAGTCCACTGGAACATTTATTCTGGGAGGTCATGGATTGTTTCATATATAGGACATAAACAACCCCTGAGTTGTTTTAAATTATAGATTTTAATAATTAATCAGAAGGTTCACTTATTTGCCTATTTTGTTAGCTTAAATATAGATGTGGATTATTTGTCAATCCTTCCACTGAAAGTAGAATCTAAGTCCCCTCTCTTTGTATCTGGGCTGTCATTTGTGACTTGCTCATCTGAGAGAGAGAGAGAGAGAGAGAGAGATCGAAGTGATGTGTACAGTATAATAAGGATCAGTGCTGAAGCCTTGCGGCTTTCACAGAGCCTCTAGGAACAATTGTTTTTGGAACTGTAAGTCTCCACGAAAGAGGTCCAACTATCCTCAGACTGAAAGGCTATATGGAAGTTAAGTGAGAGATCCCCTAGCTGTCCCCATCTTGGTCTTTGAGTCTTCCCAGCTGAGACCACCGACATAACAAGACAGAGATATGCCATCCCCACTGAGTCTGTCTGAATTCCAGGCCTTCAAAACTGTGATCATTGGTATCAATGATAATAAAAGATAAATATTTTTTGCTTATCCTTCCAAATTAGTGTCTTGTTTGAACTGCTATAGTGGAATACCATAAATTGGGTAGTTTAAACAATAGAGACTGACTTCTCACAATTTAGAAGCTGTGAAGTCTTATACTAGGGTGCTAGTTCAGATGAGGGCCCTCTTCCTGGTTTGCAGAGGACTGTTTCCTGTGTCCTCATACTGTGGAGAGAAGAGAGAGAAAGGTATGGGCAGTGTGGAGTGAGGGCTCTCTATTGCATTTTAAAGAGCATGGCTATGGTAATTATCATGTATTAGAAGCATAGCCCCCAATGCAACATTGTTGAGTAGTAACACCTAGTAAGTAGTGACTGGGTAATGAGTGTGGGGACCTCATTAATGGATTAATGTAATCATTGTGGGATTGAGATTTTTAAGAGTGGGTTGTTATAAAGGAAATTCCATCCCTCATTCTCTCTTACTTGTCCTTCAGCATATCCACCACTTTATGACACAGCATGAAGGCACTCTCCAGAAACTGGCACCATGTCCTTGGACTTGTCAGCCACCAGAACCATGATATGAATACATTGCTGCTTCTTTTTTATGACCCAGTCTGTGGTATTCTGTTATAGCCAAAGAAAATAGACTAAATATTAATCTCAGTGATGAGAGCTCAACTCTTATGACTCCATTACATGCCAAATGTCCTATCACTTAATACCATCATGTTGAGGTTAGAATTTTAACATATAAATTAAGGGTAAGGGATGGAAATAATGAGTGTATAGCAGCTTAGGTGCAGTGCGCTGCTCTGCTAAGATACCTGGCATAGCAATGGTCTTCAATATTCAGTTACCTTCTGTTTTATATGTATCTGTTTTTGTATCTGTATTGTTATTTGTATGGTTATACTTCAGAGGGATAAATACCATGAGAGAAAATGAGCAAGAATGGACTTTAATTTAAAATAGTTATGGCATGAAAATGCAATTAATTGTTGAAAGCTGTCTTTAAAGAGTTCTAATAATAGTGATATGAAAAAAGAAATAATTTACATTTTCCACAAGAAGAAAACAACACATTGACCCTTTCCCATTCTGCATTCCTATAAGTGTAAAAAAACACCTGCAAAATTCCAAAGTTTGTTCTTCAAAAGCTGCATACAGAGTTCATGACTCTAATATGCCCCATATCCATTCTTCTTCTTTTTTTTTGGTTGTGTATAACTTTTTTAACTTTTATTTAATGAATATAGATTTCCAAAGTGCATCTTATGGATTACAATGTCTTCCCCCCCCATAACTTCCCTCCCACCCGCAACCCTCCCCTTTCCCGCACCCTCTCCCCTTCCATTCACATCAAGATTCATTTTCGATTCTTTTTATATACAGAAGAACAGTTTAGCATATATTAAGTAAAGATTTCAACAGTTTGCACCCACACAGAAACACAAAGTGAAAAATACTGTTTGAATACTAGTTATAGCATTAAATCAAAATGTACAGCACACTAAGGACAGAGATCCTACATGAGGAGTAAGTACACAGTGACTCCTGTTGTTGACTTAACAAATTGACACACTTGTTTATGGCATCAGTAATCACCCTAGGCTCTTGTCATGAGTTGCCAAGGCTATGGAAGCCTTTTGAGTTCACTGACTCTGATCATATTTAGGCAAGGTCGTAGTCAAAGTGGAAGTTCTCTCCTCCCTTCAGAGAAAGGTACCTCCTTCTTTGAAGACCTGTTCTTTCCACTGGGATCTCGTTCGCAGAGATTTTTCATTTAGGTCATTTTTTTTCCCCAGAGTGTCTTGGCTTTCCATGCCTGAAATACTTTCATGGGCTCTTCAGCCAGATCCAAATGCCTTAAGGGCTGATTCTGAGGCCAGAGTGCTGTTTAGGACATCTACCATTCTATGAGTCTGCTGTGTATCTCCCTTCCCATGTTGGATTGTTCTCTCCCTTTTTTATTATATCGATTAGTATTTGCAGACACTAGTCTTGTTTATGTGAACCCTTTGATTCTTAGTCCTATCATTATGATCAATTGTGAACAGAAATTAATCACTGGGACTAGTGAGATGGCATTGGTACATGCCACCTTGATGGGATTGAATTGGAATTCCCTGGTATGTTTCTAACTCTACCATTTGGGGCAAGTCCGATTGAGCATGTCCCAAATTGTGCATCTCTTCCCTCTCTTATTCCCACTCTTATATTTAACAGGGATCACTTTTCAGTTAAGTTTTAACACTTAAGAATAACTGTGTATTAATTACAGAATTCAACCAATAGCATTAAGTAGAACAATAAAAAAATACTAAGAGGGATAACGTATTAGGTTGTTCATCAACAGTCAGGGCAAGGGCTGATAAAGTCACCATTTCTCTTAGTGTTCATTTCAGTTTAACAGGTTTCCTTTTTGGTGCTTGGTTAGTTGTCACCAATCAGGGAGAACATATGATATTTGCCCCTTTGGGACTGGCTTATTTCATTCAGCATGATGTTTTCCAGATTCCTCCATTTTGCTGCAAATGACCAGATTTCATTGTTTTTGACTGCTGTATAGTATTCTATATAGTACATATCCCAGAATTTCTTTATCCAGTCTACCGTTGATGGGCATTTAGGTTGACACTAGGTCTCAGATATTGTGAATTGAGCTGCAATAAGCATTAAGGTGCAACTGTTTTTTTTGCTTCCAATTTAATTTCCTTTGGGTAAATTCCAAAGAGTGATATGGCTGGTTTGAATGGTAAGGTTATATTAAGGTTCCTGAGCAATCTCCAGACAGACTTCCATAGTGGTTTTAACAGTTTGCATTCCCACCAACATCCTCGCCAGCATCTGTTGTTGCTAGATTTCTGAAAGTAAGCCATTCTCACCGGGGTGAGGTGGAACCTCATTGTGGTTTTGATTTGCATTTCCATGATTGCTAGTGATCTTGAACATTTTTTCATGTGACTGTTGGCCATTTGGATGTCCTCTTTTGAAAAATGTCTGTTGAGGTCCTTGGCCCATCTGTTAAGTGGGTTGTTTGTTTTGTTGTTGTGGAGTTTCTTGATCTTTTTGTATATTCTGGTTATCAATCCTTTATCTGTAGCATAGTTTCCGAATATTTTTTCCCATTCTGTCGGTTGCCTCTTCACTCTCCTGACTGTTTCTTTTGCAGTACAGAAACTTCTCAATTTGATGAAATCCCAATAGTTAATTTTGGCTTTGACTGCCTGCGCCTACAGGGTCTCTTCCAGGAAGTCTTTGCCAGTGCCAATATCTTGCAGGGTTTCTCCAATGTTCTCTAATAATTTGATAGTGTCAGGTCATAGATTTAGATTTAGATCTTAAATCCACGTTGAGTGGATTATTTTTGTAAGGTGTAAGGTAGGGGTCTTGCTTCAGGCTTCTGCACGTGGAATCCAGTTTTCCCAGCACCATTTATTGAATAGACTGTCCTTGCTCCAAGAATTGGTTTTAGAACCTTAACCAAATATAAGTTGTCTGTAGATGTTTGGATTGACTTCTGGTGTTTCTATTCTGTTCCATTGGTCTATCCATCTGTTTCTGTACAAGTACCATGCTGTTTTGATTACAACTGTCCTGTAGTACATCCTGAAATCTGGTATTGTGATGCCTCCAGCTTTGTTTTTGTTGTACAAAATTTCTTTAGCTATTCGAGGTCTCCTGCGTCTCCATATAAATTTCAGCATCATTTTTGCTAGATGTGAGAAGAATGTCTTTGGTATCTTGATGGGTATCTCATTGAATCTGTAAATTGCTTTTGGGAGAATGGACATTTTGATGATGTTGACTCTTCCAATCCGTGAGCATGGAAGATTTTTCCATTTTTTTGGTATCCTCTTCTATTTCTTACTTTAAGGTTTTGTAATTCTCATCGTAGAGATCCTTAACGTCCTTGGTTAAGTTTATTCCAAGGTATTTGTTTTTGTAGCTATTGTGAATGGCATTGATCTTAGCAGTTCTTTCTCAGCTGAGAAACTGCCTGTGCATACAAAGGCTGTTGATTTTTGTGCATTGATTTTATATCCTGCCACTTTGCCTCCTCTATGAGTTCCAATAGTCTCTTAGTAGAGTTCTTTGGATCCTCTAAATAAAGAATCATATCGTCTGCAAAGAGGGATAGTTTGACTTATTCCTTCCCAATTTGTATCCCTTTAATTTCTTTTCTTGCCTTATGGCTCTTACTAAAAATTCCAGAACTATGTTAAATAGCAGTGGTGAGAGTGGCATTCCTGTCTGGTACCAGATCTCAGTGCAAATGCTTCCAACTTTTCCCCATTCAATAGGATTCTGGCCATGGGTTTTTCATAAATTGCATGATTGCATTGAGGAATGTTCCTTCTATACCCAATTTGCTTAGAGTTTTCATCATGAAAGGGTGTTGAATTTTATCAAATGCTTTCTCTGCATCTATTGAGATAATCATATGGTTTTTCTTCGCAGCTTGTTAATTGATTGATTTGTGAACATTGTACCATCCCTGAATTCCAGGGATAAATCCCACTTGGTCTGGGTGGATGATTTTTCTGATGTGTTGTTGTATTCTATTGGCGAGAATTTTATTGAGGATTTTTGCATCTGTGTTCATCAGAGATATTGGTCTGTAATTTTCTTTCAATGCTGCATCTTTCTCTGGCTTAGGGATTAAGGTGATGCTGGCTTCATAGAAAGAATTTGGGAGGATTCCCTCTTTTTCGATTGTTCTGAATAGTTTGAGAAGAATTGGAATTAGTTCTTCTTTAAATGTCTGGTAGAATTCAGCAGTGAATCCATTTGGTCCTGGACTTTTCTTTGTTGGGAGGGCCTTGATTACTGTTTCAATTTTTTTTCTCAGTTATGGGTCTATTTAGGTTTTCTGTCTTCATGGTTCAATTTAGGTATATTGCATGTGTCCAGGAATCTATCCATTTCTGATAGGTTTCCCTGTTTGCTGGCATACAAGTCCTTGTAGTAATTTCTGATGATTCTTTTTATTTCTGTGGTGTCTATTGTTACGTTTCCTTTTTCATCTCTGATTTTATTGATTTGGGTCTTTTCTCTTCTTTTTTTTAGTTAGTTGGGCCAATGGGGTGTCAATTTTGTTTATTTTTTCAAAAAACCAGCTCCTCGTTTGGCTGATTTTTTTGTAGTGTTTTTTTGGATTCAATCCTGTTGATTTCTTCTCTGATTTTAATTATTTCTCTTCTTCTACTAGATTTGGGTCTGGTTTGCTGCAGATTTTTTAGATCCTTGAGATGCATTGAAAGCTCATTTATTTGGTGCCTTTCCAGTTTCTTGATGTAGGCAACTATTGCTATAAACTTTCCTCTTAACACTACTTTTGCTGTATCCCATAAGTTTCGATATGTTGTGTTGTTATCCTCATTTACTTCCAGAAACTTTTTGAGTTCTCTTTTGATTTCTTGAATGACCCAGTGTTCATTCAGGAGCATGTTGTTCAGTCTCCATGTGTTTTCATACTCTCTAGGGATTCATGAGTTGCTAATTTCCACCTTCATTCCTTTATGGTCTGAGAAGCTGCATCGTATGATTCTAATTCTTTTAAATTTTCTGAGACTTGCTTTATGACCTAGTATGTGGTCAATCCTAGAGAAGGTTCCATGCACTGCTGAGAAGAATGTGAAATCTTTAGCTGTAGGATTGAAAGTTCTGTAGATATCTGTTAGATCATTTGGGCAATAGTGTCGATTATATCTGCTGTTTCCTTGTTGATTTTCTGTCCAGTTGATCTGTCTATTTCGTATAGTGGAGTATTGAAGTCTCCCAATATTATTGTATTGGAGTCTAAGTCTCCCTTTAAGTCCCTTAACATATCTTTAAATAAACCGGCACCCTGAAATTAGGTGCATATATAATTATAATAGTTACATCTTTCTGTTGAATTGTACCTTTAATCATTATATAGTGTCCCTCTTCAAAGTTTTTGTGTTAAAGTTTATTTTGTCTGATATTAATATGGCTACGCCTGCTTTTTTCATTTCTGTTGGCATGGATTATCTTTTTCCAGCCTTTCCCTTTCAGTCTGCATGCATCTTTGTTGGAATTATGTGTTTCTTGTAGGCAACAAATAGATTGCTTTTGTTCCTTAATCCATTCAGCCAGTCTGTGCCTTTTAACTGTAGAGTTGAGTCCATTAACATTCAATGTGACTATTGATAAGTAGTGACTTTGCCCTGCCATTTTACCAAAGATATTTTCTAGTAAATGCTTTGAGCTTCCTATGATCTTTTACTGGTAGGTGTTCTTCCTTTGCCTTCTTTCATATTGATGGCTGTGTTTCTGTGTTTCTGTGTGTAACACATCTTTAAGCATCTTTTGCAGGGCTGGACGAGTGGCGACAAATTCTTTCAATTTCTGTTTGCGATGAAAGGTCTTTATTTTACCTTCATTCACAAATGAGAGCTTTGCAGGATATAATATTCTGGGCTGGCAGTTTTTCTCTCTTAGTACCTGGGCTATATCTCGCCATTTCCTCCTAGCTTGTAGGGTTTCTGATGATAAGTCAGCTGTGACTCTAATTGGAGATCCTCTGAAAGTAATCTGACATTTCTCTCTTGCACATTTTAGGATCTTTTCTTTATGTTTCACTGTGGAGAGTTTAATTACAATGTGTTGTGGTGAGGATCTCTTTTGGTCATTTTTACTAGGGGTTCTATGAGCTTCCTGTACTAGGATGTCTCTGTCCTTCTCCAAACCTGGGAAATTTTCTGCTAGTATCTCACAAAAAAGGCCTTTAAATCCTTTCTTCCTCTCCATGCCTTCAGGAACTCCTAGAACCTGAATGTTGGGTTTTTCAATAGTATTTTGTACATTCCTGACAATATTTTTTTAGATTTCTAATTTCCTCTGCTTTTCTTTGGTTTGAATGTAACTTTCCTGTTCTCTGTCTTCTAAGTCTGATATTCTTTCTTCTGCTTCACCCATTCTGTTTTCAGGCTCTCTAATATGTTTGTCATTTGATCTATTGAATTCTTCATTTCATTATGATTTCTCATCACTATCACAGTTTCATGTTCTACTAGTTGTTTCATTTCATTTTGATTCCTCCTTAATATTTCATTTTCACGAGAGAGATTTTCCATCCTGTCCATTAAGGATTTCTGTAGTTCAAGAATTTGTTTTTGAGAACTTCTTAATGTTCTTAACATTTTTTTGAGATCCGCTTCTTGCATTTCTTCTATCTCATCATCTTCATAATCTAGAATTGGGGTGTCTTTTTCATTTGGGGGCATCATAGTGTTTTCCTTGTTCTTGTTACCTTGGTTTTTGTGTTTGTTGTTTGGCATTGTGGAGATATTCTTTGGTTTCTTCACTGTAGTGCTTTTTCTTATTATACTATGACTCTAGATTAAGTGGACTGTCTGCTTTTGATGGGTCCTTAGAGGCTGTGATGGGTGTGGCCAGAGAGCTGTTTGGTTCTTCAGGGTTAAGGGTGTGCCAAAGGTGACTCACACAGATTGTTCTCTTGCTTGCTCTCTCCCTCTTTTTTTTTTTTTTTTTTTTTTTGACTCAGTTAGGAAGTAATTCCACACAGCTGAGTGGAATTGAGGGTAGTTGATGCATGAAATCTGGCCCCTGTGGGTATTTGTCTGCTCTACCCCTGGGACCACACAAAGAGTTTATGTAGCCCTCAGTGTGGTCTCATATTTCTCCGCAGTCTCTCACCGGGTTGCCAAGGTTACCGAGTTTGTGTACTCGTGTACTCTGTGAGTTCTCTTGCCCGCCCCCTCAGATTTTGACAGTCTTAGTTCATTAGCTCCAGACTTTCACTAGGTCCTCACCTCTTGTTATTTCTCCCCATTAGAGTCAGGTTTTTCAGCTTGGCTGTGGTGGGCGCCGCTTTACATATGTCCAAAATGGCGCCTGCTCTTTGTCTTGCTCAGCTTTGTAAGGTGAGTGGAGAGAGAGGCTAGTGTCCATACCGGTTCCTCTTATTTATTCATTTTTTTTTCTCTCCTCCAGTCAGCCTGGTGAACTTTCCCCAGCAGGGCTTCAAGCCTCGTTCCCTCTAGGTTCTTTCTGCCTTTCCCTGCCAATGTCTCGGGTTACTGAGGTTTTTGTCTCACTTCCCCTTCCAGCGCTGGAATGCAGACTATGCGGCTGGGCTTCCACGTGGTGGGCGACCTTGCTCTCCCTGTAGGTCCTCCGTGTCACATCCACCAGATCCGGAAGAGTTTCCTCTGCAATTTTTTTCCTGAGCCTTTTCCTGAGACTACAGTAACTCCACTTTTATTAAACTATCTTTTCCAGGACTATCAGTGTGCACCCTCGCTATTCCGCCATCTTGGCCCATTCTTCTAATTCAACACTGCATCTTGTTTCCTCTTCTAGGTATCAGGAGTACAAATTCCATTGTGCTTTCTTGGCAATCTTAATATAAGATATGATATATCACAAGCATCTGATAAATGGCTTGAGTCCATAGGTAGTCTCCAAACATGAAATTATTATAATTTTGTATGTATTTATGTATGTGCATTTCTCTATGGGGAAAATAGTCATTTTCATAAAATTCTCATATTGGAATACAATGAAAAAGTCTTGTTTTTATCTCTTGTCATCTCCTCTTTAGCATACAACTTATATGCAGTCTCTTATTTTCCAAATCCTTAAAACATTTTTTTTGTTATTTTGTTATAAATTCAACTTGCAGACTATGCAATCATTTTTTCCTTCCAGAATATTCTAACTTCCTTGAGGTCAGTATCCATATCCTGTTGCCTTATTTATTTTAATCCTTTATTTGCAGACCTGGTACACAGTGTGTACTCAATGTATTTGTCAAGTTGGTTTTAAATTATTTATTACTCTTTATAGAAATATTTATTTATTTATTTATAGAAAAGATAGAGAGTTAGACAGAGAGCACCCAGCTACCAGTTCACTTACCAAATGTTCATAATGGCTGGTTCTTTGTACCAGGAGATGAGAATGTAATCCAAATCTCTCATAGGGGTGGCAGGAACACAACTACTTAAATCTAGTATCTGCATTAGCAAGATGCTGAAGTCAGGAGCCAGAGCCTGGAATCAAATCAGGATAGTTTGATGCAGGGTGAGGGAGTTGTTACTGCTAGACTAAACTCCTTATTTGGAAATTTTAACCATTAACAAGTAAAATATATAATAAGTTAACAGAATTCTGGCTAGCAGAATTCCCATTGCTTCAAATTATGTTAATGTTGCTGGTGTTCACTTTCTGCTTAAAGTATTTCTAAAGGTGACATTTGTAGTATATAAACTAATATCAATTAAATATAAAATTATTAAGACAAACTACTTAAGGAAATTCCATAACAGACTCTTACTAGAATCAAGTTTAAAAATTTGGTAAAATTACAGGAGCCAGTGTTCTGGTGTAGGGGTTAAAACCCCCTACCACTCCAACATCACATGTGGGCACCAATTTGTGTCAGAGCTGCTCCACTTCCAATACAGCTACCTGCTAATAGTCTGGGAAAAGCAGCAGAAGGTGGCCCCTGACACTACATGGGAGACCAAGATGAAGCTCCTAACTCTAGGCTCAGCCCTGGTCACTGAGCCCACTTGGAGAGTGAACCAGAAGATGGAAGTTCTGTTTCTCTCTGCCCTGCTGTCTTTCCTTCTCTCTGTATAACTCTGACTTTCAAATAAATAAATACATCTTTTTAAAAATTGTCACAAAAATTTAAGTGGGCTTATTTATTTATTTAGAGTTGTGTCAGTGGTTTAATGAGAAATTGTACAGTGGAAACTTCATCTCAAACACTAATTGTATTAAATTGGCTTTAAAGGAAGGCAGCACCTGCATCACCAGCAAGGACACTACTATTCAGGGACAGTCTCTGGCTCCACATACCATCTCTGCTAAAATCATTGAATTTTTGGCTACAGGTTGACATATCCTCTCACCCACCAAACTACCCTCATGTTATAAATCAGGATATTATTTAAGGTCATCTTTTTGCATTGGTCATTTACATACAGCTCTTGCACCTAAGAGCAACCAAAGAGAAGAGTTAATAGCTATATATCACACTTGACATTTTCCCTGAAGAGATGGTGATGGAAGAGTAGGCTATAAAGGAGAACCTTGTCATGATTCTATGCTTATTTTGTAAAAGGTTAGAGTCACACTTAGAGCCTAAAGCCCTATATTTCAATTTTAATTCAAGCATTCTTTCCTAGTGACCTTTCCCTTTTACTGGAAAAAGCCAGTGTTCTGCCTGACAATTTTGTTCTTCAAAATCTGCCTGCTTTCTTGACTTTTAAGTAAGAATTGAATCGACCAATTAGAGGACTTTTGAGTTGTTTTTACCGAGGCTGGCATTATTCAGCCTAAGGAAAGAAAGCCCTCAGAGCTGTCTTTATGGGAGCTGGTCTGTTAATGGAGAAAAAACAGAGAATACCACCTTGTCTATGACGTGGTGTCTACAACCTCTCACTCTCCACTCCCTTCAAAGCCTATTGGGTGCCTCTGCTTGTTAGCAGATGGATGATAAAAATTGACATAAATTTTACTTTGTGTTTATATCAATCTTTTTGAGGGATGGAGGTGGGTGTCAAATTATTCACAGTTACAACATTTGTATAAAATTAATTTTTTCCTGGGGATTGATAACTCCCAGAAATTCAGTGATTTTCACCATTAGTTGTATGGGGAACTAGTTACCAAATGTGAAACCATCAATGTAGCTGCCACCAGAATATCTAGTAAAATCTATTAACGGGTTGGTTAAACCTCCACTGGTGATAGCCATGTCCCGTATCTCAGCACGTGTGTCCAACTCCCAGTTCTGCTTCAAATTCCAGCTTCTGAAATCTGTGCACCATAGGGGACAGTGGGTGATGGCTCAAGTAGTTGGGCCCCTGCCAGCCACACAAGACACCCAGACTGAATTTCTGGCTCCTGATTTTGGCCTGGTCTTGAGTCAGCTGTAGGGGACATTTGAGTAATAGACCACTGAACTGGAAAACTCCTTCTCTCTGTCTCTCTGCTTTTCAAATTAAAATAAATTTTGAAAAATTTTTAAAAATTAAGCATAGCAATTAGATATGTTTTAGTTTTGGCTGTAATAATTTGCTTTGCAAGCACTCTATGTGCAAAATATAAGTAAATTAAAAAACATTTCAAAAATTCTAACAGTATCAACACTTATTTATTGAATAAAAACATAAACTAGGACAGTATGAATCAGAAGAAATATACAGTAAATAATATGTATAATATAATAGATGTGGAAGCTGCCTTCAGCAAGATGCAAGGATAGCCATGTGCCTCTCATGTGAAAATATGTTGTTGAAAATGGAAAGAGAAATAATCATGCAGAAGTTCATTCACTTAAACTTTTATTTAATGAATATAAATTTCCAAAGTACAGCTTATGGATTACAATGGCTTCCCCCCCATAATGTCCCTCCCACCCGCAACCCTCCCCTTTCCCACTCCCTCTCCCCTTCTATTCACATCAAGATTCATTTTCGATTCTCTTTATAAACTGATTAAGTTTCAAGTTGACATGATTTTCTTTAGTTTGGGGAAAGGAAATTTTATTAAAATTATTTGATTCAATAGAAACTATTTTCTCATATTTTCAAGAAGACACTGTTGAAAACACTTTCCTTGCAAAAATGGTTTCTAATACTCGATAGTCATTCTTGTGTCTCTCTTAATTCTTTCTCTTCGTTTCCTTTACTTCTGTCCCTTTCAAGGTCAGTCAGCAACAAATTTATTTTAGGCATGACATAGGCCAGCAAGTACTGTTTGGTACAGCAGTCAAGCTACCACTTGGGATCTCCACATCCCTTAAACATAACACTTGCTAAGGTTGAGCACTGACTTTGCTCTCTGCCCCAACTTCCTGCTAATGCACACCATGCACTCCTGCTAATGCAGCAGGCGACGGCTGAGACAACTGGGTTCTTGACATTCACGTGGAAGACAAGAATAGAGTTCCTGACTCCTGGTTTCACACTGGTCTGTTCCTGAAGGTTGTGGGAATTTGGGAAGTGAACTGAAGGGTGGAAGTGTTCTCTGTCTCTCTGTCTCTCACTCCCTCTCTTACTCTCTGTATGTCTGAATTTCAAGTAAAAAAAAAAAAAAAAAACAGTTATTTAGTTAACTACATGGTGTTCCAGCCTTAGGGAGATATTATTTAATGGAAATTGAATAGGAAAATATCTTTGAAAATAAAATATACAAAATATGTGTTTTTATTAAAATACTAATTAAGCCTCATTACAAGGATTTGAAATGGAATAACAGGAAAGTGGTGAATTCTGCACTTAACATTTGGCCAAGGTTCTATAGAGGTTTTTCCCTATTCTGCTTTGAGTAATACGTGGAAATTTCCTTCCTTACCGGGTTTATCGCCCATGAGGACTTCTCTGATGCTTCCTCCTTGCCCATCTCTTCCCTACCCCCTGCCACACACACACATAAGCCTTACAATCAGCTGAAATATTTTTTTGTTCAGCAATATAACCACATCCTATGTTTATATATACAGCTCATGTCCTATCAAGACTTTCTGAAAGCCCATAGCATCATGCCACCTCCATGCAGCTTAGTCTTAGATGCAATCAATAACTTTTCCCACTAGGTTATAGTTGTCTTAGAACTCATTATGCTTTTTCTCCCCAACTAGACCAGAAACTTCTGTGAGCGGATGATACAGTCCTATGGAGGTTCTCCCTTCATGTGAAGGAAATCTGACAGTTGAGAACTATGTACAATTACTTTGGTTCTTTTCCTCTGGGCTATTACTGTGGAGCTGGACAAGTGCTCTGTAATCTTTACCCTTTCTTATCATCCCTCACCCAACAGGTGCATAGTCTGCTGTAGGCTGTAAACAATAAGGTTTGTAACCAACTGAACAGTGCTATAGTTTCTTTTTGAGGATAAAATAAACCAAGGGAAAGGAATTGAAATATGCCAGTTGTCCTATCATCAACCAAGAGAATGGTCTGTTTTTATGCCATGTAAAAGCCTTAAAAACATTTCAGTGGAAATCACTCTCAGTGATAATGGAACTTGTTCTGGATTTCATAAGATCCTTCAAATGTAAAATGTTAAGGAATTGTCTCAAAGAAACATGACTTACGCACAGGAAATACCATGTGTATAGTCATAAAACATTCTAGGTGGATAATGTTTGCCCAAAGAAACTGAAAATGTACTCTCTAATATATTTGACATTTTTAAAATTTTAAGCTTTTAGGGGCCGGCGCTGTGGCACAGTAGGTTAATCCTCCACCTGCTGTGCTGGCATCCCATATGGGCACCGGTTTTAGTCCTGGCTGCTCCACTTCTGATCCAGCTCTCTGCTATGGCCTGGAAAGGGAGTAGAAGGTGGCCCAAGTACTTGGGCCCCTGCACACATGTGGGAGACCCAGAAAAACTCCTGGCTCCTGGCTTCGAATTGGCCCAGCTTTGGCTGTTGCGGCCATTTGGGGAGGGAACCAGCAGACAGAAGACCTTTCTCTCTGTCTCTCCCTCTCACTGTCTGTAACTGCCTCTCAAATAAATAAAATCTTTAAAGAAATAAATTTTAAGCTTTTAATGGAATTCCCTCTGAAGTACAATGAAGACAAGTTATGAAAAAACTTTAAAAGGATGAAAAAGTTGACTGCAATTCTCTTTCTGACTTATGGTTCCAAGTCTTTAATGATCTTGTTTTAAAGTAGATGTGCATTTATTTTGTAAAGAAAGATCATGACGTGTTTTGATTCAAGTCCTTCCAGCAGTTATTCACTTTTTTTAAGGAGAAGAAAAGAAGATTTTTTTGGGGGAGGGAGGAGGGAGCTTGAGAGATTTACATATAGGGAAACAGGGTATTACAGTGCATTTAACTCCCCCCGCCCATTCTTCTGCCTACACTGAGCACAAAGAACTTTCTTCTACAAGTTTAGGAACAAAATGGTATTTCCCTTCAGCTGTCCTTGAGCCGACAGCTGCAGACTTCACATTTTTAAGATAACTCATGCAGCAGCACATGCAAGGAAACAAGTCCTGCCCTCGCTTTAAAGTTCAAAGGCTACGGTAGAAAAATGTGCCTATATCAAGGTGCTTGTGAAGATGCTGAATGTGTACTGAGCTAACAAGGTTAAGGGTGGCAAATATTAGGAGGTTAGGGTGAAAAGACTCAATAAAGTCCTTCCAATAAAACTTGACCAAAAGAGAGATGATCCAGACAAGGTCAAAAAACAGAACAGTTGAGTAGCAGGAAATACACACTGTGGTCACAAATCAAAGTAGGAAGAAGAACTGCGGAATGAGTTATCTGCTGATTTTTTTTCCTTCCTCAGGTGTAAAAATGTATGCATATCAGTGGAAACAAAATATTTTTAAATAAACAGCAATTATGTACATACATCCAACTTGTAGGTGATTCAGGACTCTTATCTATAGGAAAATACATCAGAGCGACAGAGCATCTTTAAGCCAGGATCCAGATCTTAGGACTGACTTCTAATGGAGAATTGCTCATCATTACTGTTTCTTTATTATATTGCCAGTATACCATCTGGAATTTAGAAAGTGAGCCTAACATAGCAAATACACTCCATGTCACTTGATGATATAGTTTCAGCGTGATAAGTGTCGTCCCTTTGTTATAGATCTGTAGGTCACACTAATTTCTTTACTGTGTTCCTCTGGATTACAGTAAAACAACAAAGCTATTACTCCTCCAAAAGCATTGAGGGATGCCTATAATTTTCCTTGGAGTAGCCTCTAGAATGTTTTCTCTGAAATGCATATCTAATCACATGGCAGGTAATAATAGTTCTCCCCACATATTCCTTTTAATACTAAGAGAAGTGATATAAGTCAAAGTCCCAGTACAAAGCTGTGCATGAAGCAATGTGAAGCAATCTTAACCAGCCTTGGAAAAAAGTATACAGATGAGATCATATGAAAACTCTGCTCATCACAATATTCATAAATGATGTATGAAGTTTAACAAATTCTCTTTACTGTACAACTGGATTTTTTAAAAAGTAAGGAAAAATACAAGTGGGGAAGCACAACATAAGAATCAAAGACAGATTGATGAGGATTTGTACTGAATGTAAAATGGACAGGTTGTAAGGATTTTCCATAGGAGGAAGAAATAGAAATTGGGGTTTAATGGCCATTCAGAGACAGAGAATGAGGCTTTGGTTTAGAGGAGTCCAGGAGTAGAATATCAAACAAATGCATAATGTTGAGGCTCTCAAAGGACTGATTTCTCGGTATAAATGTGGCCTAAAAGTAGAAGTCAATACTCATCCTAGTTCATACAGACCATCAAGAAGCTTTACTTCATTGTCTTGACTCTTAGTTGAATAAGCATCTTTTGAGAATACCAGAAATCAATAAAATATTAATTAAAAATTCACTGGATAATAAAACAACATAATGGACCCTAAGAAACACATACACAGGCACTTCAAAATGTTGGTGGAAGTGCAGTGTTAAAATATAAGGTTATTTTGGTGCAAAAGCTTTTTTAAATTTCTGCAAAATTCTTTTGTAATAGGCAATTTCCATGAATTTTCAGAAGCTCCCTCAAATGCATGGACTTAAAATTATTTTTGAACCAAAATAGACTGACCTGTTTTTACAATTTATTTTTAGACTTTCAGTTTTTAACAGATTCCATATAGTTCATGGGTACAATACTAAGTATATAACAATTTTCCCTTCCCCCCTTCCTCCTTCCCTCTCATCATCCTCTTATTCTTTTTTTCTTTTTTTAAATTGTATTTAAAGTATAGAAGTTTCATATAATTCATGTGTACCAATTTAGAAACGTAGTGGTCCTTCTCATCCTAACTTCCCTCCTGCACCTGCTCCCATCCTTGTTCCTCCTTTCTCTCCTATTGCCTCTCTTAATTTTTACAAAGATCTACTTTCAGTTTACTTTATACTCATAAGATTAACCCTATACTGTGTAAAACATTCAGCAAATAGTATGAAGAATAAAACACTGTTCCTCAACAGAAGAGACACGGGCTGCAAACAATCACTGAAGATCCAAATTTCAATTTCAATACTATACATTACATTTTAGGTACTGTATTAGTTACCACAGCTCAGGGAATACATATGATACTTGTCTTTTGGGTACTAGCTTATGTCACTAAGTATAAGTATAATGGTTTCCAGTCGCATCCATTTATTTTTTTTGCAAAAGACAGGATTTCATATTTTTATGGCTGAATAGTATTCCATAGTGTATATATACCATAATTTCTTTATCCAGTCATCAGTTGATGGACATCTGGGTAGATTCCACATCTTAGCTATTGTGAATTGATCTTCAATAAATGTGGGAGTACAGACAACTCTTTCATAGGCTGATTTCATTTCTCTTGGGTAAATTCCTAGTGGAATTTCTGGGTCATATGGTACACAAATTTTCAGCTTTCTGAGGTATCTCCATAGTGTTTTCCACAATGGCTGTACTAGTTTGCATTCTCGCCTTCCACCTTCCTTCCTCCATTTCAATTTTCTTTCTTCTTTTAGTGCTTGAGATAACACTTTTTTAATTTATATAACAATGAAGTGGTTAATTCTCCACAAAATAAAGAGTTCAACAGGTACAAAACTAAAATATATTAATTTAGCAGGAATATAGACAAGAATCATACACAATAGTTAAATGGAAAGATTACAATTTCATTCATGTACAGTAAATTTTAAAGCAATCCCAGATCATTAAAAGTATAGCAGTATAGGGGCCAGCACCATGCTCACTTGGTTAATCCTCCACCTGCGGCACCAACATCCCATATGGGCACCAGGTTCTAGTCCCGGTTGCTCCTCTTTCAGTCCAGCTCTCTGTGGCCCAGGAAGGCAGTGGAGGATGGCCCAAGTGCTTGGGCACCTGCACCCACATCAGAAACCAAGAAGTACCCGGTTCCTGGCTTCGGATCAGCATAGCTCTGGCTGTGGTGGTAATTTTGCAGGGTGAACCAGTGGAAGGAAGACCTTTCTCTCTGTCTCTCTCACTTTCTAACTCTAACTGTCAAATAAATAATAAAAAAATGTAAAAAGTATAATAGTATAACAGTCTTAACCATTGGTTTGACAAGATACAAAAGAAGTTTGACAGAACTATTTGCAGCAATATTGATTCACACAGACATTTCTATCTTTTTCTGTTTTTTTTTCCAACATTTATTTAATAAATATAAATTTCCAAAGTACAGCTTTTGGATTATAGCGGCTTTTCCTCCCATAACTTCCCTCCCACCCACAACCATCCCATCTCCCACTCCCTCTCCCATCCCATTCTTAATCAAGATTCATTTTATGAATGAATTGTGTATTGTGTATTTTATGAATGATTGTGTATTGATTACAGTGTTCAACCAGTGGTATTAAGTAGAACAAACAGAGCAACAACAACAACAAATACTAAAAGGAATAAAATAGTAAGTTGTTTCTCAACAGTCTAGAAAAGGGGTGATCATGTCGTTGTCTCTCATAGTGTCCATTTCACTTCAATGGGTATCATTTTAGATGCTCGTTTAGTTGCCATTGATCAGGGAGAACATATGACATTTGTCCCTTTTGGACTGGCTTATTTCACTCAGCATGATATTTTCCAGATTCCTCCATTTTGTTGTAAATGCCCGGATTTCATTGTCTTTTACTGCTATATAGTGTTCCATAGAGTACATATCCCATAATTTCTTTATCTGGTCATCCATTGATGGACATTTAGGTTGATTCCATGTCTTAGCTATTGTGAATTGAGCTGCAACAAATATTGAGGTGCAAATGGCTCTTTTTTTCTCCCCTTCAATTCCATTTGGGTAAATTCCAAGGAGTGGGATGGCTGGGTCCTTTGGTAGTGCTATATTCAAGTTTCTGAGGACTCTCCAAAGTGTCTTCCATAGTGGCTTTACCAGTTTGCACTCCCACCAACAGTGGATTAGTCCCTTTTCGCCCACATCCTCGCCAGCATCAGTTGTTGGTTGATTTCTGTATGTAAGCCAATCTAACCAGAGTGAGGTGAAACCTCATTGTGGTTTTGATCTGCATTTCCCTGATGGCTAGGGATCCTGAGCATTTTTTCATGTGTCTGTTGGCCATTTGGATTTCCTCTTTTGAAAAATGTCTGTTAAGGTCCTTGGCCCATCTTTTTATTGGGTTGTTTGTTTTGATTCTGTGGTGTTTCTTGATCATTTTATAGATTCTAGTTGTTAATCCTTTATCTGTTGTGTAGTTTGCGAATAACGTCTCCCATTCTGTTGGTTGCCTCTTCACTTTCCTGACTGTTTCCTTTGCTGTAAAGAAACTCTTCAATTTTAGGTAATCCCATTTGTTTATTTTCTCTTTGATTACCCATGCCTCTGGGGTATTCTCCAGGAATTCTTCGCCTCTTCCAACATCTTGAAGGGTTTCCCCTATGCTCTCAATTAGTTTCATGGTGTCGTGGTGTATCTCTAGTTCTTTGATCCATGTTGAGTGAACTTTTGTATAAGGTGTAAGATAGGGTTCTTGCTTCATACTTCGACATGTGGACATCCAGTTTTCCCAGCACCATTTGTTGAAGAGGCTGTCCTTGTTCCAGGGGTTCGTTTTAGGTCCTTTGTTGAATATGAATTGGTTGTAGATGTTTGGATTGATCTCCGGTGTTTCTATTCTGTTCCATTGGTCTATCCATCTGTTTTTGCAACAGTTTTGATTATAACTGCCCTGTAGTATGCCTTGAAGTCTGGAATTGTGATGCCTCCGGCTTTGTTTTTATTGTAAAGGATTGCTTTAGCTATTTGAGGTCTCCTGTTTCTCCATGTGAATTTCAGCATCGTTTTTTCTAGGTCTTTGAAGAATGACTTTGGTATTTTGATTGGTATTGCATTGAACTTGTAAATTGCTCTTGGGAGAATGGAAATTTTGGTGATATTGATTCTTCCAAACCATGAGCATGGCAAGTTTTTCCATTTTTTGTGTCATCTTCTATTTCTTTCTTTAGTGCTTTGTAATTTTCATCATAGAGGTTTTTGTCATCCTTGGTTAAATTCATTCCAAGGTACTTTATTGTTTTTGTGGCTATTGTGAATGGGATTGATCTTAGAAGTTCTTCCTTGGCCAAGGCATTGTCTGTGTATACAAAGGCTGTTGATTTCTGAGCATTGACTTTATATTCTGCTACTTTACCAAACTCTTCTATTAGTTCCAATAGTCTCTCATAGGAATTTATTGGGTCCCCTATATACAGTATCATGTCATCTGCAAATAGGGATAATTTAACTTCCTCCTTTCCCATTTGTATCCCTTTAATTTCTTTTTCTTGCCTGATGGCCCTGGCTAACACTTCTGGGACTATATTGAATAGCAATGGTGAGAGTGGGCATCCCTGTCTGGTGCCCATTTTCAATGGAAATGCCTCCAACTTTTCCCCATTCAATATGATGCTGGCCATTGGTTTATCATAAATTGCCTTAATTGTGTTCAGGAATGTTCCTTCTAACCCCAATTTGCTTAGGGTTTTCATCATGAAGGGGTGTTATATTTTGTTAAATGCTTTCTCTACATCTATTGAGATAATCATATGGTTTTTGTTTCTCAATTTTTTAATGTGATGTGTTACATTGATTGACTTTCAAATATTGAACCATCCCTGCATACCAGGGATAAATCCCACTTGGTCCAGGTGAATGATCTTTCTGATGTCAGTTGGATTCGGTTTGCCAGAATTTTGTTGAGTATTTTGCATCTATGTTCATCAGGGAGATAGGTCTGTAGTTTTCTTTCTCCTTTGTGTCTTTTCCAGGCTTAGGAATTAAGGTGATATTGGGTTCGTAGAAAGAATATGGGAGGATTCCCTCCCTTTCAATTGTTTTGAATAATTTGAGAAGAACTGGGGTTAGTTGTTCTTTAAATGTCTGGTAAAATTCAGCGGTGAAGCCATCTGGTCCTGGGCTCTTCTTTTTCCGTAGTGTGTTTATTACTGATTCAATTCCTTCCATGGTTATGGGTCTGTTTAGATTTTCTGTATCTTCATGGCTCATTTTAGGAAGGTTGTATGTGTCCAGAAATCTATCCATTTCTTCCAGGTTCCCCAATTTTTAGCATACATCTCTTTGTAGTGGTTTCTGATGATTCTTTTTATTTCTGTTGTGTCTGTTGTTACATTTCCATTACTATCTTTGATTTTACAGATTTGGCTCTTCTCTCTCCTTTTTTTGGTTAATTGGGCCAATGGTGTGTCGATTTGGTTTATTTTTTTCAAAGAACCAGCTCCTGGTTTTGTTGATCTTTTGTATTGTTTTTTTGGTTTCAATTCTGTTTATTTCTTCTCTAATCTTTAGTATTTCTTTCCTCCTGCTGTATTTGGGCTTGATTTGCTGCTGTTTTTCTAAATCCTTGAGGTGCATGTAGAGTTCATTTGTTTAGTTCCTTTCCAGCTTCTTAATGTAGGCCCCAATTGCTATAAACTTTCCTCTTAGCACTGCTTTTGCTGTGTCCCACAGGTTTTGATAGGTTGTGTTATAATTTTCATTTGTTTCTAGAAATCTTTTGATTTCTCTTTTAATTTCTTCGATGACCCACTGTTCATTTAGGATCATGTTGTCCATTCTCCAAATGTTTGCATATGGTATAGAGATTCTTGGGTTGTTGATTTCGAGTTTCACTGCACTCTGGTCTGAGAAGCTGCATGGCATAGTTTCAATTTTTTTGAATTTGTTGAGGCTCCCTTTATGGCCTAGCATATGAGCAATCCTAGAGAGCATTCCATGTACTGGGGAGAAATACGTGAACTCTGTGGCTGTGGGATGGAAGGTTCTGAAGATATCTATGTCTATTTGGTCTATAGCATCAATTAGCTCTGTTGTTTCCTTGTTGAATTTCTGTCTGGTTGATCTGTCCATTGGTGAGAGTGGGGTGTTGAAGTCCCCTGTTACTACTGTCTTTGAATCTATATCTCCCTTTAAATCCTTTAGTAATTCTTTCAAGTAGCCAGGTGCCCTGTAATTAGGTGCGTATACATTTATAATAGTAATGTCTTCGTGTTGGATAGATCCTTTAATCATTATATAGTGCCCTTCTCTGTCTCTTTTAATAGTTTTTATGTTAAAGTCTATTTTGTCTGATATTAGGATGGCCACACCAGCTCTTTTTTGATCTCTGTTAGCTTGGAGTATCTTTTTTCCATCCTTTCACTTTTAGTCTGAGTACATCTTTGCTGATAAGGTGTGTCTCCTGAAGGCAGCATATAGATGGATTCGCTTTCTTGATACAATCAGCTAGTGTGTGTCTCTTGGTAGTAGAATTAAGACCATTCACATTCAGTGTGATTATGGTTAAGTACTGTCTTTTCCTAGTCATGTTTCCTGAAATGAGCTGTTTTTGTATTGAAATTTGTTTGTAGCTTACTCTACATTCACTTTTTTTTTGTAGTGAAGTTCTTGTTTTTGTATTTCTGTGTGCAGCGAGTCTTTGAGCGAGTGTTGTAGGGTTGGACGCATGGATATAAATTCTTTCAGTTTTTGTTTGTCTTGCAAGATCTTTATTTCCCCTTCATTCATAAATGATATCTTCGCAGGGTATAGTATTCTAGGTTGGCATTGTTTGTCTTTTAAAACTTGAAATATATCATGCCATTG
The DNA here is from genome assembly GCF_964237555.1 of Oryctolagus cuniculus. NCBI lineage: Eukaryota > Metazoa > Chordata > Mammalia > Lagomorpha > Leporidae > Oryctolagus > Oryctolagus cuniculus. Next base: position 103,151,978 of record NC_091434.1, read on the forward strand.
TCTCCTTGCCTGTAGTGTTTGCGATGAGAAGTCTGGGGTGAGTCTGATTAACTTACCCCTGAATGTGATTTGTTGTTTCTCTCTGGCACATTTTAGGATTTGTTCTTTGTGTGTCACTGAGCTGAGTGTTGCCACAATGTGTCGCAGTGAATTTCTCTTCTGGTCTATCCTGTTCGGACTCCTGGCTATCTGCTGGATTTGCCTATTATTATCCAGCTGCCTTTGTTTGAAGTTTTCTGATATTATTTCATTGAAAACACCTTCCAATCCATTCTCTCTTTCCACCCCCTCAGGGACTCCTATTATCCAAACATTACACCGTTTGATTGAATCTTGCAGGTCTCTGGCCGTATTTTTTAATTTTTTAATTTCTTCTTCCTGCATTTGAACTGACTGTATTATTTCTGGAAGTTTTTCTTCAAATTCTGATATTTGCTCTTCTATTTCATCTGTTCGATTTCTGAGGGATTCCACCGTGTTTTTTATATGGTCAATTGAGTTTTTCATTTCCAGTATTTCATTCTGGCTTCTCTTTAGGATCTCTAATCCTTGGGCTTGTTTTTCATTCAGGTCTCGAAACTGTTTCGCATTGTTTCTAAGTAATCTGATTATTAATTTTCTGGATTCTTTTTCTGGCATGGTTTCAAATTCTTCTTCCTCTTCAGCCTTTGTTATGGTTGGTTTAGCCTGCTCAGTTGGTGAGTTTCTAAGTTCCTCTATATTCTTATTGTGGGTTTTTGTTTTGGTTTTTTGGCATTCCATCTGTGTTGTTTTTCAGGTTGATTTCCTTCTGCTATAGGCTGCTGTGGGTCTGTACCAATATCCAGTGTAAGCAGGTTGCTCTACCTTATAGAGTTTGTTTATTTCTTTTTACTTATTTATTCATATATTTATTTATTTTGTAATTTGAATGGGCTGGTGTCAGAGCTTTGAGGTGCAAATCTCCACCCCTTGGGAGCAGTTTCCCTGTTCCGATGTTCGCCCTTACGTGTCTGTGCCTGGGGTTCATTGGTCAGCCACTCTCCCTCGCTGCGCCTCCTGCGAAAGGAGTGTCAAGTAGCTCCAGACCATCTTTGGACTCCGCCCCTGCTGCTTCTTCCTTCGGAGCAGAGGCCAGCCTCCTTTATGCCTGAATGTAAACAAACAGGATGGCTGCTCTCTGCCCACTGCAGCTCTGATTGTGGGGAGGGCGGAGGCTCCTAAGGATCCTGGCGTATTTAATCCCTCAGTTCGTCCCCCTGGATCCTGCCCTCTTCCCCTGGGTGCTATTAATTTTTTTTCCTGGTAACTTGAGTAGGCTGGTGTCAGGGCTTTGAGCTGCCCTCCTTTGCTGCACCCCCTGTGCAAGGAGTGTCCTGTCACTCCACTCTTCTTTTGGACTCCGCCTCCAAAGGTTAGTGCAGAGGCAGAGGCAGTTCACCTTTAAGCCTGAATGTAAACAAACAAGATGGCTGCTTCCCACCCGCTGCAACTCCGGTTTGAGGGAAGGTTGAGGCACCAAGGGATCCTGGTGTGTTTAGTCCCTCAATTCGTCTCCCTGAATCGCACACTCTTTCCGCAGGTGCTACTCACTCTGTTCCGTTTTTGGTTTCCTCCCCCACTCATTCATGCGTGTCTCACTGTCCATCCCAGGATGGGTTGGGGGAGGGGCGGCAGCAGCTGCTGCAGCAGTGCCATGCAAGTGCCCTGTTCACCTCGGCTTCCAGCACTGGTGTGTAGACTCCCCTGCTGGTGTCCTGCCCTTCAGGCGTCCATGTTCTCCTCGCAGGTCCACCCTGTCTCCCCAGTTTTGGAAGAGTTCCCCTTTCCCCGAAACTACAAATTCTCACCCCTCCTTGAACCTTCCCTTCCTGGACCATCTGTGTGCTCCTTCCCTATTCCGCCATCTTGGCCCCCAAAATATGTTTTTTTTTTTTTTATTTTTCATTTCAGACCCTACATATCAGAGAGAATATGTGGTGTTTGCCTTTCTGTGTCCAGTATATTTCTCTCAACATGATGTCCTCCCTAGTATGTTTTTAGGAATAATTTTTTAAATATATTTTATGAAAAAAATAGTTTGAGGAATTAATAAGATCTGAAAATTACTTTAGGGCAGCACTGCAGCACAGTGAATTAACGCCCTGGTCTGAAGCACCAGCATCCCATATGGGCACCAGTTCAAGATCTGGCTGCTCCATTTCCAATCCAGGTCTCTGTTTTGACCTGGAAAAGGAGTAGAAGATGGCCCGAGTCCTTGGGCCCCTGCACCCACGTGGGAGACCAGGAAGAAGCCCCTGGCTCCTGGCTTTGGATTGGCACAGCTCAGGCCATTGCTGCCAATTGGGGAGTGAACCATCGAATAGAAGACCATGCTCTCTCTCTCTCTCTCTTTCTCTCTCTCTCTGCCTCTCCTCTCTCTGTGTAACTCTGACTTTCAAATTAAGAACAATAAATAATTCTTTAAAAAAAAAAAACTGAAATATATAGATGGCTTTCAATTGAGAAGGAGATGTGCTATTATAAAGATAACATAAACTCAGACTAAATCAGTTTATGAATTTGAGGTTCAACTCCTCTCCCAAACCCATCTTTCTGCTAATGTCTTCCCTGAGAGATGGCTCAACTGGTTGTGGCCCTGCCACTATATGGGAGTCTTTAATTAGGTTTCCTGTTCCTGACTTTGTCTTGGACCAGCCCTAGCCCCAGCTATTGTTAAATTGAGTAAACGGATGAGAGTGTCATCCCATCAAGTTAATAAATAAATCCATATGTTTCATTTTTGTGCAGAAACCTTTAGGTTCTTGCATATTTTTTCACAATATGCATTTTACATGAGTATTTGAATACCTCACATATGCATCCTTATATATTTATATATATACATATGTAAAACTATCATTAATCTCTGGAGAAAAATAACAGTAGATACAATATCCTTTACACAGAAATATACTAAAAATAGAGCTGCAAAAACAAAAAGCACTCTTAGAAATTCATATATTATAGCAATAGTATTTATTAGAAGACTTAAAAATACAACTAAGCTGTTGTGCCATAAAGCAATCCCAAAAGTGAAGAAATGGATAAGAATGATACATATTAAAAATGACTGTTGAGATTGTGAAGACTCATTGAAATACAGTCTAATATCCCACCTCTTGAATCTGTGTAGTGACTGCTTTGATAAACAGAATATAGCAGAAATGACATGAAAAAAAAAAAAAAAAGATGAACAGATCTGACTTGTGATCTATTAACTTCCTTCACCAATGTCACGTCCCTGTGGAAGAAATGAATGGTGTGTACCTAGAATAATATTTGGGCCCATACATAAACTAATATTATTCACTAAAATGAAAACTTTATCTCCTTAAACTCTTGAGCAAAATGTCTTCTCACTAAAGGATTATAAGTATTTTAAAAAGAAACCTAGAATCTAAGAAATTTGATTTCTTACAGAATATTACATAAACCAAAAAGCTCCCTGGGATGTAAGCTGGGTAAACTAGTACAATATTTCTTAACTCTGGATATCAACTAAAGATATACAACAAAGCAACAATCTATTCATGAAATTATTGAATTTCAGGCAAGAAGAGCATGAATCTTTTGTGGTCCTACAAAGAACAAATCCTGTGAAAAAATTGCATCAGCCCTTGTCCTGACTGTTGATGTACAATTTAATACTTTATCCCTTTTAATATTTTCCCTTGTTTTAGTTAATACTATTGGTTGAACTCTGTAATTAACACATAATTATTCTTAGGTGTTAAAATTTTAACTGAAAAATGATCCCTGTTAAATAAAGAGTGGGGATAAGAGAGGGAGGAGATGTACAATTTGGAACATGCTCAATCGGGCTTGCCCCAAATGGTGGAGTTAGAAATGTTCCAGGGGATTCCAATAAAATCCCATCAAGGTTGCATGTACCAATGCCATCTCACTAGTCCAAGTGATCAATTTCAGTTCACAATTGATCACACTGATAGGTCTAAGAGTCAAAGGGATCACACAAACAAGACTAGTTTTTGCTGATACTAACTGATAGAATCAAAAAGGGAGAGACCGATCCAACATGGGAAGCGGGATACACAGTAGTGTGCCATCAGTATGGCTTCTGCTGTTCAGTATTCAAATGCAGAGAATTTCTAGGCAATGAGATCTACACTAGAAGGATGCAGCAGGGCAGGGAGGGTAGGGGGAAGAATTTCTTCAAAGAACATACCAAACCTAGAGAAAGGGAAGAGAAAATAAACATAGAAATTATATCATTAGGCTAATTATGAAATAAACCTGACAAGTAGCTGGCATGGAGAGAAAAAAAAAAAGTTGGAGATTTCCAGAAGGGAGTACGGGTGGGGAATGGAATCACGAATTAACAAAATAAAAATGACCTTCTGGAAAATAAATTGTGAATGAAGAGTTAGTATTAGATACAAAAGAATAAAAGCAAACAAAGCATAGAAACAATTATTAATTTCAAGAAAAATTTCTTGAATGTAAAGAAGATGGAGTGAATATAGAGGGAATGACATTAGGGAAAATTTATGAGATAACATGGAACTTCACCCTAAAGAGCAAAGTGAATTTCATTAAGTCCAGGGATAAATTCATGGTTATCTTCTCTGAAGAGAAGCAACCTAGTATGTCTAAGTGTCTAAAATTTAAATGTGACAAATGGCCTTTCAGAGAATAGAGATATAAGCAGTAATCCTTCTCATAATCTCTTGTAAGAATGTGAGCCTAAACTTGCCAGATATTTTAATGTCCCAAGAGTATCAGAATATGATTTTGTATACAAAATAAATTGTTTTTTAAAAATTTTTAAATTTTTTCCCAGAGACCATTTATTTAAGGTATATAATCTTCATGCATTTCATAAATACAAATATAAGAAAATAGTGATTCTTCCCACCTTACCCGCCCTCCCATATGCATTCCCAACCTTCTTACTCCTCCCTCTGGGTCATATTGTAGATGTATTCAGATTTCTGAGATATCTCCATACAGTCATCCACAGTGGCTATACCAATTTACTTTCCCATCAACACTGGATTAGGGTACCTTTTCCTCCACATCCCCAGTAGCATTTGTTGTTTGTTGATTTCTGTATGAAAGTCATTCTAACAAGGGTGAGGTGAAACCTCATTGTGGTTTTGATTTGCATTTCCCTGATGGGTAATGATCCTGAGTATTTTTTCATGTGTCTGTTGGACATTTTGATTTCCTCTTTTGAAAATGCCCATTTAAGTCCTTTGCCCATTTCTTAACTGGGTTGTTTGTTTTGTTATTGTTGAATTTCTATTAATCCTTTTTAGTTGCATTGTTTGCAAATTTCTCCCATTCTATCAGTCTCCACTTCACTTTGCTGAGGGTTTATTTGCAGTGCAGAAGCTTCTTAATTTGATGCAATCCCATTTGTCAATTTTGGCTTTGATTGCCTGTGCTTCTAGGGTCTTTGCCTATGCAAATATCTTGAAGGGTTTCCTCAATGTTCTAAAATCATTTGATGGTATCAGGACATAGATTTATGTCTTTAATCCATTTTGAGTGTAAGGTAAGTGTCTTGCTTCATACTTTTGCAACTGGAGATCCAGTTTTCCCAGTACAATTTGTTAAAGAGACTGGCCTTGCTCCAGGGATTAGTTTTAACTCCTCTGCCAAAAACAAGTTGGTTGTAGATACATGGGTTGATTTCTGGGGTTTCTATTCTGTTCCATTGGTCTATCCATCTGTTTTTGTATCAGTACCAGGCTGTCTTGAAATATAATATAATGGTGCTTCTGGGTTTGTTTTGTTGTATAAGCTTGATTTAGCTGTCCAGATTCTCCTGTGTTTCCAGATCAATTTCAGCATTATTTTTTCTATACCTGAGGAGAATGTTCTTGGTATTTTTATTGGTATCACATTGAATTTGTAAATTGCTTTCAGAAGTATAAACCTTTTGATGATATTGATTCTTCTAATCCATGAACATGGGAGAGTTTTCCATTTTTCATGATTCCTATGACCCACCGTTCATTCAGCAGCATGTCATTCAGTCTCCATGTGTTTGCATATGTTTTAGAGATTATTGAGTTGTGATTGCCAGCTTCATTCCATTGTGGTCAGATAAGATGTATGGTACGATGTTGATTTTTTTTTAATTTGCTGAGACTTTCTTTATAGCCTAGCATGTGCTTTATCTTAGAGAAAATTCCACGCACTGATAAGAAGAAGGTGTATTCTGCATCTGTAGGATAAAAAGCTCTGCAGATATCCATTAGGCCCACTTGGTTTATCATATTGATTAACTCTGTTGGTTTCTTGCTGATTTTTCTGTCTGGATGATCTGTTAATTGCTGAAAGTGGAGTATTAAAGTCCTCAATTTCTATTGTATTGGAGACTATGTCTCCCTTTAAATAGCCAGACAAGCTGTAATTGGGTGCATATGCATTTATTATTGTCACATCTTCCTGTTGAGTTGATCCCTTAATCATTACATAGTGCCCTTCTTTGTCTCCTTTAACAGTTTTTGGGTTAAAAATCTATTTTTTTATCATATTAGGATGGCTAAACCAGCTCTTTTTTGATTTTTGTTAGCATAGAACATCTTTTTCCATCCTTTCACTTTCAGTCTGCATGGGTCATTGTTTGTGAGATGAGTTTCTTGTAGGTAGCAAATAGACATGCTTTGTTTTTTAATCCATTCATCCAGTCTGTACCTTTTAACTGGAGAGTAGTGGCCATTTACATTTAAGGTGACTATTGATAAGTAACAACTTGGCCCTGCCATTTTCCCATAAATATTCTTCTTGTTTACTTTGGATTTCCTTCATACTTTTACTGGGAGATTTTCTGTGTTCAACTTCTCTCATACTGATGACCAAGGGTCTGTGTCCTCTGTGTAGCACACACTTTATCTTTTTAAGACTGGATGAATGGTGACAAATTCTATCAATTTCTGTTGTTATGGAAGGTGTTTATTTCACCTTCATTTATAAATGAGAGATTTACGGGGTATAGTATTCTGAGTTGACTTTTTTTTTTCTGTTAAGACTTGGAATATATCTCACCATTCTCTCCTAACCTGTAGGGTTTCTAATTAGAAGTCCTCTGTGAGTCTAACTGGAGATCTCTGAAAGTAATCCTGCATTTCTCTTATGCACATTTAAAATATTTCCTTTGTGTTTTACTGTAGAGAGTTTGATCACAATGTGTCAAGTTGAAGATCTTTTCTGGCCATGTCTACTAGTTCTAATTAGTTCTGTATGCTTCCTGTAGTGGACATGCCTTTCTTTCTACAAATTAGGGACATTCTCTATAACTATTTAACTAAAAAAGCCTTCTAATCCATTCTCTGTTTACATGCCTTCAGGAGCTCCTAAGACCCGTATGTTGAGTCATTCGATCGTATTCCATAAATATCCAACGCTGTACTTTAGTTTTCTAATTTCTGCTTTTATTTATTTTTTTTATTTTTGACAGGCAGAGTGGACAGTGAGAGAGAGAGAGACAGAGAGAAAGGTCTTTGTTGTTGGTTCACCTCCAATGGCCACCGTGGCCAGCAGGCTGTGGCCGGCGCACTGCGCTGATCCGATGGCAGGAGCCAGGTGCTTCTCCTGGTCTCCCATGGGGTGAAGGGCCCAAGTACTTGTGCCATCCTCCACTGCACTTCCCTGGCCACAGCAGAGAGCTGGCCTGGAACAGGGGCAACAGGGACAGAATCCGGCACCCCGACCGGGACTAGAACCGGGTGTGCCGGCGCTGCAAGGTGGAAGATTACCTTAGTGAGCCGCGGCGCCAGCCTCTGCTTTTATTTTTGATCTAACTGTAATACTTCCAGAGATTTGTCTTCTGACTCAGTATTCTTTCTTCTGCCTCACCGAGTCTGTTAAGGCTTTCAATAGCATTTTTATTTAATCTATTGAATCCTTCATTTCCAATATTTTATTTTGATTTGTCTTTAAAATCTCAATTTCATGGGAAAAATATTCATTCATGTCATTTATGGAGTTCTTTAATTCATGGATTTGCTTCTGATTACTTCTTAGTAATCCTATGATCATTTTTAAAAAAATTTTCCAGAATTTCTTCAATCTCTTTGTTTTCACGTTCTAGTATCGAAGTGTTGTTGTATTCCTTTGCAGATGTCATGTTGTCTTCCTTATTCTTGTTTCTATGTTTGTTTTTAGAATCTCTGTGGAGATTCCTTTTTTTCCCTGTGATGGCTTTTATCTTTGGACTATGCCTCTGTGACTTAGTGGAAAGTCTGCTCTTTCAGTGAATACCCAGAGGCATGTGCTAAGCATGGTCAGGAAACACTTTTCAGTGCTTCATGGTGAGGGGATTATGAAAGGTGACACCCAAGTTAGGTGTGATAATTCTGTTCTTTTTTTTTTTTCTTTAATCAGAAGGGAGGTTTGATCAACTCTGTTGACATAAGCTCATGCTTACCTCCTCTCCTCAAAGGAGACCAATGCCTGAGCACTAGCCCTAGTGGGTACAATATTCATCCATGCTGCCACAAGAACCACACAAAGGATCTGTGTAGTCCTTGGCATAAGCAGGAATCTAAGCAAAGACCCTCACCAGGAATCAGGGAGCCTTGAGAGCATAGAACTACCCACAGTGACTGCCCAAAGACCCAGACACACCCTGTTCCCTCCCACACAGCCACAGTGTTTTCATAGTCCTGGCACACAAGGCTCCCAGTCATGAGCACCCAGCTCTCTGTCAATTCTCCAAGCTAGACTCAGGTGTCTCCTTTTGGGTGGTTGCTGGGCACACGGACATAAGCTGATGCAGCTGTTATGCATGTCTGGAATGATGTCTGCCATCCATAGGGTAGTTACAGGACACCAGTGCCTGGTGGTCGGGGACAGAGGTTGGCAGGGACACTGTCCCCCACAGGGGGCTCCAAGCCTGACTCACACAAGGCTATTCCTGCAGCTTTATTACCAGTGGCTTGGGCTTCTGCAATCTGGTCTCACTTCACTCTCCAAAGTTGGTGCTAGCGTTAGTGGTATAGTAGTGAGCATAGCTGCCTTCCAAAGTTGCTGTTAAGACTCTCGGCTGCTGGGGTCCTGAGTTGTGTGCGCCCACACCCTCTATGTAGTTGTACAGTGTCTCTCTAATTTGCATAGAGTTTCCTCTGCAGTTTTCTCCCTAACTCTTCCCTGAGATTGTATCCTCTCCTTTTTTTTTTTTTTTTGTTTTGTTTTTTTGAACTATCTTCCATTATACTAGAGCAGTAATCTCCTCCCTATTCTGCACCCATATGGGAGAACGGAGGAAGCTCCTGGCTCCTGGTTTCCGATTGGCATAGCTCCTTCCATTGTGGCCATTTGGGGAGTGAACTAACAGACAAAAAACCATTCACTCTGTCTCTCCCTCTCACTGTCTATAGTTCTACCTCTCAAGTAAATAAATAAAACAGTTAAAAAGAAGTATCTGTCATGAGAACATGGCCATCACCAGATTCCAATAATGATAAATCATTAATGTTATCAGTGAAAATGAGTAAGAACTAAGTATCAGTTTGTAAGAGAGCTTGAAATTTGAGGTAATAGATGACAAAACAATATTTCTATGTTTGTGAAAAGGGGAATCAGATTATGAGGGCTATGGCTAAAATTATATATGTTTTCCTGGATATATATATTTTCCTGTATTAAATATATATATCCTGTATTAAATATATATATTTATATATATTTTCTTGTATTGAAATATGTTTTAACACAATAACAGCATAATATCTTACACACACAGGAATCTTTAAAAAATAATCTAGGAAATCAAGAGACTTAATGGTAATAGTGACTTAATTAGTAAAAGATAATTTGTTCATCTACACAATGAAAATATTGGCTATCCGATTAATGAATATACTGAATGAACAAGGGATTTTGGAATTAGACAGAAAATGCACCTGGAAAGGTGTGTGACATTTCACTATTCAAATTCCAATTGTGCTACTAATGAAATGTGTGATGTTATAGAACTTGATTCACGTCTCCAAGTCTCCATATTCTCATTAACAAAATGAAAATAATAATGAGTTCAGTTATTATAAAGGTAAATGCCACAGTGTTGACAATTTGCAATACAGCGTCTGTCAAGTGTTTAATGAGTGGCATTTTTTTTTTCTTTCGCTTATTCTTTTAGTTATTTATCCTAACTTCTTAACTGATAACATTAAAGAACCATTATCAAAAGCTGTTCAGAGTCGGGCCAGTGCCACGGCTCTATAGTCTAATCCTCCTCTCTGCGGCACCGGCACACCGGGTTCTAGTCCCGGTCAGGGCACCGGCTTCTGTCCCGGTTGCCCCTATTCCAGTCTAGCTCTCTGGAGGATGGCCCAAGTGCTTGGGACCTGCACCCACATAGGAGACCAGGAGAAGCACCTGGCTCCTGCCATCTGATCAGCGCGGTGCGCCGGCCGCAGCGCGCTGGCTGCATTGGCCATTGGAGGGTGAACCAACAGTAAAAGAAGACCTTTCTCTCTGTCTCTCTCTCTCTCACTGTCCAGTCTGCATGTCAAAAAAATAAAAAAATAAATTGAAAAAAAAGCTGTTCAGAGTCCTTCAAACTGGGAGAAAAAACACAAGATAAAATAATCTTTGGGATAATTTATTTGAGAATAAAATGAAAGATCTTGAATTTGCTGCCCCTACATGAGAAGCAAAGAGTAGGAAATATGAATTTAACAGCTGTGGTAGTACTGTGGCTATCAGTTGAAACACTCATCTCAGTCAGAAGTCATAAACAAAGCCTGAAGCAGCTCGTGAGTGAAAAAGATGTAAGCCAATGTTTATGGGGAAAAATGTATAACATAGTATACAGTTATTCTTGGTTTTTAGTTCTTTAAATGTTTCTTCTAGTTAGTGCAGTCTATGTCATAAATAGTGCCTGCAAACATAAATCATATATGTTACTGTCCATGTAAGTAGTTTATTTATAAGGCAGAGAAATGTTCTCAATTACTATGCAGATTATTCTTTTTATAAATCCATATCTGAAATAATTGTAACCACGGAGGCTGTAGTACATTAATCAAAACCACCAATCACTTGGAAATGGCTATCACCAAAAGAAAAGGCAGATGGAGCTTAGTTTCTCTGAAACATCAACACTTTTTTCAAGTAACAGAAAAGTCATTAAGAAGAGAGAATTTTCAAAGAAAACTTGTTGTAAAGTAGCATATTCTAGAAGCTAGCCTTAGGGCCTACCTCCTGAGTTATTTGTTTCTAAGAAATCACTGAAAGAGATTACAAACTTTCTTTGCTTTGTTTTATTTATTTTTTTCCAAATCTTCCTCATTTACAGAATCACAAAGGCTGAGAGGAGCCTTAGTTGAGAAGCGATTTAATCACACCTTGTGATTCCTGGAAAGAGAAAGCTGAGCGATTTAAGTCCAAGAGTTCTAATGCAGACCCCTTAGGCAATTCATCTTTTGCTAAAACTTTTCACCAGGCAAAAGTTACTTGTAAACTTGGGAGTCTGCTTGTCCTAATCCCATTTAAATAGACATCCTACTTCCTGTACAATCTGTTTTCTGACTGTCACTATTTCTCAAAGATGCAATTCTGAGACTAATTTAGCAAGTTCAAATGCCATGAAAATAATTATCTTCTCTCCAGTGTGGTTCATTATGATCTAATAAACACACAAAGCTCCTTCCTACATAATGTTCTTCAAGCATACCAGCTGTTTCATGGAATCTTCTTTTCTCACTTAAGTCTGGACAAGTTCTCAGAAATCCAGGTGTTAGGAAACTGGTTCAGTCTTATCTATGGCACAATCTATACACTGACACCATCCTAGGCTCAAGCCCCCACTGCCATTGCTGGAAGCCAGGTGGCCACATGGCCCAACCGCTGTCAAGCTCCACCCCCCACCCTGCTTCCCTGCCCACCCTCCAGCAAAGTTTTAAAAGGACCTGTTCCTGAACACATGGCTCTCTTGGCTCTTCTCTCCTGCTCTCTTGGCTCTTCTCTCCTGCTCTCTGTCTCTCTCTCTCTTACAGTCTCCTTCTCTCTCTTTTGCCTTCTTGGCCCCTTCCCTCCAGCCTACTGGTTTTCCCCAATAAACCCTTTTCCTTACTCCAGTGTTTGGTGTGTTTTGTGACGGCCTAACAGAAATGCATAACACCAGGTATCAGCCAAACCTCCTCTTGCAAGACTAGCTATTGCATTTTTCTGTAATATTCATTAAAACATTTCATTTGAGTAAAAGATTGAAACACACACACACACATATATGCACACATACACATACACACCACTACCACCATCACCATCTCAGGGGCACAGAGCTATCATTCAAATTTGGAAGAAACTTTTATCTCAGTTCAATGCAGAAACTTTGCTATTTGTTATAAGGAATGCTAGCACATTGTTTTCCTTTGGGAATCTCACGCTTAGAGTATCAATTAGTCCTTCCAGATCAAATTTCTTAATTTTTATCAGTCCTTCAAAGTCAAAGTCTTTTTTTAGCAGTTTAATTTTTGAGAAAAAAAATCATTACACTTCTCTCAACAGATAGACATTTGCTTCAAGATGTATGGCAGCATCTTTTACACTCTTCAAGTCCACTACCCACTGGCTTCTTCAAGCAGTGCATTTGTTATTTGGAGCACCAGAATGTCCCTCATGTCACCAAGCCTATGGCAGATGAAGCAATGTCAATGCAATGATGTCTGTGGAAATGTGTTTCCTGCAATTGCTAAAGGTCATGGATTCTCTCTACTTTTTATTTTTCCAAAATCCAATATATCCATGAAAATATGTCTTCATCTTGTGTTCTTAGATACTGCAGAAGTCAAAGAAAAGGGAATACTGCTATTACTTGGATTTCAACCCATTACTTTGAACTGCATCAGATATGGCTTAGAGGTCCAGGTCCTTACTTGCAAATTTAAGTCCTGATTGAATCACATAATCAAGTATTATTTTGGCTGTTATCTGGAAAAATATGGGTATTTACTATCATAGATTCCTTGTTATTTTGAAATTTCTGGAAATCATTTTGCCCAAACATTATTAGCTATTTTTTAATACCTTCTTCAACCTGATTCTACTATTCATTCTGATTAATGAACTGCATATAATAGCATTCAATCTATTTTATTTTTTTAAAGATTTATTTATTTGAGGGGCTGACACTGTGGTGTAACCGGTAAAACAACCAAATTTGGTGCCGGCATCCCATAGGGTCACTGGTTCAAATCCTGGCTGCTCCTCTTCCAATCCAGCTATCTGGGAAATCAATAGAAGATGGCCCAAGTGCTTGGGCCCCTGAACCCACGTGGGAGACCCAGAAGAAGCTCCTGGCTCCTGGCTTCAGATTGGACCAGTTCCGGCCATTGTGGCGATTTGATTGAAAGATCTTTCTCTCTGTCTCTCCTTCTCTCTGTCTGTAACTCTACCACTCAAAAAAATGTATTTATATGAAAAGTAGAGCAACAGAGGGAGAAGGAGGGAGACACAGAGTGAAACAGAAAGTTCATCGATCTGTTAGTTTGCTCTTCAAATGGCTGTTAACAGCCAGGTCTAGGCTAAACTGAAGTCAAGGGTCAGAAACTCTATCCTTGCCTCCTACATGTGTAGCAGGGGCCCAAGCACTTGGGCTGCCTCAACTGCTTTTTGCAGGAAGCTGGATCAGAAAGAGAGTAGCCAGGACCCTAACAGGTACCCTGCTTTTGGATGGTGGTGTTGCAAATAACAGCTTAATCCAGTGTGTCACAATGCCGGCCTCTAGTCTGTCTGATTTCTAACATGCTAAATTAATCATTATGATCCAAACTTCTGTTTCATGTAATCTCTTGGTATATGTAGCCAAAGTATCCAGTTCAGTTGGAACAAGGTAAACAAATGCAAAACCTGTATAACGAATTCATTGAGATATGTAGGACTCATCTTTGGCTTAGTTTATTATGTTAATGTAATCTATCTTGGAAATAATGCTTTCAATTCCCTTTTAGTTCTACAATGGATCAGTTTCCTGTAATTAATATGATGTTTCCTTTTTCTGTAAGTAAGTTTTTATTTTGGGGTTTGGTATGAATATCCAGGGAAAAATTCTTCAGTTGAGTACATTTGGGAGAAAACTTGATCAATTACTGCCATTTAAAATATGAACAAGTCCAAAGTCAAGCCTCTTGTGGAATCATATTTTCTTCTAAAACAGAAGGGCAGTTTGATTAACTCAAGTGAACTATTCTTGTAAGTTGTTACTAGCATGTGTACAAAGGAAGAGCGAGCTGACTCTCCACTAAGCATTTTCTATTGTGGTACTATGCTCATATTATCAAAATAGTTTACACTGACATTGCTTGAGAATCTTCACTTTATAAGTCTTTGCCTTTTTGGACTCTGCAATACAGGATGCATTGAAAACACATTGTAAAAAAAATACTAGCATCAGCAAGGTAATACTCAACACAAAGAAGCCTTCAAAATGAGCTAGTAAAGCCCAAACATACACTCACTGAAAGCACATAAAAACTGTTGAAAGCGCATTACCTGGGGATCTGTCTAACTCAGTTGGAAAAAATTTCTAGATATATTTACCTTGCCATCCTCAGCACTGGATCAGTTATCAAGGATCACTGGGTTCAAATGCTAGCTCCTTTGATAGTTACAGCGTTATACAACTTCCTAAAGTGTCTCCCATCCTCACAAGTAAATTAAGAACAATAAGAGTAAGCACCTCATGAAGTTTTATAAAAATTAAATTAGTTACTATATTTTATGTGCTTACAGTACAAATTATCACATAGAAAGGGCTCAATAATTATTGATTATTACTATGGTTTTATTGGCTTCTACTAATAATAGACATTTACCTTAAATCATATTAATTGCCTCCATCTTCATCTCAAAATGTTGCAAAACAACTTTTTATAGACCCACAGATATTGGGTCTATTCCATTTCATCTGTTTCCAACATAATTTATTTTGAAAATATATTTTATTAAATATTCACTAGACAAGATTTTACAATAATGTGTGTATACATATATGGGACATATATGCATTTCATTCATTAATTAGATGCTGCTATATCTCCTCCTTGACAGGGAAAATGAAAACACAGTGTAATATTTTAACCCAAGTTATTAGGGTAAGTATGTCGTAGAGCCAGAATGTAAACCAGTTCTGTCTAAGCCCACTCTGCCCCGTAACTGCTCATACTATACAACTGAGTAGTGAAATAGTATTCAGCAAGCAATTAATATGACAAGCAATTAACCTGGAGAAATTAATTATCCACAAATGCTGAAGCTACTTGCACGATTTATTCTGTATATTCTGTGTTTTTTTTTTTTTTTTTTTTTTTTTTTTTGACAGGCAGAGTTAGACAGTGAGAGAGAGAAAGACAGAGAGAAAGGTCTTCCTTCCATTGTTCACTCCCCTAATGGCTGCCACAGCCGGTGCTGTGCCAATCCGAAGCCAGGAGCCCGGTGCTTCCTCCTGGTCTCCCATGCAGGTGCTGGGCCCAAGGACTTGGGCTATCCTCCACTACCTTCCTGGGCCACAGCAGAGAGCTGGACTGGAAGAGGAGCAACCGGGACAGAATCCAACGCCCCAACAGGGACTAGAACCCGGGGTACCGGCACGGTAGGAGGAGGATTAGCCAAGTGAGCCGCAGTGCCGGCCGTGTATATTCTGTCTTACAAATGATATATTCATGGTGACTGGAGAATCACACTTGGTTTATATTTGTTGAGTTAAATATATTTACATTAAGCAATAGAATACCTTTAACTTTTGAAGTTTTTGATGTGCACTTCTTTAATTACTTTTATGACATTTCTTGACCCTCTCCTATTTTTCTGAATCACTTTTAAGGTGTGAAAACTAACAGTAGATATAGTATTCTGGATAAAGCATGACTAATGCAAACTCTAATAGATGTTTCTATTTTGAGAAAAAATTCCCTTTATTACATCTCAACTCAATTTTCCCCTTCATTCTGGCAAACCTTAGCTTTCTTTTACTGGAAGGAAAAATGATTTCCTGCTTTCCCCATCCATTCCATGTTTATCTGAATTTCCAGACAGACTGGGACAAAGATCAATTAATACCTTCACAAAATATCTCTTAGAATTGATTATTTTTAAACAAATATTTATTTTCACTTTATTTGAAAGGCAAAGAGACAGAGAGACAGATGGAGGAAAATCTTCATTCACTAGATCACTTCTTAAATGCCCACAAGAACCAGAGCTGGATTAGATCAAAGGTTAAAGCCAGGAGCCAATAACTCAGTTTGGATTTCCCACATGGGTGGTAGGGACCCAACCACCTGGGACATCATTTGTTGCCTCCCAGATTGCGCAATAACTGTATCACAAATGGAGTAACTGGAACTGGAACCAGGCACTGTGATATGGGATGTGGACATCTAATCAGTGAATTAACTGCTCAGCCAAATGCCTCTCTTAGAATGGATTCAACGCACAAAGAAATTAAATCCAATGCAGATTTTAAAAATAAAGAACAGGTCATCAAAGAAGGAGGTACCTTTCTCTGAAGGGAGGAGAGAACCTCCACTTTGACTATGACCTTGTCTAAACAAGATAAGAGTCGGAGAACTCAGAGGGCTTCCATAGCCTTGGAAACTCATGACTGGAGCATAGGGAGATTACTGATGCCATAGACAGGAATGTCAATTGGTAAAGTCAACAACAGGAGTCACTGTGCACTTACTCCTCATGTAGGATCTCTATCCTTAATGTGCTGCACATTGAGATTTAATGCTATAACGAGTACTCAAACAATATATTTCACTTTGTGTTTCTATGGGGGTGCAAACTGTTGAAATCCTTACTTAATGCATACTAAACTGATCTTCTGTTAAAAAAAAAAAAAGAAATTATCAATTCCCAACTTGACTCTCACTGGGATTAAACATGACAATAGGTCTGCTCTGATTTCATCATCATTTAAAAAAAATCATCTATTATTTTTCACTTTATGTTTCTGTGTGGGAGCAAACTGTTGAAATCCATACTTAATGTATACTAAGCTGATCTTCTGTATATTAAGATAATCAAAAATGAATCTTGATGTGAATGGAAGGGGAGAGGGAGTGGGAAAGGGGAGGGTTGTGGGTGGGAGGGACGGTATGGGGGGGAAGCCATTGTAATCCATAAGTCGTACTTTGGAAATTTATATTCATTAAATAAAAGTTTTAAAAAAAATTGGCCTTCCTTAGTTTTGCTTTTTCCTGCATTTCCCAGCTCAACTGTTGTACAGACTTTTTCTTATAGAACCCATGAGCATCTACTGCCAGCTCTAGTATGGGATACAGCTAACTATTCCTCTGACCTTTTATCCTTCACTGCTGCTGGCACTGCAACTCTTTATTGCTGATTCTGGGTATTTTTCAGAGAACTGAAATAGAGTATTGGGGTAACAGAGAATGTGATTCGGGCTGGTGCTGTTGCACATTGGTTAGAGCCCTGGCCTGAAGCGCTGGCAATCCATTTGGGTGCCAGTTCTAGTCCCGGCTACTCCTCTTCCAATCCAGCTCTCTGCTGTGGCCTGGGAAAGCAGAAGATAGCTGAAGTGTTTGGGCCCCTGCACTCGCATGGGAGACCTGGAAGAAGCTTCTGGTTTCTGGCTTCGGATTGGCGCAGGTTCGGCGGTTGAGCCCATCTAGGGAGTGAACCAGCAGATGGAAGACCTCTCTCTCTACCTCTCTCAGCAACTCTGTCTTTCAAATAAATAAAATAAATCTTTACAAAAAGGAGAATGTGATTCAATTTCTTAACAAACAATGAGCAATTCATCACAACTCAACTAGAATGGGGATTTAAGACCACAGAAGAAGATGAAATGTACTGATAGAGAGCTGTGGAATTAGATGTATGAATTGTGATTATTAAGACTTGTTAAGATCATCTAGCACTAGATTTGGTTCTAGACTTTATTAAGATTTTTTTAAGATAAGAGAGAGCTAAATCTAAGCAAGAATATTTCATTTAATATGAATCCCTGAATTATTTTTTTGAACATAATCAAAACTGAATCATAGGAAGATATACTTTTATACTTACATAGTTGTCTGTCAGTACATAAATAGCTAATACAAGGAAGAAAACCATAAGAACCATATGAACAATGCAAATAAAGTGCTGAGCGTCTTGAGAAGTAAGATAATAATTTACAAGAAATATATTATTTCAAGTAGGCTATAAAGTATAGGAAAAATTTACACATATCAAAAAAACTGGTTAGATAGTTCAGAAACATACCAGATAATTAGAGAAAAATTCAAGGGGGCTCCAAAATGTCTGTAATACAATAAAATTAAAAGATGTTTATTTTTGTGCAAAAAATAAAATAAATGCATAGTTTTTATAATATACACTTTAAACAAATATTTCAAAGATCCCTTATGTGTAAGGATTTCAAAAAATTTTTGCACCAAAATAATTTATTTTTTATTAAAGAAACATGTTGTTAAGAGAAACCCTTGAGGAGTAATGTATTCATTTGTTATTCATAGAGTTCATAGGTTAATATAGGTAATAAAGGAAGCATGATTTCAGTAATATAATACTATATATTTTAAGCCAATGATCCAACTCAGAATAAGTTGGAAAATATTTTTATAATGTCAGTGTTATTCTACTGACTTTCAGTTTCCATTCAGTATGGGAGCTTAGATGCCATCATTCCTGTCCTCACCACAAGAAAAAAGCTGAACATCAACAATATTTTTTTACTATATAAGAGAATTAAATCAGAAGATGACCTGCTGCTCCCCAGTGAGACAAGCACATACAGAGACACACACTTACTACTCAAGGCTGTCCTAGAGGGTGGCTAACTTGAAAACTTAGTTAAGAAATGGACAAAGGACTTACACAGGCATTTTTCAACAGAGGAAATCCAAATGACCAACAGACAAATGAACAAATGCTCAGGATCACTAGCCATCAGAGAAATGCAAATCAAGACCACAATGAGGTTTCACCTCACCCCCATTAGAAAGGCTTGCATACAGAAATTAACAAACAACAAATGCTGGCAAGGATGTGGGGAAAAGGGTATTATAATCCACTGTTGGTGAGAATGTAATCCACTGTTGGTGAGAATGTGGAAGACAGCATGGAGATATCTCAGAAATCTGAATGTAAACCTACAACATGACCCAGCCATTTCACTCCTGGGATTTACCCAAGGAAAGTGAAATCAGCATATGAAAGAGTTATCTGTAGTCCCATGTTTATTGTAGTTCAATTTACAATTCACAATATGGTATGGAATCATCTTAAGACGCCTATCAGTTGAAGACTGGATAATGAAATTATGAGATATATATATATATATATATATACACACCATGGAATAATATGCAGCTGTAAAAAAAGAAATCATGTTATTTGCAACAAAATGGATGAAATTAGAAAACAACATAGTGAAATAAGTTAGTTGCAAAAGGACAAATACCACATGTTCTCCCTGATTTGTGATAACTAATAGATCACCTAACAGGTAATCTATAGATTTGAAATTCACACTTTGAGATGCAATGACTTTGAAAAGCCCTTGTCTTGATTGTTGAGAAACAGCTTTTTTTCATACAATTTGTTAAACTCTTTACTTAGTATCAAGTTAATCATATGTGTATAAAATTAATTGAAAATAGATCTTAGTAAAAAATAAAAATGGAAATGGGAGTAGGAGGAGGAAGAGGGGTGGGAGTGTGGGTAGGAGGGCAGCTAGGGTGGGAAGAATCACTATATTCCTAAAGTTATACTTATGAAATGCATGATATTTGTATTCCTTAAATAAATTGTTTCTGGGGAAAAAACAAACAAACAAGAAGATAGCACAGGCATAACTTGCAAAGCTTTTAGACAGGACACAGAAATCCATAACCATGAAGGAAGAGGTAGAAAAGTTAAATTACCTTTCACATTTTTTGAATAATTTTACTTGTCAAAAGATATTAAGAATATGAGTAAGTATCCATGGACAAGAAAAATTGTTTGTGAAATGTATACATGATGTACACACAAATTAAAATACATATAAAAAAACCTACAAATCAATGGTAAAAAGACCCATTCAAATTTTTAAATTAGAACAAAGAATTAAATAGTGACTTCTCAAAAAAAGACATGCAGATAACCAATAAGGTCATCAAATGACCTTGACATCATTAGGCATTAGGCATGTATAACCATGCTTCTCCTTTACCAGAATACATATTGATGAGAATCTAAAACAATGAGAAATTTTTACATGCTATTGAGGGTAACAAACATATGTACACCATTTTGTAAATGAATAGGTTTGACATAGTCTACTGAAGTTCAATAAACTCATTTCCCAAGACACAGAAACTCTATTCCTAAGAATATATTCTAAAGAAATGCATTTGCATGCATCATAAAGGATAGGTCCAAGAGATATATAGTAAAATCAATCCAAAGTTACATTAATGATCAAATGGGTACAGACTAGCATATCCATACAATGGAAAACTTAATAGAATAAAAATGGATAAGCTACAGGTATAGAAAACCACAAAGATTAACCTTGCCAAAAAATTGTTAAAGGAAACCAGCATGTTATATGCATATTATATGTTTGAACATACACAGATATTTATCAAGAAGCATCAAAACTATCCTGCAATGATTAGGGTGCATATTTAGTCAGTAAGACCACAAATCTGTAAATAAAACATGTTATGTGTTGGGGCTGGTGCTGTGGCATAGCAGGTAAAGTCACCGCCTGCAGTGCTTGCCTCCTATGTGGGCACCAGTTCAAGTCCGGCTGCTCCAGTTCTGATCTGGCTTTCTGCTGTGGTCTGGGAAAGCAATAGAATATGGCCCAAGTGCTTGGGCCTCTGTACCCTTGTGGGAGACCCAGAAGAACCTCCTGGCTCCTGGTTTCAGACTGGGCCAGCTCTGGCATTTGAGGCCATTGTGGGAGTGAACCAGCAGACAGGAGAACTCTCTCTTTCTGCCTCTGCCTCTCTGTAACTCTGCCTTTCAAATAAATAAATCTTTAAAAAAACATAGAAAGTGTTTACCATAAAACATAAAGTCAGAAAATTTTACTTATGTTTGTGAATGGAAGAGATATTGATTGGGAAGGTACAGGGTACCTTATAGGGATAACAGTACTCTCCTCCATTTGATGTGGGTGTTGTGTGATCATTTAATAAACTATAAGTGTCTATTTTTGTCTTTGTTCCTGCTGCTTCACAAAAAAATTAAAAATCACACAAAATAAAAGAGTAATGTGTGTGGGAGGATTAGCTAATTTTTATAAAGCACTTAAAATAACACTTAAGGGCACAACCACTACAAGAAAGACAGGATTCAAATCATAGCTCCTTCACTTCCTAGCTTTGAATTTTGGACTAAGTTACTTTAATTTCTATATAGTTTTAAATTCCAACTTGTAGGAAAAGTATAAATATTCTTTGTTATAGTTTAAGGTTTAGTCATATAAAAAATAACTAAAATAGTTCTGGCACATAATAAGTGCCAAAGTTTAATAAACACTAGATGCTAATAACATCTCCATTACAACATCAGAAGTGCAAAGAAAAGAAATACATTCGAGAATAAATTTGATATCACAGATATTCATTTAAAACATGTAAGAGCAGACTAAATAAGGGCTTTATGTTTTTTCCTATGGCAGTTGCTATAGAAAAATTCAATAATACTCATTAAAGCTAAATAAAGAAGGTTTTAGTCAGGACCACTGTGACAGGTGTAGTGGAAGGGAGAGAGTAGGCTCATCTTTGAATACAAGTGGGGATTAAAAGCCCAGGAGCAGATGGAGATTACCCAGTGGACAATTACTTAGAGGAAACATCAGAGGTAAGGAGGATTCCAGCCAAACCAACCTATCAGGATTCTTGCTGAAGAATGAGCACAGTGGTTAGACATCTCCTGGGGAATGGTGGAAGATGAGGAACCTGAACAGATGCCGAGAGTAGGGAATTTCCTGCTGAACTGTCAAAACGAGATTTTACAATTAAGTGCACAGATAAGCTTAGGTGAAGCTTTTGTTACAATAGGACACTAGAAAACAATAGAATCATAAGTTGATAGATGAAAAACTGGAACATAAAGGAATTATCTACATTTCTTGGCATCATACACCAAGTAATGGAAGAGTTGAAATTCAAAGTCTTCTGAAATCTTCAGTTGGCAGTAAGGTAATAAAACAGGCTCAAAGGGGAAGGCCAGTTAGGAGACTCTCAATATCCTGTCCAAACAGAGTGAGGGGAGTAGCAGTAGAATATTGAGGATAGATGAGAATCAGGGGGATTCAAAAGGAGGCTCAAAGAAGAAATAAAGATGGTGCCAAGAACAATAATAGGGATCACAGGTTTACCCTGGTAAGATAAACATTTAAATTTAGACAAAGTGTAATCATGAGGTCAGCACATTCTTTGTCATTAGGAAAAACATTTGTTAAATACTGTGTTATGAAAGCCCTGTGCTCAACAAAGCAAGAGGAGTGGATCTGCCAGCAAAATTCACAGCAGGAAGACAGGAAGGTAAATGCTGCAGCTTGAAGCACAGCAGGCGGGATGGGGAGGAAAAGTAAGACCAAAAGGCTGGAGCTGAGCTTTTGGTGAGCTCCCCCCTAGTAATGCTCTGGGCAGCTTGGAGTCTCTTTGAAATCAATGAAAACAGAAAGAAGAGGGTTGAGGCAGGATGGAAATAAACCCATGATAAATTTTGCCTGTGAGGTATCCTGTCAGAACTTTCTGAGCCTGGACCAGGTTTCCAAGTGGCTGGGCTTGGTACTGGGTGGTACGGAGCTGGCAGCCAAATACAAGCAGGGAGCTAAAAGAGTTGTCCAGGAACAAAGCCGGAATCAAGCTAAGCTGCAAGGCAGAGACCAGGTGCAAGGCAATGAGGAAGCTAAATAACCAAGGCAAGAAAGGCAGACGGAAACAGAGGAGCGAGAGAGGCAGCGTGCGCAGGAGACACCCACGATGGTCTGGAGTGTCAGACTGCGTCTTTTTTTAGGGAGCCTCAGGCCTTGGTGACGGCTGGTAGGGGAGTTACGAGCACTGCGCCTGTTCAGACACAGCAAAGATGGGCAGCGAATTCCAGGGTGGTAAACTGGCTCACAGACGAAGAGGAGGAGAAACTGCATGGAGGAGTAGAGCTCTCATCCTTCTGGAGTTCAACAGGAGCCCAGAAGGCACCTTTGTGAATGTCTTCCCCAACTTCAGTTCTCTGTTTTCCTTCTGACTGCTCTGTGCATCTCAGCTCATTTTTATTCTTCTTTGAAAGAAAGCCTATCTTTTACAAAGGATATACTCTCCCACAGAGCTCTTTCTGCAGGATTTGATAGCAGGCATATGGCTGCTGTGAACATGGAAGTGTGGCAGCCCCTGTCCATATCATGTGCATCTCAAAGATAACGCAGGACTTTCGACTCCCTGGCTGGCAATCTTCCCTCTCTCGGCTGCACCAAATTCACAATGATGAGGAAGAAAGGAAAGCAATTTAATTCTCAATGGGACTTCATATAGCTGCTGTAAAACATCATTTCTATTTTATACCAAGTAAGCAGTAATAATACAGGAACAATGAAAATTGTCAGTTGGATGGTGAAAATGGTGGAAAGAAGGCTTTACAGAATAAATCTGGGTAATAAGGAAAAAATATGTATATATACATGCTACAGTGGGTTTTCATCACAGACTCCAAAAATACCCACTTATCCTCTGCAAAGAACTTGCTACAGCTCATTTTCTATCTGTGTATGTATCTCCCTCCCAAGATGAGCATCTGTCAAGCCTGGAAAGCATAACATTTATAATATTGTTTTCATTCTTGACTGAACACATAAAAAGCACAAAATCTAGTTAGAAGAGTGGCATATGTGTGTATGGGTTTTTCTCAAAGCCTTTGCTACAGGCTCTCGCACACCCTCTTCTATTATTTACAGGCTATTGGTAGATTTTGCTCAGAGGGTGATGCGTGAGATAAAATGAATTGTTGGAATTTCTCTTCAGGTGGCTCCAGGCTAGGCATGGGGATGAAAGGGGCTGTCTCACTCTAATCTTCGTATTTCCATTTTTAAGTGTCTCATTGTCATCATATTGCAAGCTGCATATTCAACCTGAGTTTATTATCCACGAGCCTGGTTAGATGAATTTGCTGGAATTCCAGCGACAGTTCCACGCTGTGGTGATGTGGTTTCCATTTCATTGGGAAGCTGCCACTCAGACAATTCACCTTCTCTGGCTCAGTTGTGAACTTGTACCCATCTGCATTCCTTAACTCCATATTCTGCCATGATTGCTACGTTTGGCTTTGAGGTGGCTACACTCTAAGATTGTTCATCCTTATGTTATAATTCTCAATAAAGATCCATGGGTACATAAAAATGTGGAAAAATTAAATAAAAGATATTTACTTTGATATAAAATAATCCTTGTATAGTTTACTCCATAATATGCATTTTCAGGAACTTATTGAGGATTCATTGTATATGTTGATTGCAAAATTTTTGCATGAAAATGAATTTTAATTACAACTTCCAGGACTTCTTTTGAAGTTTCCTGCTGTATCCTAAGGTTGTGTGATTTCATTATGAAGGAGATAGGGAGGGGAGAGAAAAGAGGACTTCTAGACTTCAAGGACATATCTTTCTCCAGAAATGTCAGTTGATTAGTTCTCATTTTTCCTCTGTAAACTCTCATTCCCCACACCTGACCATTGGACCCATCATAGCAACAACATGGAGTCCTGCTGTCAAGCACATGGATTTGCATTTTATAAAACTTAACTTTACATACCCATTCAATCACTTAATAACTGTGTAATTTTGAATGCGTTGGGTTATTTTTCTCAGCCTATTTCTGCATCTGAAAAATGGAGATAAAAATAGCAACTTGGAAGAAGTCCCCCTGCCCTTTGTCCAGATAACCTTTTATTACATCAGCAAGGAAGGAGTTTTGTTTGTTTGTTTTAATTTGGTTTTTCAAAAGGTTTTATTTATTTATTTGAAAGGCAGAGTTAAAGAGAGAGAGAGAGAGGGAGAGAGAGAGAGGGAGAGAGAGAGAGACATCTTCCATCTATTGGTCCACGCCCTAATTGACCACAACAGCTGAAGCTGGGCCAATCCGAAGCAAGGAGCCAGGAGCCAGGAGCTTCTTCCAGGTCCCCCATGCCAGTGCAGGGGCCCAAGGACCTGGGCCATCTTCCACTGCTTTCCCAGGCCATAACAGAGAGCTGGATCGGAAGAGGAGCAGCCAGAATTTGAACCCGCCCCTATATGGGATGCTGGCACATCAGGCAGTGGCTTTACCTTCTACCCCCAGTGCCGTGTTAAATAACTGGTCCTCAACATAGTACATTTATTTTATTATAATAGTTACCCAGCAATATTTGTTGTACTGAATGAGTTTTGACTGAGACCAGAAATGTTGAAGTCCAGCAAACATAGGTGCAGGAAGGCGTTTGCTACTCCACCCCACTCAGCATGCATACATAAAGCCTGGGATTTTTCTCATCTGGATTTCCTACGGTGCTCATTCAGGGCTCCATTTTATGTTCCTTTGCCATAAGTCAGAGCCATGATGAAAGGATAGAGGGCCAGAAAAGCATTACTCTCCAGCAGAGAAGTAGTTGAGAATTTCTCTCACCCTATTAGGATACGTAAACCTGTTTCCTGATAGTGATACTCATACACTTTCTGTGATATGCCCCATACATTCTGTATGTCATTCTGATTTTATCAAAGTAATTTAAAGAGTTGCATGTAATCCTCAAAGCACTTTTCAGAGAAGGACTTTGTGTAAACAGGACGTTAAATTACCCCTTCTCTCACTTTGTCACTTCATTTTGGGTGGGCTACTTTTTCCCAGAGCAGTGCTTCCTCAGTTGTGGTGGCAAATTAAAATCACCAAGACATAGGAGGAGATTTTAAAAGGCCATGTCCTAGCCAGAACTCTGTCTTTTTATTTAACTTTTATTTAATGAATATAAATTTCCAAAGTACAGCTTTTGGATTACAGTGGCTTCCCCCCCCCATAACTTCTCTCCCACCCACAACCCTTCCATCTCCCACTACCTCTCCCATTCCATTCACATCAAGATTCATTTTCAATTATCTTTATATACAGAAAATCAATTTAGCATATATTAAGTAAAGATTTCAACAGTTTGCACCCACACAGAAACACAAAGTGTAAAGTACTGTTTGAGTACTACTTATAGCAATAATTCACATTGTACAACACATTAAGGACAGAGATCCTACATGGGAGTAAGTGCACAGTGACTCCTGTTGTTGACTTAACAATTGACACTCTTGTTTATGGGGTCAGTAATCGGAGTTGAGGAGCTCAAAAGGCTTCCATAGCCTTGGCAACTCATGGCAAGAGTATCGGGTGATTACTGACGTCATCAACAAGAGAACCCTGTCTTCCCACCTTCCAGGCAATGCTGAAATATACCACAGTGTCTTTAGGTGAGACACAAGTAAGGTGATTCTAATGTAGAGACAGGATGGAGAAGCTTCAGTCCATTTGGAATCCACCTTTCTTCCAGGGCTAACAGCTAAGCTAACTGGCTGGGTTTAGGTGATTGATGCGTTATTGCATCCCTTGGGGCACATGACTTGTGAAAACACAGACTTGTTGAGTGTCTGGATACCTCCCTAAATTTATCATTCTCATCTCTCAGACCTCTCAACAATGATATCCCACTCGAATCTCATCTTCTGAGGGCTTAAGATTTGTTTCATTTCAATAATCTGCAGCACTTATTCATGCTAAAATTAGAAGGGGCCATATAAACATATTAACTGATATTTTCTGAAGATTATATCCATTTATTTTCTTGCCAATGTAGAGTCCAATGTTGGAAACTGGCCTGGGGTACGGCCGAGGCTTTGGACTTTTAAAAAGCTCCAAATTGATTGTACTGTGCAGTACAGGTTGAGGATCCCTGGAGTAGAAGTAGCGAATGACACATAAGTAGCCTAAAGAGGACATTCTCCTGTAAAATCAACCCCGTGTGTCACAGGCACCGCTCAGGGTCTTTCCTGCCTTGACTTTGTGGCCCCACATTTCATCATTTCTGCAGAACACTGAATTCTGTTGCTCCTTAAAGGCAATAGTAACCGAAAAAGAATGATTAAAAGAATGATCAATGTGTGCTACTTATAAAAAAAGGAAAGAAAAGAAACATCTAAACTTGGCTTTTAATATACCTATTCCCTTAGCTGTGCAAGTAATAATAGCTCAAGGGAGATTGGACAAAATTCAACAGTGATAGCTTTAACTTATTAATGTTAAAGTTATTTCCTTAAATTCCCCAGTGGTGATTTTTAAAGCACTTCTTTCATTCATTTTTCCAGAGGCTTCTCATATTTAATCCGAGGTTACAGTGTTTTCAACATTTAATTCAAAAAAGAAATACATTTTAAAATTTTTTCTTATTATATTCTCTTCGTTAAATATTTGAGGATATACCCAGCATACCGATTTCTACAAGTAATATACAATTTTTCAACTTTGATAGGGTTAAGGTTTTATAACAGTTTTAGCCATGTAAGAAAGAGAGAGAGGGAGATAAAGAGAAAGAATGAAAGAATGAAAGAAAAATAATATGTTTTTAGTTTGTATTTATATGTATCATTAAGCTAAGTGGTTTAAAGTGTGAAAACAGGGGCTGGTGCTGTGGTGCAGCAGGTTAAAGACCTGGCATGAAGCACCGGCATCCCATATGGGCGCCGGTTCGAGTCCTGGCTGCTCCTTTTGCTATCCAGCTCTCTGCTATGGCCTGGGATAGCAGTGGAAGATGCCCAAGTCCTTGGGCCCCTGCACCCACGTGGGAGACCCAGAAGCGCCTGGCTTCGGATAGGTGCAGCTCCAGCCGTTGCACCCGCCTATGGAGTGAACCAGAGGATGGAAGACCTCTTTTTTTGTCTCTACCTCTCTCTCTAACTCTTTCAAATAAATAAAGTAAATCTTTAAAAAGTGTGAAAACAGATGATTTTGAAAAGAATATAAAGTCTATTTTTAATCACTGAAGAACTTGATAGCATAAATTTAAAGGTGTCTAAATTGTAGACTAATTTAAAGGACATGTAATAAGATATTCAAAATGTTCAGTCACTGGCTAAAATGAATTAACATAGTAATTTTATCTAATACTTGCATTAGCACTATAGTCCTTTCATGAATTTTATGAGGTAGTTATTCATGCACCCATTTTATAATTGAGCAAACTGACAAGTTAATAGTATGTCTAGAATCCCACAGCTGCATAACTAAAATTCCTACTTAGATTTTTTGGGCTACAGCATTCATATCTTGACTGCTCTTCCATTGCATGTTCCCAAGCACCCCGCATGGCTACAGTCACATAGATGCACCTACTGAGATTCATGCTGTTAAAAGTCCCTTTTTATGTACTGTAAAAAATTCAACATATTTTAATTTCATCGCACATTTGACTAAACTACCAAATAATAAAGCAGATGTGTCATAGAGGAATATCAGGTGGCAGGCTTAGGCTGAGTCCTAAATGATGGTCACAACTTGTTGTTGTCACCATAGGTAACCTGATTCTTAACTTCACAGGCATGGAAACTCGGTTGTGTTAGTTACTCAGAGTTGATCATGCTACCATAGGATGATTTATTAAGTAAAGTTCCAGAGTGGCAATGTATTCATTATATAATAGGGGCTATATATTTACCTTTTCAAATGTTGCAATATTCATGTCTTCTGTTTTGTGAATTTTTGCTGTTCTATGGAAACTGAATCCAATTTATGGGATTTCTTCTTGAACATGGACTCAGTACAAAAAGAAATTGAATGCCACTTTCCCAAATCAGGATCTTTTATTAATGTAACATAAGTCATTTATAGTGTAGAGATGTGAAATATACAAAAATATACCTCAGGCATTTAGCTCAGCAGTTAAGATACCATTTTGAATGCCTGCCTGTATCCCACATTGGAGTGTTAGGTTCGAAGTTCTGGCCTTTTGATTCCAGCTTCCTGCTAATGCTCTTCTTGGGAGACAGCAAGTGATGACGCAAGTACTTGGGTCACTGACACTCACATTATAGACTGGGATGGAGTTCTGGGCTCCTGGCTTTGGTCTGGCTCAATCCTAGCTGTTGTGAACATCTAAGGGAATGAATCAGTGGATAGAAGGTCTTTCTTTATCTGTTTCTGGTCTATCTGTCTCTCCTTGTCTCTTTGATTTTCAAACAAAAACAACAACAAAAAAGATATCTCACAAAAAATGCTACCACTTAAAAGATATATTAAGAGTTTTTCACTCTGCTAAAAAAAGTGAAACCATATATTCTGAAGATTTTCTAAGTTCCCTTTTCTAGATAATAAAATTAAACATGCTCAATAGAAATGATTTAAAATATATAATCTACATTATATAATTTTGTAACTATCAAATATATACTATAGATAATTATAATTATAAAATTGGTTTTGATTATAAGGCAATACTAAAAGAAATGCATGCTCATTATTAAAAGTAGACATTTTAGAGAAGTGTAAAGAACAAAAACTTACTTATAATTCTAACACTTTGGTTACATCTATAAATATTGAATGTATATCTGCTATGCATTAGATGTCAGGCAATAAAAAGTGCATCAGGTGCTCAGAGATGGAAGAAAAGTCAATGGACAGTAGCATTGCAACATGTGTTCTTGTGACACACTCAGAAGATGTCTAAAAGCATGAAAGAGCGGAACATAACTCAGAGAATGCTTTTACTGATTTAGTGTTATCCAAGCTAAGAGGCAAAAGTAAAACAAAAATGAAGGAGGAAATCTTAATATATCTGCTCCGGCACTTTAGAAGACTCGAGCAATTCCTCAAAAGATTAGAGTTCCCAATATAACTCCTCAGTTCTACGCCTAGGTGTGCTAAAACTTGTGCATGCATGTCCGTAGCACTTTAGACGTAATAATGGAAAAGTAGAAACAACCATAATGCTCATCAATGGATAAACGGACAAACAAAGCAGTGTTCTCACATGCAAAGGAATGATGACGCGTGCTACAATGTGGACAGGCCTTGAAAATATGCTCAGTGGAAGAAACCAGTCAGAAAAGACTGCATGTGTAATGAACCCTTTTATATCAAGTGTTCAAGATAAGCAAATTTACAGAGACAGGAAGGAGGTTGATCAGTGCTTGCCTAGAACAAGGAGGCAGGATTATAAGAAGACTAGGAGGTGAGGGTTAAAAGTGTGTGAGTTTTCTTTAAGTGTTATTTTCTAAAATTGACTGTGGTATTCGCTATACAACATTTTGACTATGTTAAAAATCATTAAATTATATGCCCTCAGTAAGTGAATTGTATAGTATGTAAATTATAGCTTAATAAAGCTCTTATCCAAAGAAAACACATTTGGAGGGAAGTACCTTATTAGGGGTTCCTCACTGTACATGGGATTTCCATTTTCACAATCTTGACAGTCTTCAAAGAAATTCCATGAAACTTATTTCAAATGCTTGGAGAGTAAGTTATTTTTACAAGGTTCCCTGTTTATAAGTAAAAATTGGCACACCCAGGACTTAATCTCGGAATTTTTATTTCACAGTGATGTCCTTTAATTATTCACTGCTGACTCAAGGTTTATAATAATATAATGCAAACAATATTATCATTATGATGCTGATGTTACCTTCCATGTTAAAAAAAAACTGAACTGACCGAAGAATGTGCTTGTAATTGTAATAATAAAACAAAAAAAGAAAGTTTTCTTTGCTGACATCACCTTATCATCTCTTTTCACAGCCATGTTCCTCAGAATAATTATCCACTCTCTCATCAACCATGTATTAATATCAAGAAGCCCCTAAGAGTCAGCACTGCCCCGCTCAAATCTACAAGGACCATAGCCAATAATAGTGTAGTTGCCTGTTTACCTCTTCATTGATTTGTTAAAATTCCTAATCATCCCTTTCACCTTCCATCTCTGCTTGTTTGACCAGTGCCTACTTATCTCATCACCCAAATCCACAGGTCCTTTCAGTTTTTTAACCCTGTCTTTACTTTCTGCCTGTCCATATTTCCCAGACTACCACCGTAGGCAATATCTTAGACCCCACAAATGTTAGTGTGTCTTAAGCTATGGTCTGAACCACTTACAAAATGCAAATCACAGGAGAGGGTGGGAAGAGAACTGGGAGCAAACACTGTAGCTTCTGAAGCACTTTCTGGTCTATGAATACACTCAACTGCAGCAGCCACCAGCTACAGGTGAGTATTTAAACATAACTTTATACTGATCACATTAAATACAATTTAAATTCATTTTTGTCAGATCATTTGCATTAACCACATTTTATGTTTTCAATAGTCACATGTGGCTGCTAGCTAACATACTGGGGAGCATGTTTATTGAATATTTCTATCAATGCAGAAACTCTCCTGGACAGCATTTAGCTAGCATTTGAATTGACTATTGTTCCTTTGTGTTTTCTTATGTCACCAGAATATACTTCCATTATATTATATATAACGCTTTATTAATTTCCATTCTTTTTTTAATTTGTTCACCTATTATCTATTTATCAATCTATTTCCAGATTCTGCTCTACACTGAATATCATAGTTAGTCTTTAGAAAAAAGGAAGTGCACGAGTCTGTGTCAGATAATACAGGTCTTGGAACAAGATAAATTCCTAGGGAATCATTCTCTATTGAACAAATGAGAAGATAAATATGGGTAAACATGGATTTCTTTGCATGTTAAAACTGACAATAGCTCCTTAAGTTCATTGTTTTATCAACGAGAAACACACTTGTAAATGTTTTACTTATTGCCATACTTGCCCCTATCATTTGAAATTAGGTCTATGTAATATGTCTTTTTTCACAACACACATGTAATCACTAAAGTACTACTGCTTTTGTATTAGAATTCCCAAAGTTTAACTATCAATCAGCTATCAAAGTTTGACCAAATTCAGATGGTTTCACTATTCTATAAACAGATTAATCATGTGTTTTAATTGTTCTTAATACAGAGTCAACCCTTGTAATAGTACTGTGGTTTGAATGTTAGTAGCAATAAAGCTCATCTTGAAATTAATTTCCATTATAATAAAAATAATAATAAAGAGGTACAACTTTTAAGATATGATGAGGGTGTGAATGCTCTATCCTCAAGAATAGATTAGTGCCATTTTGGTAGGAACAAGTTCTTTATAAAAGGAAGAGTTTGGTGTTCTTTACATTCTCTCTCTCTCTCCCTCTCTCTCTCTCTCTCTCTTTCCTCTGCCTTCCTCTTCTTTGATCTACATCCACGCATGAGATTATACATCATGAAGTGCTTTATCAGATGCCAGCACCTGAGCTTAGAATTCCTAACATTCAGAGCTGTGAGAGAATAAATTTCTCTTCCTTACCCAATTTGAGGGTAACTATGGCAGGCAGTACATTAATTACTTTTAATCTCTGATTACAATATGATGTAAGATTTCCAAAGTTCCTGCTGTAGTTGGATCTCAAAGACTTCTTCAAACACACAGAGGAATATAAAACACAAATAAAATATGAGAAATATGATTTTTTTGAAAAAATAAACTTTCAGGATTATATGAGAAAAATATTGTGTTAAAAGGGCTTTATAATCCTATAAATCAGGGATTCTCAAAGTGTGGCCTCCAAACTAGTGTCACTGATGTTATTTAGGAAATTGTTTGAAATACAAATTATTGGGTCCCACCACAGACTGGATCAGAAAATACTGTGGAGCATTGTCCT
The DNA here is from genome assembly GCF_964237555.1 of Oryctolagus cuniculus. Lineage (NCBI taxonomy): Eukaryota > Metazoa > Chordata > Mammalia > Lagomorpha > Leporidae > Oryctolagus > Oryctolagus cuniculus. The sequence goes on from NC_091434.1 coordinate 103,184,722, forward strand.
GTGTGCTTTAGTGAACCATTCAGGAGATCCAATGCATGTGAAAGCTTACAAACTACTGTCTTCAAAACAAATGGGCAGCAACTAATCAGGTTAAAATGCTGCAGAAAAAAAGGTAAAAACCACAAGAACAAGTAAGTTGGAGTACAGAATAATGCAGCCCTTATGCCATATACCAGACTGGAGTTTGAGATATGAAAGCAATTTCTTCAAATTACAGATTGAATTGAGAGCACAGTTATATCAGGCTTATTGGGCACACACTCAGAATTCATGAACCACATCAGAAAAGTTTTATACCATAGACATTTCCCAGTGTAAAGGAAATTTGGGGATTTATTTCTCTAGAAAAAGATGCATAGCAAAGAAAGACTGTATTTTCTACTCTTTAATCCATGATTTTAATCTTTTCTTAATTATCTATGTTGATGCATTTATTGATATTTTTAGAATTTCTATGATTGAACATTAAATATTTGGAATTATAAACATCAAACAAATGTATTATTTTTTAACTTATACAATAATAACTAGTGACTTTGCTAGAAATTTCTCATCCTTTGAATCAACTCTTTAAGTTTCTTCACCTGGATTTCTGCCTATCAAAGTTGGCCTGTATCGTTCTATAGTATCAATAAAGCTTCACCACTCTCTAGCTTAGGATTAGGCATGGCTGGTGAAATTGTCTGCATGAGGTCAGAGAGAGGGAGGAAAGAATGCCCATATGTAATTTTCTTTCAACTTCTTATGCAGCCACCCAGGCCTTGTTGTTTTTCTTTTTTTTTTATTCTTTTAATTTGTATTCTAGTCTTAATTATAAAGTTCAAAAAGAGAATTTGGGCAATAAAAGGGCCCTGTTAACACTTTGTTTCATTCTAATTGAGTTAAGGGGAGTAAACATATATGCACGTTCCTAATAATCTATTCTTTTTTGTCTAGCTGTTTTTCTTGCACAAAGGTTACTACTCTGTCAAAGGTACTTCTCCATATAACTCATTTCTTAAAGCTTCCAATTACTCACTTCTCTTACTTCTTCAGATCTTGGTAAAATAGCAGTATCTCTTGTTCTGTGATTATTGCACTATGTCTTACATTTTCTCCAAATCTTATTCCTGCTCTTGTAAATATTATCTTTATTAAACTTGACTTAAACTATGCAGTGTAACTGTGGTACCCAGTAACTTACAGAAGCCTAGCTAATATGGTGACTTTTGATGACAATAATAATAACTATCAAGAAACTTACAAAGGCTTAAAAATACTGCCTCTTTGCTGGAAGAGAAAATCTGGAAATAATTTGTTGAGATTTTATTTGTTGTGTTTTGCAGATTAGGGAAGAAAATGTAAGACCTACTCATGAAGTTACTTCATTGAAGGGCTTAGCAAGAGAGTGCTGCTGATTACAAGGAAAATGCAGAATAGCATGAGGATTCTATCAGAAATTAATCAATTTGATAGAGATTTTGTTTCATGCTTACTTTGTACCAGACAGATAGTTATGGCATTGTGGGTACATAGGGCTGAATAAGCAGATATGATCTCTGCCCTCAAGACTAGAGGGAGTGTTTCTGATAGAAAAAGGAACAGAAACAATATCAAAGGGGAGTGAAGCTGGGAGGAGCAGGAAGAATGAGACATATAAGAAACTATTAATAAAATAATTAGATAAATTTGACATACTTGGTAAATTTATAAAGTTATAAATGATGAGAATAAGGCTGCTTTGCATCAGCATTAATATTATTGCTAATGGTAGAGAGAGTATAATATGAACCAAGAAGAAAAACTGATAAGCATAGGAGAAAAGTGATATTAGAATCTGCAACCAACACTATCGTCCATTCAGCTTCAAATATTCAAAGTTAAATTTTAAGAAGTCTTCTGTTTCAACAAACAGAAAAAAGGTAATGATCCAACTTGGTACATTCTTTATTTTCCCTTTTTGTTAAATATTACTTTAGATTCTAGCATTTTCTAGATACATTCTGATAACAGATTTGATTTCCTGACTAATAAGTTTCAGTTTTCAGTAAATAAAACTTGCTTTCAAGTATTATTTTGAAGGAGTTATTGAAGTAAGATTTCTCAAGTAAGAATAAATTAGATAAAGGAAATTAATTTTGAAAAGTGAAATGAGGGGTCGGGTTTGGCCTAGTGGTGAAGCTATCACTGGGAATGCCCTGCATCCCATTTCAGAGTGCCTGAGTTTGAGTCTAACTTCTTTTCCGGAATCCAGCTTCTTGTTTAAGCAAATCCTACAAGGCAATGATGATGCCTCCGGTGGTTGGACCTGACCATCCACAAAATAGACCTAGATTAAAATCCTTGGGCCCAGTTGAAGATTGTTGAGGGCACTTAGTCAAGTGAAGAAATGAATGGAATCTCTCCCTCTCCAAAAAATGAATAAGTTTATATATATATATATATATATATATATATATATATATATAAAAGGGAAGTGGTAATTTAACCAGAAAATACAGATGTGAGATTGTTAACTTTTTGACATGTAACCAAAAATTTAAAATTTAAAATATTGTAATTCAACACAAATAGAATGAAAAGTATGCTTAAGGAAAGGAGAAAATGTATCAATATATTTGAAATATCTCTGTGGCATTTGTAAAACTCTGCTGAGAGATTACATGTACCTTGTCAAGTGTTCAAGTACATAGAACCTAACAAAATCTATTTGATTTGGAGCTAAGGCAACTTTCTGAGAATAATGAAACTATGATCACAGTTGGTGTTGAAACATGTGGTATAAGCCACCTCTAGAAATACTTTGCCTGGTACTAGCCCTTGAAGTGCACTGGACAGGCAGTCAGGAAGGGAAGATTACAGGCAGGCAGGAATCTTTTTTTTTAAAAGAAAGCTTTTATGCTTTTATTTAATAAATATAAATTTTATAAGTATAACTTTTGCATTATAACAGTTCTTCCCTCCATACCCGCCCTCCTATCCAAAAACCATCCCACCTCCTACTCACTCTCCCATCCATTCTTAATTAATATTCATTTTTAATTATCTTTATATACAGAAGATCAACTCTATATTAAGAAAAGATTTCAACAGTTTGAACCCACACAGACACACAAAGTATAAAGTACTGTTTGAAGACTAGTTTTACCGTTAATTCTTATAGTACAACACATGAAGTACAGAGGTCCTACATGCAGAGCAAGTGCACAGAGTCTCCTGTTGTTGATTTAACAATTGACACTCTTATTTATGACGTCATTGATCACCCAAGGCTCTTGTCATGAGCTGCTAAAGCTATGGAAGCCTCTTGAGTTCACAAACTCCAACACTATTTAGACAAGGCCATGATCAAAGTGGAAGCTCTCTCCTCTCTTCAGAGAAAGGTACCTCCTTCTTTGATGGTCCTTTCTTTCTAATGGGATCTCACTCACAGAGATCCTTCATGTAGGTCATTTTTTTAACCAAGTGTCTTGGCTTTCCATGCCTGAAATGCTCTCATGGGCTTTTTAGCCAGATCTGAATGCCTTAAGGTCTGATTCTGAGGCCAGAATGCTGTTTAGGGCATTTGTCATTCTATGAGTCTGCTGTGTATCCCGCTTCCCATGTTGGATTGTTCTCTCTTTTTAATTCTATCAGTTAGTATTAGCAGTCACTAATCTTGTTTATGTGATCCCTTTGACACTTAATCCTATCATTATGATCAATTATGAACTTAAACTGACCACTTTAACTAGTAAGATGGCATTGGTACCCATGCAGGAATCTTATGAGCCTTGGCTAGAGCCCCACAAGAATGGACTGAGACTGTGCCTACTCTTATTGCCTCTGCCTTTAGTCAAGGTGTACTGGCTGTATATCCTGCAGGAAGTTGGCCCTGGGTCATAAAGGTAAACACACATGCACTTGATCCAGTAGTTGGAGCCACTGTGGCGAAATCTCAGGGAAGATAGCACAATGGTGGGTCCAGCTGCTGCCTATCTCTGTGGTCCTAGAAGTTAAGTCTCCTGTATAGCATCTAACTGGAGGCATACAAGGAAGGAAATTCAATAATTACAACTCATTGTGGACAGTTGACAGCTGACAAAGATTCAAAAGCATCACACAATCTCAGTTATGGGAGGAATACCAAATGTCTACTGCCAAAAGTCTTAATTTTTTTTATTTTTAATTAAAATTATGTGGTATGTTATGACTGTAGCTATTTGTTATGAGATATATATTCTATTTTTCCCATGTAAATAACCAGTTTTTCTCCATTGATCAGATTTTATTAAAGATAAAATATGGTTGCTATCATACATTAACTTAACAATACAGTCCAGATTATTTACTTTTGGCTTTGCTCTAATTCTTACAACACTGTCTAAAGTAGTTTAGATTTATCAGAAGTTTTGCAGTCTACACAAGGAAACCTGTATTGTGATGAAAATGAGAAGGGTAGAATGAAAGGTAATAATAATTAACATTGGAAAATAAATATGGAACAAAATAAGGAAAGCTGAAAGGAAACAAGCAGAGAGAAGTATATAATATGATATCACTTCTATGTCATTCAAAATCCTGCAAAATCCTACATTATTTAGTGATATACAGTCTGGTGAAAATATAAATTTATATTACATAAGGAAAAGCATGGAATATATAAGGGTTTTCAAATATATTGATACTGTTTTCTTTCTCTGAGTGGTAGATATGATAAGATTTTATTATCTTTCCTACCTTTTCATATATTTGACAACAAAACACCCAACTTAGTCATTGGAGTCATCCCTTACCATGTTCTATGTGGAGGGCTTTGACCAGAAGAACCTGGAGAGATGTGGAGCAGCCCTGCAGAGTGACATGGGAAGTCACATGACTTTAAGAAATCACAATTGCACTCAGTGCAATAGCTTTGTGACTGGGGATCAGGCTAGTTTTTGGAATATATGTATGACTTTTCCATTAAACCTGGAAATACTTGTAGTGTATGTGTGGGAATATACAGAGTCCAGGACATCTCTTTGAATAAAAAGAAGTACACAGTAGGGCAATTCAGGGGTTACACATAATTTCTTTCATGTATTTATTCTCTGATGTTTAATAGCAGCTATAAAAACCATGAAACTAGAATTTTACATTTTCTTCATTTTAAATGACAATGGAATGCTAAGTGGTAATGGATTAATGGATAGGTCAATAAATATTTCTTTGATATTGAATTTTCTAGGTTATTTAAATTCCCTAGCAAAATGAATGATACCCAAGACTTCCACTCACTGTGAAATAGTCTGCCTCAGTAAAGATATGAAAAATAAATGTAATGAGACATTGACATTCAAATGGAATAAACTTATTATCTAGTCTGCATATAAACTAGCAGTGATTTGGTACAGGATGTATAATACAGCATTTATAGCAATAATTCATGGGCAGTTTTTTAAAAGTTAAAAAATAAAGGAATTTAAGATTTTCTCATTTGAACATCAAAGCATTTACCCCTAAGATTTGCAGGACAGAATGCAAGCGATGCCCTCTTTCTTTTTATCTTCAAATATCACAGTTGTTTTAAGAACCCTTTTGAAGAGTTACTAGTTTTGCTGAGGTACAACAGCCCCTCATCCATAAGCAAAGGTTTGCATCAAGGATAAGTTGACTTCTTAACTTTTCATAGCAAAGCGAAAACTTTTCCACCCCAAGTCACTTATTAAAGATAAAATACCTCGAACATTGTACTAAAGGAGATTTGAGTAAGTTTGATTATCTTGGGGCAAATCAAGGAGTGTGTGTCTGGGAGAGTTAGTTCTTTTATTTCTTCCTAAGACTAGAAAATAGGATTTATTAAAGTTTCTCCCTTATCACATTTTACCTGACTGACTTAAAGTCTAATAAAATTTCCCATCATTTCCTTCAAAGCACTTAAAACACACACACACACACACACACACACATTCTTGAGGAAGAAAGCGTTGCATATATGTAACTCAGTCTCCCTTGATAGTAGAAATAAATTGCTGTCATTTTATTTTATTATTTTTCAAAATACGTATTTATTTATTTGAAAGTATTACAGAGAGAGAGGGAGAGAGAAGGAACCAGGAGCCTCTTCCAGATCTTCCACATGGGTATAGGGGCCCAAGCACTTGGGATATTTTCCGCTACTTTCCCAGGGCCACCTGCAGGAGCTGGATTGGAAATGGAGCAGCCAGGACCTGAACTGAACTAGTGCCCATGTAGGATGCCAGCACTACCAACAACAGCTTTATCCACCACAACCACAATGCTGGCCCCTATTTCATTAAGTACAATAATGAATAAAATGAAACTCTCTTTTTTAAGATTTATTCATTCTTTTGAAAAACAGAGTGACAGAAGGAGGGAGAGAGGAAGGATGGGAGGGAGAGAGAGAGAGAGAGATTGAGATTCTTTCATATTCTTTCATATGCTGCTTCACCCCCCCAACTGGCCACAACACCTAGACAGGACTGGGCTGAACTCAGGTGCCTGCGGTTCCATCCAAGTCTCCCACATGGATGGCAGGTGCCAAAGCACTTGAGTTATTATCCTCTGCCTTCCCAGGCACCTTAGGAAGCTGACTCAAACTGGCACTGCCATGTGAGATGTGGGTGTCCCATGTGGTGTCTTAGCCCACTATACCACAACAGCTGCCACACGGTGGAATCCTGGTTCTGTTTTGTGTACTTTCTTATAACGGTATCTGCATGTTTTCTGAATTTGGGGGCTGTGAGAAAGCCCTCTATAAAGGCTTACACTATTTTGAGTTGGCAGTAAAAGTCATTCCTTGAACCGCACCTGGGATGTAGGCTATCAAATGAGCTTGTCATATGCTATCTAAAAATCCAATAAGTCAACTGTGAGGGTTATTTTTTTTTTTCCAAATAGTAACTTGCCTGGATGAAAATGTCTCTCTTTTGAAGTATTGTCAAATAAGAGAACGAAGTAAAATTGGCACTGCATCTATTGGTTTTTGTTTAAAATGAGGCAACACATAAATTAGAGAGAAGACTTTCTCTGACTCAATTTATTCTCAAAGTAAGGAAATATACTTGGATGGCTACAGAATGAATTGACATTGCTCTAAGCATTTTTGTGGGGTCTTGATTTATGTTCAAAGCCCCTTCTTTTCTTCCTATCCTAATCTTCCAATAGCACCCATAGAACATTCCAAAAACCCAGACACTGTAGTGATTTTAAAGAAGGTAATGGAAACGCTCATACTGTTGGTTTTTGAGCTTAACAATTGACTGTGAGATAAATTGGCATGTTCAGAGACCATCACAGACCAGAAAATGATAGCCTTTTACAATATATTTGTGATATATTTTATACTATATTTATGCATCAGGAAAAACTAGAAAAAGCTTTGGCAGTTTCATGCCATGTTCCCAAGAGGGTAAGCTTGAGGATGGAATTTTAAGTTCCTATTGTACATCCAATTTTTCCTTCTTTATTCATTGAACAAACATGAATTAAACAAGGACTGTGAGTATAACATTCATTTGTAGAGGTGAGTGACTAAAGGAAAATAACACAGAATTAAGGAAAGAGCATACATTTGGAAGCAAACAAACCTGCTTATAAAATAACTTGTCATATACTGGTTCCTGGCCCCATTGGATTTCATGGTTTTTCATGTGTAGAGTGGAAATTAAAATTAGACACTTCATGTTGTAGCAAGGTTGTAGTATAGGGAACGAGGCTGCAATTAGAAGAAATAAAATAGAGAAAGGAAACCTGGAGCCAGAATTGAACATGTGTTTGCTAAAAAGTTTGGATTTTATTCTTTCAGCAATGACAGGTGGCTGAAGCAGTTGAAAAGACACTGGCATCTATATTTACTTTGAAATTCACGGGAGGTTGGCAGGTTAGAAAAGTAAATCAATACGCTTCCAAAGTACCACATGATGTAGCACAAAACAAGCAAGCGTATGCATATAAGTTAGATTACCAATATTGGTTTAAGAAACTTTGCCACAGCTCCACTTCATTATGGAACAGTGATTTTCAAGCTTGTTTTTCCCACAGACCCCTCTCTTTAGATGGAATCTTAGCCAGGAGCATAAACAAGTAAAGCAGATACAAGCAAGTGATTTTGTTGAAAGTGAGAATAAATCAGAGAGCTTTACAACTGGAGAGTAGTATCTCTTCATTGTATGGATTTCCATAGTATTCATTGCCTGTGTCTCTCATTTGTGCCAAGTTGCAAACTACTTTGAATTTTATTTTTATGCAATTCTGTGGTATTGCATCAACTAAGTGACAGAGACCCCAGCTTCCAAAACTTTACTTCTCTTTCCACACGTTCAACAACTTTCACATAGTAGTCGTTTCTTACTATGTACATATTTGCAAATTAATTGAACATGGTAATGCGTGCATAGATTTACAATGAAAATTCAATTCACTTTTCCTAGATTTTTAGAATGTCTTTTCTTAGGGTCTTTAGAGCCACGCAGTTTAAAAAAATAAACTCCACAGAATGATATATATATCAGAAATATCAAAGTAAAACATGTCAGAAAAATGAAATGTATGTAAATTTATCAAATGAATCTTCCAGGAAACTTACACATAAAATCATCCTTGATAGTGATTTACATATATCGTGGCATATAAATTTTAAAAAATAGAATAAACGTTCTTGTTGATTATGGCTAACATAAAATTCCATGCTTTTACTCACTGAACTTGCTTACTTTTCATTGTAGGTAAAGTCAACTTACCATCAAATCCATGCCATTTGTAATTTTTTAAAGAGAGAGAAAGCCTGTACAACTGACTTAGCACAAATAATCAGGGGTTTAGCTAAGAGGATAACAAGGGGAATGAAGAAGAGAAGATCAAAAGGTGTTTTCTTCCTTGTATCACATTGAGCTAAGCTTGTACTGTCCATTACAGAAAGATGCACATGTTCACATGAGACATTGTCAGTATTTGTCACAAGTCTTTCTACACATAGGCTTTACAAAATATTATTTTAAGTCTTTTAGCAAAATGTTTTTATTTCTATTAAAGTATAGTTGATTGATTATAAATATTGGTGTCATAAGCAGCCATTATAAATGAGTTTCCAAGTCGTGCCAAGATAGTTTGGTGGGAGCTGCCTTGTCTCTTCTGCTATGCAGGAATGCAGCAACAAGTCAGACTGTGGGATTGGAACTTCACCAGAAGCTGAGTCCATGGATACCTTAATCTTGAGCTACCAAGTGAGCAATAGTTTGTATAATTTACTGATGAACCCATCTGTGGTATTCTGCTACAGCAACCCTAAGAAATGCTTTATAAATAAATAAATGTTAGTTTACTTATATACTCATGTGTTTGTGTGTGTATGTGACATATATATACACATATATACATATATACACTCATACATATTTCTAGTTGCCTGTTGGAGAAGCAATTAAATATATGGAGCCTATATTTCGTTTACTTTATACGTTCTTTGTAAGGGACTCTTTACAAGACTTTCCAAATAATTGAACAATCTAAGTTGGCAAATCTTGATGGGTATCTTTTGAAAATGTTCACTGGAAAAGTGATGACAAATAAAATTATTGTTGTCACATTTCATATTTATTTATACAAGTTATTACCTTTTAAGGGTTATTTTTTATTTATTTGAAAGGCAGAGATACAAAAAGAGATGTAGAAATCAATCTTCATCTGCTGGGTCACTCCCCAAATGGTGGCAATAGCCAGGGCCTGGGGCTTCTTTTGGGTCATCCACGTGGGTGTCAGGGGCCCAAGCTCCTGGGCCACTCTCCACTGCTTTCCCAGATGCATGCATCAGCAGGGAACTGCATTGGAAGTAGAGCAGCTGGGTCTTGAGCCAGTGCCCGTAGGGGATGTCAGCACCTCCGGCAGCAGCTTAACACACTCTGCCACAGCACCATCCCAAAGTTATTACCTTATACACATTGCCTTTAGAAACGTTAATTGTAGTTTTGAATTACAACTACTTCTCAAATGTTTTCAGGGTTTATATAAATTTTCAGCAATCTCTTTAGTTAAGCTAGTTAATAAAGGTCTTCTTCAAAAAAAGGTCTAACACATGTATAGTTCCTAAGACGGCTTTAGCCATTACATGTAATATACATTATTTGTTTATTATGGTTTTGCTTAATTATTTTGTGGAATAAGGTAAGGTCAGAAAACACATTTATGACAATTTAACGAACATTCCAAAAGTCCTTTTGCACAGAACACTTTAGGGTCAACCCTGTAAAATATTTACTGACGTGATCAGCACATAATTTATTAGAAGCTTTTAGAATCATTTGGACATTTCAAGATCAAGTGGTCAAGACATTAGTACATCTTTATTAAGGCATAATATATAGGGTTCCTTTCAGAATCAAATTGTTCAATAATTTATCAGTTTGTTAAAGAAAATAGCAAAGCCAAATGAAATGGCTAGGGTATTGAGACAAGTATGATCAATTTGTATTACTTTTGCAAAGGAAATTATGGCCTTGTGATTTTGGCATAGTAAATTCTAAACATTTTGCAAAATAAAATATCGATGATGGAAACAAGAGCTGAAGAGAGCAACAATATACATGAGCCAATCTTTGGGGATTTAGGGTATAAAAGTGGAGTCTGTTGGGTGTGTAAATCAGTGGGGGCTATCAAAACTTATATTGCTTGATTCACCTGTTAAAATTAATTCTATAGATATATTTTCTCAGATTCACACAGAAACACATTGATTTTGTTAAAATATTGCATGTTAGTTTTAAGTGGAAAAAGCTTAAATGCACAAAGTAGGAAACCTGTAAAATAAAATAATAGCAAGTTATGCAACACGATATGATCATGAGAATACAATAACAATATTAACATTGTTACTAAGAACATCACTGAGTCCATGTTATATGTATGAGATTAAGATTGACAAATTAGCATAGTATATTGTTGAAGAGAATGTTCTGGAGTCTGACTACTTGAGATAAAGTCAAATACTTATCACCCTTGTACCCTGAGCCTCAGCTTGCTAATCCGCAATGGTTAGACTATAGTTTCTATTTAATAGGAAGGAGAAAAGATTAACTGAGAAATCTGTGCCATATATATTCAATAAATATCAGCATTATTTTTAAAGCGTAAAATAATTTACATTTACCATGGAAGCTAGATAACATTATTATCTGCACCAATATGCAAAACAGAAAAAAGTTATTATCATATGGTCATATCATTAAAATTATTCTTTAAATAATTGATCTCTCATCCTTTTAATAATATTTATTGAGAACTGACAATCAGAAGACTTTGGAAAGCATGGCAGTGAATAAAACCTACAGTCTTTATTTCCTGAAAATGTCTTCCTTGCACTTTAGTAGGAAGGGTGGATAGTAAACAGAATATTATATAAAATCAACGTGAATAATAAGGAGTGGGAATTTGACCCAGCAACTTGACACTGAGAGTGCCAGTCCATATGGGAGTGCCTGGGTTCATGCCCTGGCTCTGCTCCTGATTCCCACTTCTTGCTATTGCAAACCCTGGGAGGCAGCCAATTACTTGGCTTCCTGCCACTCACGTGGGAGACTCAATTGGAGTTCCAGGCTCCTGGCTTCTGCCTGGCCCAGCCCAGCCTTGGCCATTTGGAGAGAGAACCAGCAAATGGAAGATGTGTGTGTGTGTGTGTGTGTGTGTATGTCTATCTCTTCCTCTTTCTCTGTAATTCTGCCTTTCAAATAAATAAACCCATATTTTTAACAAATGAAGTATAGCCAGTAGATAGAGAGAATGATGAAAATGGGTCTGATAAGAACAGAGAAGAGATGCTTGTTGGTAAGGAAAAATGATCTGAATAAAAAGTTGATGGAAATCACGCAGATGGAGAAAGTTTTCTGAGACAATCAGATACAAGTGCAAACCCAGCCTGAGGGGTGTTCAATATACTGAAAACCCAGGTTTCAAATTAAAGCTCTGTGGATTTAGGGTCTGAAAATGACCAGATGCTGGAAATGTATTCAAGATACATCCAAAAGGTAAAAGAACTTGTTGAAAACAGTATATAGATTATACCATTTGTATTATAATAAGAATTTTAATAAAGTCTATATCTATATTTATGTGTCAGTGCCTCCAAATATTTCTAGGTAGACAATTTAAATTATGCTATTGCCCTTGAAATTCCTGAGTTCTGGTCTGGTTTGAAGTGCTAGCATGACGCTGTTGTGTGTGGCTGATACTTGCTGTCACCACTGCTCCTGGGCTGCTCCGGGTGATGTCTCAGAACTCTCTTGTCCTTCTTTTCATATTGTGACTGATCTCCCTTTGTCTGCTGTTCTCACAAACGCATTTGACATTTGTCTTTTAATGCTCTGGACAACTTGACCTTAATTTTGTAGTGTTGGTTAGGGACATGTCTTCTATCTCTTTGTTGTCCGTTCTTTTTATGGGGGCACCATATCAGAGTTACCAGGGTCCCAGAGCTTAAGTACAACTTCTCTTACTGTTTTATAAGTGGTCCTGTTTTGTCCAAAAATATGTAAATGCTCAGCCATATTGACTGAGTCAGGGATGTGTCCAGATGATTGTCGCAACTTCCTCTTTAAATTTATCCCAGTGGCTAAGTCGGGGTGGCTGTACTTGTGTCTTTCTATCATAGTAGATCAAATCCCAAGGGCTCCGGATCCCTGCCTACTATTTAGCTTTGGTTATCCTTTCCTATATGCACCATAGGTACTTTATAGATCTTTAAACCCTTAAAGTTCACAGCCTATTATCTTCTCAAGATGCTCCTGCACATCAAAAAAAAAAAAAATCAAAGAATACATATATATTGTTAAGGTGATTTCAGCATTAAGTTTTAGCTCTTTCTGATCATGGATCATGTCTTTTTTTTTTTTTTTTCAAATTTATTTCAATTGAACGTATCCAGCTGTATTTCCCCAGGCTAGGGGAAAACTCCACAGCATCTGACAGAGTGGGTTGAAGAATAGGAATAGATTTGTTGAGAAACTTTGCAGCCAGTGCTCCATAAGAACAGACGAAGCAGCATATCTGATCCTCAAGATTCGCACACAGTCCTCATGCCAGTATTCTCTACAGGATGGGGGATATACATCAGCATCCTGAGGAAAGAATTGCACCACTCCATTGCTTCTGCTCCGGGTAGAGCAACTGACATGTAATCAGACTACTGAGGTTCCAGGCTGCTGGAGGAAGCCTTGCTGGAGCTGTCTAGTAAGAGACATTTGTGGTTCCTTTTGCTGGGGAGAGAGAGCCATCAGTTCTATGTGAAACTCAACTGTGATAACTTCTGCTTTTCTGTAATAAGGCATAATTAGGGGGGAAGATGTGGATTCTCAAACAGTTCGGTGTCCAGACAACCCAGTGTGAGCTTCCAGAGTCACATCTGCCTGTCACACCAGGATTTCTGAGTTTCTGTAGTAGCTGAACTGTCTTCTTTGCTATAAATAGTCTGAAAGATTGAACAGAGCTCTGAAATAGAAGACTTTAACCTTTGGGAGTTATGCATCCCATTAAGAAACAGATTAAATCTTTTTTCCCCAAAAAATGAGTTCAGACAAATATATTAAGTCTACTGCATTGCACAATTTCAGGGGGAACATTCACTTGGTAGTCTACATAAAAAACTGTCACCCATACAGACCATACTCTTACCTTCCAAACTAATATATTTATATACTTGTGGAGTACCATGCTCTCTCTTTTTAAGAATCTTTATTTTAACTTGTTCTTCATTTAACAAACTAGCATTTCTATATTATTTTAAAAATTTATAAAATATTACAAATTGTCTATATAAGAAGTCATGAAACATGGATCTATATCAAGGTATCCTTGATAAAAGTCAACTGCAATTGTTTATTGTATAAAAATTTGTACATCCTTCTTATAAAACAACTCGTGGTAGTTGTGGTCCTTATTTAAGAAATTTTACTGCATTAAAGTGAAAGGTAACATCCCTCTGATGTTATGATCTCACATTGACATGTATCAGGTAAAACTATTAAAAACTTTGAAATGCAAAAAAAAAAAGATTACAGTTATTCTGTCCACAATACATTTATTATTTTATTTCAGTTTTTCATGTTCTTCAATCTGTTTCAAAACTCCAAGATGTGTGAAGCTAATAGTAATTCAGATGATTCTTTTTGTTAGAAAGGCAAAGGAACTGTGTCCAGTGTGGATGCAGTTGATTATTGATCTGTGGATATTGACCACACTTACATCTGTTTGCAAATTCATCTGAAGTATTTTGAATTTCCTACACACATGGTTTCTTCAAATTCTTTTTTAAACATTTACATTTTGCTAGTTCCCCTACTATTGCATTGAATAAAATTTTCGTGTTTATTCTATATTTCTGTGTGTCATAGTTTTATCTTTTTTTTTTTGTTTGTTTGTTTGTTTTTGTTTTGTTTGATAGGCAGAGTTAGACAGTGAGAGAGAGAGAGACAGAAAGAAAGGTCTTCCTTCTGTTGGTTCACCCCCCAAATGGCCACTGCAGCTGGTCGCTGTGCAGATCAGAAGCCAGGAGCCAGGTGCTTCCTCCTGGTCTCTCATGCAGGTGCAGGGACCAAGCACTTGGGCCATCCTCCACTACACTCCCGGGCCACAGCAGAGAGCTGGCCTGGAAGAGGGGCAACCGGGACAGAATCCGGCGCCCCAACCAGGACTAGAACCCCGTGTGCTGGCGCCGCAGGTGGAGGATTAGCCTAGTGAGCTGCAGCGCCGGCCACAGTTTTATCTTTAAAAAATGTTTAACACATCTCTTAAATCCTGTTAAGCAATAAGAATTTAGAACATCTTATAATTGAATGGGCATATGATCTTAATTTTTTTTTATTTTTTATTTTTATTCATTTATTTATTTTTTTGACAGGCAGAGTGGACAGCGAGAGAGAGAGAGAGAGAGAGAGAGAGAGAAGGTCTTCCTTTGCCGTTGGTTCACCCTCCAATGGCCGCCGCGGCTGGCGTGCTGCGGCCGGCGCACAGCGCTGATCCAAAGGCAGGAGCCAGGTACTTATCCTGGTCTCCCATTGGGTGCAGGGCCCAAGCACTTGGGCCATCCTCCACTGCACTCCCTGGCCACAGCAGAGAGCTGGCCTGGAAGAGGAGCAACCGGGACAGAATCCGGCGCCCCGACCGGGACTAGAACCCCGTGTGCCGGCGCCGCAAGGCGGAGGATTAGCCTAGTGAGCCACGGCGCCGGCCTATGATCTTAAATTTTTATAGAAATAGTCCTACAACATCAGAGTTCCTATTTAATGTCATGGATTAGGTAAACATAAAAGAAGATTGGAATTTTGCTACTTTTTTGAATTTAATATATGATAAACTTATTCTCTTTAATCAGAGTATTTACCAAGACCACTGTTTTAAAGTCTTCTCTTAGTTGTTCTCAGTTTTCTTTGCTATTATGTGTTTTGTACGTTTATAGGAAAATTTAATAACACCATTTGCATTATTCCAAGTTTAATGAGACAAGATTATTCTAGGCACACTTGACTTTCAATGTTTCCAGGTGTTGTTATAGACCAAAAAAATTAAAATTTATATTCATAATATGCATTCCTACTGAATGAAATATACATTTATCACTGATGATATTTATTCTTATTTCTAGTGTTTTCATTACAAATGCATTAGTATTCTTTAGATAATGAGCTTCTGATCATTTGGCTAAAAATCAGATGAAGTATCAGTTCTATTGTCTGATTTCTGTGGAGTAACTGCTTCTTTAGGGAAATGGATTATGACAAAGTACAAATTCATTTCTGTTCTTTCAAAAAATCAAGCTTCAATTAAATGTTAACACCCCAGGTGTTTTACATCTCTTCAATAAAAACATTACCACTTCAGCAATTGAGACAGAGGTATGTCAAAAATCCAGATGCTTCATACATTTCCCTTGGAATTCAATGAAAAACGGTAAGGTAACTATCTGCATGTGAATTATTCTCTACAATGGAAGGCATCCTGGCACTGATTAATTGCTAGGCAAAATCCATACTCACTGGATGATAGTTATATGCAAATAGCAGAGGCCAACTGAAGAGGGACTGGAATGACAATCTACTTAGAAGAAATTTAATTTTCAAGAAATAAATTCAATACACTAAGATAGGAAGACTTAGAGAAAAATAAGCCCATATACCTTATTTTTTATTTTTAATTTTTTTTATTTTTATTTTTTGACAGGCAGAGTGGACAGTGAGAGAGAGAGACAGAGAGAAAGGTCTTCCTTTTGCCATTGGTTCACCCTCCAATGGCCACCGCCGCTGGCGCACTGCGGCCAGCGCACTGCGCTGATCTAAAGGCAGGAGCCAGGTGCTTCTCCTGGTCTCCCGTGGGGTGCAAGGCCCAGCGCATATACCTTAAAGGTATAATTTTATTTCCCTCTTTTTAAGCCATTTCTCACTTCATATGTTCATGAAGGTGATTTACATTTTTTTTCTAATATAGGGCTTTTTTATTAATCCAAAGAATGCTTCTAGAGCCAGCCTTAGGAATAGGTAAGACCCACTTTTTCCTCTTGTATTATAAAGACCAAGAATGAACAGTTGTGCTAAAGTTACAAATGAGAGATTTGGGAATTGAAAATATAATAATTTTATGTAATGATTTTTTAGAGGCTGACACTGACACCAACTAATGCAAAAATACCACCAGCACATGATCAAATTCTAGAATGTTCAAGAAAAGAACTTTTGGCAAGGGATCAGAATATGACATCTGAAATATGCCATTTGGCATATGGATTATTTGGAACTGAAGACAGTTGAAACACAATGGATACCAGAGGAGCCCTCTGTTCTCTCCCTTTCTGTCTAAAAACCAGGGCACAGAGAGTGGATGTTTAATCTAGTGGTCAAGACCCTTCCCCCATCACACATTGGAGATCATGGGTTCGATTCCTGACTCTGATCCCCAACTCCTGCTTTCCAGCAATTCAAACCCTGGGAAAAATGTGATGGTGCAAGAGACCTGGATTGAGTTCCCACTCCGGATGGCTGATCTTGACCCAGGCCTGGCTATTGCTGGCATTTGGGAAATGGACCAATGAATGAAAGTTCTCTGTCTCTTTGCCTCTCAAATATATATTTTTTAAAAAAATAATTTAAAAACTAAGTCTAATATCCCCAGTGAAGATGTTAAACATTTCCATTTCTAAAGATATTTATCTCTACTATATAAGAAAGATCAGAGATGCCAAATAGATTAGTCTGCATAACAAATTTATTTACCATATATTTCCTAGTTACTGCATCACAATGCATCACTCTTTTTTATAAAGGTTTTTATAAAGTTCCTGAGTCTAACTACTATTTTGAGATTTTCACTTTTTCTCTGGAAGTCCCTTTGTTGTATACCAATAAAGTATACTTTGAATTTTTTTCTCCTGCTAACTTGTCTGTTAGTTAGGTAAAGAAAAAAATTCTTTTCCCTTCTGATTCTGACAAGTTAGATGGGATAGACTAAGACACCCTGCTTAGATCAGAGGCTATAGCTGATGTTTTAGGACACTTGGGAAAGCCACTTTATTTTTTTCTCACTTTTTAAAATTTTTTTCAACTTTTATTTAATAAATATAAATTTCCAAACTACAACTTATGGATTGTAGTGACTTTTCCCCCCATAACCTCCCTCCCACCTACAACCATCCCATCTCCCATTCCTTCTCCCATCCCATTCTTCATCAAGATTCATTTTCAATTATATTTATATACAGAAGAGCAACTTAGTATATACTAAGTAAAGATTTTAACAGTTTCCCCCTACACAGACACACAAAGTATAAAGCATTGTTTGAAGGCTAGTTTTACCATTAATTCACAGAGTACAACACATTAAGGACAGAGATCCTACATGGGGAGCAGGTGAACATTGACTCCCATTGTTGATTTAACAATTGACAATCTTATTTATGATGTCAGTAATCACCCGAGGCTCTTGTTATGAGCTACCAAGGCTATGGAAGCCTCTTGAGTTCACCAACTCTGATCTTATTTAGACAAGGTCATAGTCAAAGTGGAAGTTCTCTGTTTCCTTCAGAGAATGGTACTTCCTTCTTTGATGACCTCTTCTTTCTGCTGGGATGACCCAGCCATTCCACTCCTTGGAATTTACCCAAAGGAAATTAAATTGGCAAATAAAAGAGCTGTCTGCACCTCAATGTTTATTGCAGCTCAATTCACAATAACTAAGACATGGAATCAACCTAAATGCCCATCAACAGAAGACTGGATAAAGAAATTATAGGATATGTGGGCCGGCACCGCGGCTCAATAGGCTAATCCTCCGCCTAGCGGCGCCGGCACACTGGGTTCTAGTCCCGGTCGGGACGCCAGATTCTGTCCCGGTTGCCCCTCTTCCAGGCCAGCTTTCTGCTATGGCCCGGGAGTGCAGTGGAGGATGGCCCAAGTGTTTGGGCCCTGCACCCAATGGGAGACCAGGGTAAGTACCTGGCTCCTGCCTTTGGATCAGCGCGGTGCGCTGGCCGCAGCGCGCCAGCCGCTGCGGCCATTGGAGGGTGAACTAACGGCAAAGGAAGACCTTTCTCTCTCTCTCTCTCACTGTCTACTCTGCCTGTAAAAAAAAAAAAAAAAAAAAAAAAAAAAAAAAAAAAAAAAAAAGAAAGAAAGTATAGAAATTATAGGATATGTACTCTATAGAATACTCTACAGCAGATAAAACAAATGAAATCGGCCATTTGCAACAAAATGGAGGAATCTGGAAGACAATATACTGAGTGAAATAAGCCAGTCCCAAAGGGAAAGCCACTTTAAAAGTTAATCATTTTATGAGAAGCCTTCCAGTCTTTTATCTATTGAGTATCCTCAAGATAGGGTAGTTAAGATGCTTTCCCTGTCATTTCTTTTCAAATTTAGATTAGCAGGAGAAATCCTTTGTGTGTGGTGGGACAAGGTGCTGCAGCTTAGGGAGTTAAGCTGCCTCCTGCAACACCAGCATCTCATATGGACCCAGGAGAGTCCTGGCTGTTCCTCTTCTGATCCAGCTCCCTTCTAATATGCCTAGGAAAGTAGTGGAGGATGGCCCAAGTTCTTGGGCCCCTGCACCCACATAGGAGACCCAGGCTCCTGGCTTCGGATGACCCAGCTCCAGCCATCATGGCCACTTGGGAGTGAACCAGTGGATGGAAGATCTCTTTCCCTTTCTCTGCCTCTGCCTATCCATCTCTCTAACTCCACCTTTCAAGCAAAATAAGTCAATCCTTTGAACTAGTTCCTTGCATATTACAGCTCTTGTTTTGGTTTTTGTTATTGATCTGTTCATTCTTAAGGGTAACAATTATTTTCCTTTGCCTCTTTCTTTATGTCCTTCATTATAAAAGTGACAATTATAGGGTAGAATATAGGCGTGAAGACATACACCTTATAAGTCTGTTCAAAGCGTCACAGACCACTATGTTTATGGTTGTGTGTTTGGACAAATTTAATATAGGTCACCAATAAAATGGTGAGATTCTTCTATCTCATTTCCTATCTTGTGAGCTTGGCTTGATCCAGTAAGACACTTCATCTGATGCTGCACATGCTGCTGAGTGCAAGTTGAGAGCCTGCATCTGGTGGTGGCTAGCCACTAAACTAGTAACGCAAGATACAAGTGCAAGCAGCATAGTCCATCCAGCTATGAAAATTGTCAGTGGTTTTTGTCTTAATAAGGTTTTCAGGGCCAGTGCTGCGGCTCACTAGGCTAATCCTCCGCCTAGCGGCGCCGGCACACCGGGTTCTAGTCCCAGTCGGGGCGCCGGATTCTGTCCCGGTTGCCCCTCTTCCAGGCCAGCTCTCTGCTGTGGCCAGGGAGTGCAGTGGAGGATGGCCCAGGTGCTTGGGCCCTGCACCCCATGGGAGACCAGGAAAAGCACCTGGCTCCTGGCTCCTGCCATCGAATCAGTGCGGTGCACCGGCCACAGTGCGCTGGCCGTGGCGGCCATTGGAGGATGAACCAACGGCAAAGAAAGACCTTTCTCTCTGTCTTTCTCTCTCACTGTCCACTCTGCCTGTCAAAAAAAAAAAAAAAAAGTTTCATTTCAAAGGGAGAGCTTGTAGTCTTTCCCTTCATTTCCTTGTTAAGTATTGGGAGAGCTCCATCTCATTATCACCTGCTCATTAATGCAGACTGGCAGACCTATGATTGGAGACCTCTCATATTTGTAGTAGGCTAGAGACAGTACTTTTTACAAATACACATCCTTACTGTTTGTGGAAATGAAATGAATGCTTTCTTTGGCTATCTTTCTTTTTTATTTTTTTTAACTTTCATTTAGTAAATATAAATTTCCAAAACACAGTTTATGGATTACAATGGCTTTTTTCACCCCCCATAACTTCCCTCCCACTCGCACCCCTCCTATCTCCCACTCCCTCTCCTATTCCATTCACATCAAGGTTCATTTTCAATAATGTTTATATACAGAAGATAGGTTTAGTATATATTAAGTAAAGATTTCATCAGTTTGCACTCACACAGAAAAACAAAGGGTAAAATACTGTTACAGTACTATTTATAGCATTAATTCACATTGGACAACACATTAAGGACAGAGATCCCATATGAGGACTAAGTACACAGTGACTCCTGTTGTTGACTTAACAAATTGACACTCTTGTTTATGGTGTCAGTAATCTCCCTAGGCTCTAGTCACGAGTTGCCAAGGCTATGGAAGCCTTTTGAGTTCACCAACTTTGCTCTTATTCAGACAAGGTCATAGTCAAAGTGGAAGTTCTCTCCTCCCTTTAGAGGAAGGTACCTCCTTCTTTGATGGCCCCGTTCTTTCCACTGGGATCTCACTCACAGAGATCTTTCATTTAGGTTTTGTTTTTGTTTTTGTTTTTTGCCAGAGTGTGTTGGCTTTCCATGCCTGAAATACTCTCATGGACTCTTCACCTGGATCCACATGCCTTAAGGGCTGATTCTGAGGTCAGAGTGCTATTTACGACATCTGCCATTCTACAAGTCTGCTGTGTATCCTGCGTCCTATGTTGGATCGTTCTCTCCCTTTTTGATTCTATCAGTTAGTATTCACAGACACTAGTCTTGTTTGTGTGATCCCTTTGACTCTTAGACCTATCAGTGTGATCCATTATGAACTGAAATTGATCACTTGGGCTAGTGAGATGGCATTGGTACATGCAACCTTGATGGGATTGTATTGGAACCCCCTGGCACATCTAACTCCACCATTTGGGGCAAGTCAGCTTGAGTATGTCCCAAATTGTACATCTCCTCCCTCTCTTATTCCCACTCTTATATTTAACAGAGATTGGTTTTCAGTTAAATTTAAACACATAAAAATAATTGTATGTTAATTACAGAGTTCAACCAATAGTATTAACTGAACAAAAAATACTAAAAGGGATAAAGTATTAAATTGTACATCAACAGTGATGACAAGGGCTGATCAATTCACTGTTTCTCATAGTGTCCATTTCATTTTGGCTATCTTTCATAGTGACCTTTTTGGATATTAGATATGGGGGCTATAAAAAGACATTCTGGTTTGTGCAACATTTAGAATATGTATAAACTTGAAGAGTTAGAGATTCTACCTATTTTTCGGCAGAAAACAGATTATATTTTATCTGAAATGAATGGACTGAGGGAAAGAGAAAGAGAAAGAGAGAGAGAGAAAGAGAGAGAAGTAAACAGACACAGAAAGATTTTTGATACTCTAGTTTGATCAATTCCAAAATGCATGTAATACTTAAGACTGGACCAAGCTGAAGATAAGAGTCAGGGATGCAATCTGTGTCTCCCACATGGGTGCCTGTCCAAAGTGTGCATTAGCAGGAAGCTATAATCAGTAATAGAAATGGTACTTGAACCTAGATATTCCTGCATAAGATGCTGTGCTTCCAAGTTGTGGTTTAAAATGTGCTAAATGCCAACTGCATTTGATGTATCAATGTGTCTGGAAAAAATGTTATACCTAAACATTTTTAGAGGTTTCTCATTTTTATATATGTATATATATCAAAATAATTATATATAATTATATATGTGTGTATATATAAATATATATATATATATATCTCCTATTCAAATCTATGGGAAGATCATACTGGAATCAGGTTGTAAATTGAAACAAAAAAGCATCACAGCGTCACAACATTATTAGAGAGGAAAATTCAGATTTAGAACAAAAAGGAAAATACACAGCCAAAATGAATTTCAGTCTTCCTCCTGTTTCTTCCATCACCTTTACCTCCAAACTCTATTTCTGATCTACAATTTCTGAATCTCTGCCTCAATCTCCTCTTTCCCCAAATAAGTCTCCATATCCTCAAATTCCGCTAGTCCCCTAAACACCCTTGATTATGTCAGAAAACATACTAATTATTCAGTTGTCTCACTAGCTTTCCACAATGCTGGCCCCATCCTTGAAATGGGAAAAGACCTCATGAAATCCTATGGACCAATCCTTGTCCAGATGAAGTCATTTGAAGAAAATTTTTCCTTTTTGTTTAGAAACAGACATAGTGGAAGATCATTCGTGAATGATATACAAGGCAATATTACAATGAAATGTGATTTGATTCCACAAGTGACATCTTGAAGCTCCTCAGGGAATTGAAAAGCGGTTCTGGCACTAACTTGTTTTGGAAAGATATTTGTCAGCTTTATAAATGATTTGATTTGTTCTCAGGCTTAGCTGTTTCACCAGTTAGGGTGCCCAATACCACAAATTTTATATGAGTAGACTAAAGATCTGGGCTTATTTAATCAGGTGACATACCTAAGGCTTGACAGTTATTGAAGTCAACCTGTTGGTCTCCTATATCAGTAATTGAACAACCTGTTCTGTTCTTGAAACATTGACATATACGCATGGGAAATGGAAGTGGGTAGATGCCAGGGTATAGATGGCCATGGGTTCCATTCTATGCTTGCCCATAAATAACACTAAAAATATTATCTTATGTGATGACAGGATATAAAATTCCTACTTAAATATCAGGATCTGGGCTAGCATTGTGGCACAGAGTTGTGGCACAAAGAGTTATGCCACCTCCTGCAGCACTGGCATACCATATGGGCATTGTTAAACACCTGGCTGTTCTGCTTCTGATCCAACTCCCTGGTAACATACCTGGGAAAGCAGCAGAGGATGATCCAAGTCCCTGGGACCCTGCTTCCATGTGCGAAACCCAGAAGTGGCTCCTGGTTCCTGGCTTTGGCCTGACTCAGCCTTGGCCATTGTGGCCAATCAGGGAGTGAACCAGCTCAAGGAAGATCTTTTCTTCTTCCTTCCTTCCTTCCTTCCTTCCTTCCTTCCTTCCTTCCTTCCTTCCTTCCTTCCTTCCTTCCTTCCTCTCTCTCTCTCTTTCTTCTTCTTCTTCTTCTTCTTCTTCTTCTTCTTCTTCTTCTTCTTCTTCTTCCTCCTCCTCCTCCTCCTCCTCCTCCTCCTCTTTCTCTTCCTCTTCCTCCTCCTCTTCCTTCTTTCTTTTCTTTTCTTTTCTTTTCTTTTCTTTTCTTTCTTTCTTTCTTTCTTTCTTTCTTTCTTTCTTTCTTTCTTTCTTTCTTTCTCCTTCTACTCCTTCTCCTCTTCTCTTTTTCTGTCTTCTCCTCTCTCTCTCTCTCTCTCTCTCTCCCTCTCTCTTTCTCTTTCTGTAACTCTGCCTTTCAAATATATAAATACAAAATATCAGGATGATGCGGACTTGGATACCCCATGCCTACCGACACCAGATGCTCCAGCTTAAATGCTAACCAAAAACTCAGGTTTGTTTTTATAGAATGTAATACCACGTAAATGTACAAAATTACGTCACATAGAGTTTTCATGGGTATTGCAACTCCATGTTCTTTTCAATGTTGGAAATCTCTGTCTGTATTTTGGAACTTAGGTTTTGGAAGAGGCAATTCTGCATCTCTCCAGGGTGGTAAGAAAAGGATTCAATGCCACTATACAAACATTGGAAGCACTCTAATCAAAAGTTCATAGTTTAGCCTCTGCTGTACTCCTGAATGCAACTAATGTCCAAAAAGGAGGAGCTTTTGCAATCATTGGTGAAAAATGCTGCTTCTGTGAAAATGGGGTGGCATAAGTTGTACATAATTCACACTTTTTAAAAGAGAAGATTAACACTCTTCATCAGCTAAATGAGGCTTAGTCATTTTATTGGACTGAAATAGTTACAGGGTTGACAGAATGATTTAATGCAAAAGTGCTTGCATTTGTTATTTTCTGTTTAATTATTTTTGTTATGTGTTGTACTCTTCTCTCCTTTGAAATTCTCTTACCACTCAGCTACTAACCCAAGTCTTCTCTCCACAGTTATCAACTGAACCTTTATGTATAAATTCCTCAAAGTATCAGGTGGCAGAAATGAAGAAAGTCAGAATATGCCATCCCAGAAAACGCCATGTTGTGCTGAAAGTCATTGAGAAATAGAGCAATCTCCCTGCCCTCCCCTTTTCAATGTAAAAGTAAGGCACACTTTCCCTTTATAAAGATGACATAATTCTCTATTTTTAAAGGTATGCCCTTCTCTTATAACAGAAATTCCAGAGACAGTACTAAATAGTTTGTCTAACACACCTTACTGAACAAGACCTAATTTTTATGTGTTTTCTAGTCACCTCTGATTTCTTGCCTTTTGTTGAAATGATATTTTAACCTCTGAGTTTACCCATTTCTTTGAGTTTTTTATTATTTTGCTATGAAGTCCTTGTGTTCACAAATACAATAACAAAAGATAAAATCTGTATGCTTTTCTGTTGATAATCTACGTTTTGACAACTTCATTCATAGGCCCTAGATACAGAACATAAGAGGACAGAGGAAATCTTTTTTTCTTCTCTGTATTTCCATGTAAGTCATTATTCATTTAACACTTATTTTAAATATATTATCTCATGAGCTCTAGGAATACATAAAAGGAAAGATCTGAAACTGCATGGTTCATTTTGAGAATGATGTAACTGTCAAGGGTAATTTGGCATGACTGAAATAGAGTACGTGCAATGTTAGGGCTAATTATGGCAAATTCATTAGTTGGATCATTGGAAACCACAGCTAAGAGATTTAGTCTAAAGCATATTTCCAGAAATTCTCAGTCTTGTGCTCAATCATGTATTTACTGAGCAAGTATTTAATTACTTGTGTATTTATTTGTTTATGTAATAAATATTTGTTGATAACATATTATGGGAATTTCACTGTTTCAGGCGCTGAGAGTAAAATAGGATAAGACAGACATGTACTGTGCTCTAAAGGAATTTATAATAGATTCAGAGACCTGAACACATTTATAGCAAGTTGATGGTACTGCTTCTAACAAACTGCTAGGGGAACATATTAGAGCTTAACATTTATATTAACATCTTGGAAATAAACAAAGGAAAATTCCCATAATTGACCATATATTTGTTTTTGTGTCTTCTTCCCTGTATCCAAGCCTCGTGTGTCCTATTAATACAAAATGGTTTACATTTCGTTTACCAGACCCTGGAGAAAAATTTGTCTGTGACTGGAACTAGTAACTGAATCATAGGAATGCCAGCTTTGTCACAAACACCGTCTGCCCCTTTGCACAAAGGTCAGGACAGAAGACACTGATGTGCAGAAGACACAGTAGGACAGTTGTCTCCTTCATGATCATGCATCCCCAGGCCCATTCATCAGTGGAATGGCAGTCCAAGACCTCCTAACGTAGCCAAGTTTACATTTACTCTCAAGAAACACTTGAAATGGAATTTTCTCCACCTAGAATATCCATTACAATTAAATAGAAAGCTGAAAGATTTTTCCAGTAAAAATATTTATCATTTTTTTCTTTTTCAAAGTTTTCTGGGTTGGGGGCATGCGTTGTGGTACGGTGACTTCAACCACAGCTTACAATCCCAGTGTCCTATATCAGAGCAAAGGCTCCATTCACAGCTGCTCTGATTCTGATGCAGATCCCTGCTAATGCACCAGGGAAGGCATCAGATGATGTCTCAAGTAGCTGGGGCCCTGCAACCCACGTGGGAGAAACACACAGAGTTTTGGGTCCCTGGCTTTGACCTGGACCAGCCTTGGCTCTTGCGGTCATTTGGAAAGTGAAGCAGTGGGTAGAAGATTCTCCCTCAATCTCTATCTCTTCTTTCTCTGTCTCTCCTTCTTTCTTTCTGTTACTCTGCTTGTCAGATAAATAAATAAATCCTTTTAAAAATTTTTTAAAAATCACATTGGGTACTTAAAGTATGTTTTTTAAAGCATAGCTAATCCTTGACAAAATACATTTGAATTTCAAAAAGGCAAGCTCTCAACAAATATGCTTTACTACCCCTAAACTACCTTTCACATACTGAGTTGAGGTAAATCAGATAAGAAGCAAAAACATTTGGCTATCTGATTTTGTTTCTGCAAGTTTATGCAATGCATTGAGGATTTTATTTTACTTTAAACAGAATTTTTATATTGTGTAAAAACACATAAGGACGATGAAGCTACACCTGCTAATAAGAAAAAGTATTGCTCTCATATATACGAGTACTGGCGCTGTGGCTCAGTGGGTTAACGCCCTGGACTGAAGCGCCAGCATTCCCTGTGGGTGCCAGTTTGAGGCCCAGCTGCTCTGCTTCTGATCCAGCTCTCTGCTATGGCCTGGGGAAGCAGTAGAAGATGGCCCAAGTCCTTGGGCCCTTTTACGCATGTGGGAGACCTGGAAGAAGCTCCTGGCTCCTGGTTTTGGCCGGCTCAGCCCTCCCCCGGCCCGCCCCACCGCTTCTTCTCTCTCTGTGCAACTCTGACTTTCAAATAAATAAATAAATCTTTAAAAAAAAAGAAAAGTACTGTTCTCAAAACTGAAACAAATATTCTACAAAGCATGATATCAGGAAATATCACTTAAGTCTTTCCTTTGACAATATTTTATTAACATTTAGTTTTTAAATATTTATTTTATTTGTTTGAAAACAGAATCACAGGAAGAGAGGAACAGATGGTAAAGGCAGAGAGAGTGAGAGAAAGAGAGAGAAAGAGAGAGATCTTCCATGTGCTGGTTCACTCTCCAAATGGCCACAATAGCCGGAACTGGACCAGGCTTAAGCCAGGAGCTTGGAACACCATTTGAATTTCCCTCATGGATGGGAAGGGGGCCAAGTACTTGGGCCATTTTCTGCAACTTTCCCAGATGCATTAGCAGTGAACTAGATTAGAAGCAGAGGGGCAGGAACTCAACTCTCCTGGTACTCTAATATGCGATGACAGTGTCACAAGCAACAGCTTAATCCACTATGCCACAATGCCGACCCCATGATTTTATTAAAGATTTATGGCATACTTTTTCTCGATGAATATAAATATCTTTATTCTATGTATATGTAGATTCTGGTTTTTTTTCCTACTGACTTGGAATACATACATGTTTTCAAGAAGGCATGACACACAGACATAGCTACTATATTATGAATAATGCTGCAGTGAACATCTTTATACACACATTTTAAGCTGCATCTCTTAATATTTCACCCTGCTAATGTCATTCTATCTGCACTATGGGCAACATTGCTGCGAATATTTTTAATAATTGACTGCACTGTCATTATTTGATCAGGGGAGATTACTCAAGTGATCTGACTGCCTGAACTGGAATAAGTAACAAGAAGCTTTAAGGTATGCGTCTCATACTTTGCTCTACTGATAGCAAAACATGGTTGAGGGTGGATTTCGGCAATGTTGAAGGAATGTTTGTAATTTAAAATTATTTTGTATTTGAATGGATAATGAAATGCTTCCTTGCACTAATTTGCAATTATTTTATTTGTATCAAGCTTGACTGCTATTTTGTTATTCGGCTATTTGTATATATTTTGGGGATTTGTTTTTCTGTGTGTCATTTATCATATTTTTATTAATCTAAGAGCATTTGTTTATTATTGAACCAAATTATTTTCTTTGTTAAAAGAAGGGTATAAAATGAAATCCATACTAATACAATTTTTTCTTTTGAATTTCTCTGGATTATGGCATTCTCCTTAAACAGACCAAAAAATTCTTTGCCTCAGGTCAGCAGGAGTATAGGTAAAAGTTATTAAAAAGAGTACTGAAATGAAGAGTGGTTTAATTTCTGATACTTAAATTTGGATTTTTGGTTCATCAGGAAAATAGGCAATGATATTTTTAGCAAGAAAGGCAGGATTGTGAAGAGAAGGTTTTAGATAATTTTAGTTTTTACATTTAATACTGGATTATAGGATTCTACATAAGAAATATGGTATCTAGAAACAAAGATAAAGAATAAACTTGCTAAGTTTTAGCTATATGGTTTAAAGAGAGTATAAAACAAGTATAAAATTATTAAGAATTTCAAGATGGTGATAAAAGAACACTAAAGCAAGTATGAGGCTTATACAATTCCACAGCTTGTATGTACTTGAAGCCAGCCTTGAACCCGCCTCTTCTGATTGCTGGATTGCGGGTGGTAGGGAGATGATGTTCCCCTCTTGACTTCAAAGCTTACATGATTGCTTTGCTGGTTTAGGAAATTCCTAGGGTAAGGAGACCAATTTCCCCACATACATTTCACATATAGAGTTAGAGATAGAGATACTCCTCACATTCCTCCATAGTGCTACTGGGTGGGAGGTCACATCAAGGTGAACTCGCTCACAGCATGGCCAGGCAGAGCAAGGCTTCAGTATAACTCTTGGTCTTGTGATATCAACAGGAACTCTTCAAGTCCCCAAGGGGAGTCAAGAAGCTGTCTGAGTTGTGAGTCTGCGCAGACTTCAGCGGTTTCTCGGGCAAGGCAGTCCTCGGCAGAGTGGTGAGTGGAAACGTGAGCCACACAGAGCTTCACTACAGTCACCCCTAGGAAGTGCTCATCACGAAGAAGAATGGGAACTACTGCTTTGTGTGTGACAATACATCCTTTACCTGATGTTTAGTCTCACAGAAAAGCAATACATGGAAAAATAA
The DNA here is from genome assembly GCF_964237555.1 of Oryctolagus cuniculus. Taxonomy (NCBI): domain Eukaryota; kingdom Metazoa; phylum Chordata; class Mammalia; order Lagomorpha; family Leporidae; genus Oryctolagus; species Oryctolagus cuniculus. Next base: position 103,213,616 of record NC_091434.1, read on the forward strand.
CTCAAAAGCCAATCAAGAATGTTGTGGTGTTTATGAGCATTACTGAGTTTACAACTTCTATTATTATAATGCTCTTTGTATTAGTAGTGTCAGCTGCCAACTCTCTCAAAAGAACACCAAAGTAACATGCTGCTCAAGGAAGAACCAGTGTATTAACTCAGCACATAAGGGAGTACAGTGCCTTCAAAGAGACTCAGTCAAGTCCTAGAGGAGGAAGACTGGGAATAGTTACTTGTAAGATATAAGTCTTCAATGAAGGAAGGCAGCCGCTTAGTCCTGAATTTGATTGGGATTGAGCACAGGTTTTTCATATGGTAGTTTAAGATCAGTGTACAAAGCAAGTGGAGGGTCTTAGAAAAAATGTTCCTAATTACTCTTTTACAGCTAAGTGATCTCGACACTTTTGAGGAATCTGCTGTCCACCTACACCAACTAACTATTCTCTTAGAAGTCTCATTGTTTGTACCCTTCTCAGATTGTTGGTTTGGAATGCTCTTGAAGCTAACAAGGAGGTTATTAATTGGCTTACACTTTTATCTTTGTGGGAAGAATTTTCCAGAATAAAAATGGACTGATTGAGGCAATCTTAATTCTCCATCCATGATAGGGAATCTATGCGGCTGCAAGTGATCCGTTCCCCACTGGACTTACAAAGGCAAGATCAAATGCAGATCCTGAAGGGAAGATTTCCTTGCCACTAACCAGACATCCACAAAGTGATCCCTGATTAAAATAACCAGTCTTGGGTGAAATTATAAAAAAAGTAAAGTTCTACCACTTCTTTCTTGTATTTATAATTTTGCTCCTCATCAATTTGTTGGAGTCTCAGGCATGTTTCAGTCACATCATTTTCCTTACCCACTAAATTCTTAGAACATCTTCCCCCATAGTATTCCTACAAGAAACTGAGTAAGATTAAGTAAACCTTGTTTGCTTTCACTGAAAGTATAACTTGTGATCAGTGCATTTATATAGTAGGTGCTATCCTGTTTCAATAAACATTTTAGAAAAATATATACACACATCTACTTGCTACAATTTCTCCTATTAAAAAGAAACTGCAACATGCAGAATTCCTCTCTGTGGAAAAGATAAATTACTGAGAAATACATAGTATATTTTCTAGAAATATTTATTAACTGCATAATGGATTGCACACTAACTCTCTTCAATACTTTCAAGTTTTGGTTTGCTCCCTTCAGTTGCAGGGGACTTAAATAAAATATTAAATTGGCATTTTAAGACCAAGAGAGTTTGATTATATAATCATAGCTCATCAATCACTTTTGTGTAGTTATTTAGAGTAATGTAGTGAGAAATCACCACATTGAGAGTAAGGAAATCTTGGTTTCAGTCTTAATTCTGCTGCTAAATGACTGTGGAACTCCATATATCACTTAATTACATTAATTCCAGTTTATTTATTCATTAATTGAAGAACTGACCTCTAAGATGAATGTCTGCTCCATGTTTTCTAATAGATGATTCTAATTGTGCAGTATCTCCTAAGTGAGCTGGGTAGACATGAAAGGTCTCTTTATTTTCTTCATGCATTTGCCAGTCACTGACTAAATTTGAAACATTATTTATTTCATATTATTGGTTTAGTATAGATATTTCTATAGATACATTTAAGTATTTATAATAAACATTTATAGCAGTTCAGGAATTCATAGAACATTCTGTAGAAAATAAGAAGCTTTGTTTGCCAAAAAGCACATTGAGGAATTAATGAGATAATGAAGATTATTTGGGAACTTGAGGGACTGTTGATTAACTCCTTGGATTAGCTATAGTGCCTCTCTGCTCCATCTCAGTGAAGATAACCTATCACGGAAAGATGCCTGTCTTCTCAAGTGGTGATATTTGGATTTCAAGGGAAAAGAATTGATTAATTCCAAATGCACAAATTGCTCACTCTGACTTTCAGATGAGGCTCAGTGAAAGTGACATTGAATTGGTTTAACACACTTCTGTGAAGGTTTTTTTAAAAATTCATTTACTTTTATTTTATTTGAATGGCAGAGAGGAGAGAAAGAGAGAGAGAGAGAAAGAGAGAGAGAGAAAGATCTTCCATCTGTTGGTTCATTCTCGAAATGCCCACAAATAGAAGGCCAAAGTCAGGAGCCCAGAGCTCCATTTGTGTCTACCATGTGGGTAGAAGGAACCCAAGTACTTGAGCCTTCATTTACTGACTGTCAGAATGCACATTAGCAGGAACCTCATTCAAGATCAGAGGAGCCAGAACTCAAAGCAGGCAGTCTGAAAGAGGATGCAGGTTTCCTAAGCACTAACTGCTATATCAAACTCTCACCCCAATTCTGTGGAATTTTAATGTAACAAATATTTAAGTGGGAAGAGGTACCTACCTTGTATATCATTGTAAATAGTAAAAATAACAAAATATACAATTCAATATGCAAAGTTAAATTAAGCTTTCAATGGACTTTATTTTACCACAGCTGATTTTTAGATGATGAGCAGCAAAAATGAGTGCCTGATCCCACCCATGGTTCTGCACTCTCAGGCTGAGTTTGGTTTCCTCTTCATCGCAGTTCCTCTTTGGTTTACCTGTGGAGTGAAGGGGCTGAGTAGAACATGAGCTCACTACATCATATGCACCAAGCTATAGCACTGTCTGCTTCTAGATCCTCTCATAGCTATTGGCTGGGCCATGGCATGCTGAGTCTTTATATATAAGGATAATAGTCGGCCGGTGCCGCAGCTCACTAGGCTAATCCTCTGCCTGCGGCACTGGCAACCTGGATTCTAGTCCCAGTCAGGGCGCCAGATTCTGTCCCGGTTGCTCCTCTTCCAGTCCAGCTCTCTGCTGTGGCCTGGGAGGGCAGTGAAGGATGGCCCAAGTGCTTGGGCCTGCACCCGCATGGGAGAACAGGGGGAGGTGCCGCCTGGCTCCTTGATTCGGAGCAGCCAATTTAGGGGTGAACCAATGGAAAAGGAAGACCTTTCTCTCTCTCTCTCTCTCTCTCTCTCTCTCTCACTGTCTAACTCTGCCTGTCAAAAAAAGAAAAAGAAAAAAAAAAAAGGGTAAGAATAGTTGGTTGCTCCTGCAGACATCTACCTAATAAAGGTGTCCAGAGCTGTCCTTGAGTCATCTTTGCTCCTGGTAATTAAAAACACCTCTAAGCATAACCCATTTCTGGTGTTCTTTTTGCTTTTCACAATATTACCTGCTATGGTTTGGATGTAAAATGTCCTAACCCTGAGGTCAATGTCCTTTTGCTGGGTTCCTGAAGTATGAACCTTGAGAGGTGGTAGAATCTTTAAGAGATGGAGCCTGGTGGGAGGAGATTAGCTCAGCAGCTACCACCCTTGGAAGTGATAATGCACATCCATCACAATTTGGTTAGTTGTTGGTGGACAGGATTAGTTAACTCAAGAAGGAATGCTTGATCTCCTCTGCACATGTGCACACGCACACGCACACACACATCATTCTCACATGATTCCATTTGCCTTGAGATCTTCACTAAAAGCAAAGCATACGTAGGTGCCATGTTCTTGGAACTCCAGAACTTTAAGTGCAATAAATCTCTTTTCTTCATAAATCACTCAGTCTCAAGTGTTTTGTTATGACAGCAACAATAGACTAAAATAATTTCCTTCAGATCATTTGAATATTTATTTTCTTCTTTAATTCTCCCTCTGTTGTTTTGTATTTACAATAATTGCTCATACTTCGTGGGCTAGTGAGCTTCCTTATCTGAGTGTGTTTGTCTCTCTGTGTGTGTATGTGTGTGTGTGTGTGTGTGTGTGTGTGTGGAGAAAGAGAGAGAAAGAGAGAGGGAATTTTGATTTATTATAATTTTTAATCCATTTATAGGGGCCAAAACTTAAGGAAGACATGTGTAACATGCATTTGATCCATCATCTTCCAATTATAGGAAAACATAAAATGATATAAAGTAGAAATGATTTTGAGAGAAAATTGAAGAACAAATAACCACCCAGAGGAACTGTTTGCAGTGATAAACAGAAGTCATATGTCAAGTCAAGAGGCACAAAACAGAGAAATGAGGGAGAAAATGGTGACATGGGCAGATGGGTTAATGGGGATGCATGGGTACAGCTCACCTAAAATCTGACTTTTATCACCCCAAATTACAATGTCACCAAACTAAGGTAATAACACTTCTAATCAAACTACCCCAATACACTTTTTTATATAATTTCAAGTATAATCAAATACAATTTTTCTTACTTTCTTTTTTTTTTTTTTATCTTTTATTTAATGAATATAAATTTCCAAAGTACGACTCATGGGTTACAATGGCTTCCCCCCCCATACCGTCCCTCCCACCAACAACCCTCCCCTTTCCCACTCCCTCTCCCCTTCCATTCACATCAAGATTCATTTTCGATTATCTTAATATACAGAAGATCAGCTTAGTATACCTTAAGTAAGTATTTCAACAGTTTGCTCCCACACAGAAACATAAAGTGAAAAATAATAGATGATTTTTTTAAAATGATGATGAAATCAGATCAGACCTATTGTCATGTTTAATCCCAGTGAGAGTCAAGTTGGGAATTGAAAATTTCTTTCTTTCTTTTTTTTTTTTTTTTTTTTTTTTTTTTTTTTTTTTTACAGAAGATCAGTTTAGTGTACATTAAGTAAAGATTTCAGTCGTTTGCACCCCCATAGAAACACAAAGTGAAATATACTGTTTGAGTACTCGTTATAGCATTAAGCCTCAGTGTACAGCACGTTAAGGACAGAGATCCTACATGAGGAGTAAGTGCACAGTGACTCCTGTTGTTGACTTTACCAATTGACACTCCTGTTTATGGCATCAGTAATCTCCCTATGCACCAGTTATGAGTTTCCAAGGCTATGGAAGCCCCTTGAGTTCTCCGACTCTTATCTTGTTTAGACAAGGTCATAGTCAAAGTGGAGGTTCTCTCCTCCCTTCAGAGAAAGGCACCTCCCTCTTTGAAGACCTGTTCTTTCCACTGGGATCTCACTCACAGAGATCTTTTTGCCAGAGTGTCTTGGCTTTCCATGCCTGAAATACTCTCATGGGCTTTTCAGCCAGATCTGAGTGCCTTTAGGGCTGATTCTGAGGCCAGAGTGCTATTTAGGACATCCGCCATTCTATGAGTCTGCTGAGTATCTCACTTCCCATGTTGGATCACTCTCCCCTTTATTTATTCTATCAGTTGGTGTTAGCAGATACTAGACTTGTTTATGTGCTCCCTTTGACTCTTAGTCCTTTCATTATGATCAATTGTGAACTGAAATTGATCACTTGGAGTAGTGAGATGGCATTGGCACATGCCACCTTGATGGGATTGAATTGGAATCCCCTGGTATGTTTCCAACTCTACCAATTGGGGCAAGTCAGCCCGAGCATGTCCCAAATTATACATCTCTTCCCTCTCTTATTCCCACTCTTATGTTTAACAGGGATCACATTTCGGTTAATTTTCAACACTTAAGAATAACTGTGTGATAATTACAGAATTAAACCAGTCATATTAAGTAGAACAGACAAAAAAAAATACTATGAGGGATAATGTATTAAGTTGTCCATTAGCAGTCAGAGCTATGCTGATCAAGTCACCATTTCTCATAGTGTCCATTTCACTTCAGGAGGTTTCCTTTTTGGTGTTGAGTCAGTTGTCACCGATCAGGGAGAACATATGGTATTTGTCCCTTTGGGACTGGCTTACTTCACTCAGCATGATGTGTTCCAGATTCCTCCATTTTGTTGCAAATGACTGGATTTCGTTGTTTCTTACTGCGGTATAGTACTCTAAAGAATACATATCCCATAATTTCTTTATCCAGTCTACCGTTGATGGGCATTTAGGTTGGTTCCAGGTCTTGGCTATTGTGAATTGTGCTGCAATAAACATTAGGGTGCAGACCGCTTTTTTGTTTGCCAATTTAAATTCCTTTGGGTAAATTCCAAGGAGTGGGATGGCTGGGTCGAACGGTAGGGTTATCTTCAGGTTCCTGAGGAATCTCCAGACTGACTTCCATAGTGGCTTGACCAGTTTGCATTCCCACCAACAGTGGGTTAGTGTCCCTCTTTCCCCACATCCTCGCCAGCATCTGTTGTTGGTAGATTTCTGTATGTGAGCCATTCTAACCGGGGTGAGGTGAAACCTCATTGTGGTTTTGATTTGCATTTCCCTGATTGCTAGTGACCTTGAACATTTTTTCATGTGCCTGTTGGCCATTTGGATTTCCTCTTTTGAAAAATGTCTATTGAAGTCCTTGGCCCATCTCTTAAGTGGGTTGTTGGTTTTGTTTTTGTGGAGTTTCTTGATCTCTTTGTAGATTCTGGTTATTAACCCTTTATCTGTTGCATAGTTTGCAAATATTTTTTCCCATTCTGTCGGTTGTCTCTTCACTCTCCTGACTGTTTCTTTTGCAGTACAGAAACTTCTCAATTTGATGCAATCCCAATAGTTGATTTTGGCTTTGACTGTCTGTGCCTCCCGGGTCTTTTCCAGAAATTCTTTGCCTGTGCCAATATCTTGAAGGGTTTCTCCAATGTTCTCTAATAACTTAATGGTGTCAGGACGAAGATTTAGGTCTTTAATCCACGTTGAGTGGATTTTTGTGTAAGGTGTAAGGTAGGGGTCTTGCTTCATGATTCTGCACATGGAAATCCAGTTTTCCCAGCACCATTTATTGAATAGACTGTCCTTGCTCCAGGAATTAGTTTTAGATCCTTGATCAAATATAAGTTGGCTGTAGATGTTTGGGTTGATTTCTGGTGTTTCAATTCTGTTCCATTGGTCTATCCATCTGTTTCTGTACCAGTACCATGCTGTTTTGATTACAACTGCCCTGTAGTATGTCCTGAAGTCTGGTATTGTGATGCCTCCAGCTTTGTTTTTGTTGTACAAGATTGCTTTAGCTATTCGAGGTCTCTTGTGCCTCCATATGAATTTCAGCATCATTTTTTCTAGATCTGCGAAGAATGTCTTTGGTATCTTGATTGGGATTGCATTGAATCTATAAATTGCTTTTGGGAGAATGGACATTTTGATGATGTTGATTCTTCCAATCCATGAGCATGGAAGATTTTTCCATTTTTTGGTATCCTCTTCTATTTCTTTCTTTAAGGTTTTGTAATTTTCATCGTAGAGATCTTTAACGTCCTTGGTTAAGTTTATTCCAAGGTATTTGATTGTTTTTGTAGCTATTGTGAATGGGATTGACCTTAGCAGCTCTTTCTCAGTCATGGCATTGCTTGTGTATACAAAGGCTGTTGATTTTTGTGCATTGATTTTATATCCTGCCACTTTGCCAAACTCCTCTATGAGTTCCAATAGTCTCTTAGTAGAGTTCTTTGGATCCTCTAAGTACAGAATCATATCATCTGCAAAGAGGGATAGTTTGACTTCTTCCTTCTTGATTTGTATTCCTTTGATTTCTTTTTCTTGTCTGATGGCTCTGGCTAAAACTTCCAGAACTATGTTAAATAGCAGTGGTGAGAGTGGGCATCCCTGCCTGGTGCCAGATTTCAGTGGAAATGCTTCCAACTTTTCCCCATTCAATAGGATGCTGGCTGTGGGTTTTTTATAAATTGCTTTGATTATATTGAGGAATGTTCCTTCTATACCCAATTTGCTTAGAGTTTTCATCATGAAAGGGTGTTGAATTTTATCAAATGCTTTCTCTGCATCAATTGAGATAATCATATGGTTTTTCTTCTGCAGTCTGTTAATGTGGTGAATCACATTGATTGATTTGCGAATGTTGAACCATCCCTGCATACCAGGGATGAATCCCACTTGGTCTGGGTGGATGATTTTCCTGATGTGTTGTTGTATTCTATTGGCCAGAATTTTATTGAGGATTTTTGCGTCTATGTTCATCAGGGATATTGGTCTGTAATTTTCTTTCAGTGCTGCATCTTTCTCTGGCTTAGGGATTAAGGTGATGCTGGCTTCATAGAAAGAATTTGGGAGGATTCCCTCTTTTTCGATTGTTCTGAATAGTTTGAGAAGAAATGGGATTAGTTCTTCTTTAAATGTCTGGTAGAATTCAGCGGTGAATCCATCTGGTCCTGGGCTTTTCTTTGTTGGGAGGGCCTTTATTACTGATTCAATTTCTGTTTCAGTTATGGGTCTATTTAGGTTTTCGATGTCTTCATGGTTCAATTTAGGTAGGTTGCATGTGTCCAGGAATCTATCCATTTCTGATAGGTTTTCCTGTTTGCTGGCGTACAGGTCCTTGTAGTAATTTCTGATGATTCTTTTTATTTCTGTGGTGTCTGTTGTTACGTTTCCTTTTTCATCTCTGATTTTATTGATTTGGGTCTTTTCTCTTCTTTTTTTAGTTAGTTGGGCCAATGGGGTGTCAATTTTGTTTATTTTTTCAAAAAACCAGCTTCTCGCTTGGCTGATTTTTTGTAATGTTTTTTTGGATTCAATCCTATTAATTTCTTCTCTGGTTTTAATTATTTCTCTTCTCCTACTAGATTTGGGTTTGGTTTGCTGCAGTTTTTCTAGGTCCTTGAGGTGCGCTGAAAGCTCATTTATTTGGTACCTTTCCAATTTCTTGGTATAGGCACCTATTGCTATAAATTTGCCTCTCAATACTGCTTTTGCTGTATCCCATAAGTTTTGATATGTTGTGTTGTTGTCTTCATTTACTTCCAGAAAGTTTTTGATTTCTCTTTTGATTTCTTGAATGACCCAGTGTTCATTCAGGAGCATGTTGTTCAGTCTCCATGTGTTTGCATACTTTCTGGGGTTTCCTGAGTTGCTAATTTCCAGCTTCATCCCGCTGTGGTCTGAGAAGCTGCATGGTATGATTCTAATTCTTTTAAATTTGCTGAGACTTGCTTTATGGCCTAGTATGTGGTCAATCCTAGAGAAGGTTCCATGCGCTGCTGAGAAGAATGTGAAGTCTGTAGATGTAGGGTTGAAAGTTCTGTATATATCTGTTAGATCCATTTGGGCTATAGTGTCATTTAAATCTGCTGTTTCCTTGTTGATCTTCTGTCCGGATGATCTGTCTATTTCTGAGAGTGGAGTATTGAAGTCCCCCAGTACTATTGTATTGGAATCTAAATCTCCCTTTAAGTCCCTTAACATATCTTTTAAATAGACCGGTGCCCTGTAATTAGGTGCATATACATTTATAATAGTTACATCTTCCTGTTGAATTGAACCCTTAATCATTATATAGTGTCCCTCTTTGTCTCTCTTAACAGTTTTTGTATTAAAGTTTATTTTGTCTGATATTAATATGGCTACACCTGCTTTTTTTTGGTTTCTGTTGGCATGGAATATCTTTTTCCAACCTTTCACTTTCAGTCTGCATGCCTCTTTGTTAGAGAGATGTGTTTCTTGTAGGCAACAAATAGTTGGGTTGTGTTCTGTGAGCCAGTCAGCTAAACGGTGTCTTTTAACTGAAGAATTCAGACCATTAATGTTCAATGTGACTATTGATACGTAGTGACTTTGCCCTGCCATTTTCCCGGAAATATTTTCTAGTATATGCTTTGAGCTTCCCATGCTCTTTTACTGGTAGGTGTTCTTCCCTTCCCTTCTTTCATATTGATGGCCGTGTTTCTGTGTTTCTGAGTGTAGCACATCTTTAAGTATCTTTTGCAGGGCCGGACGAGTGGCCACAAAGTCTTTCAATTTCTGTTTGCTATGAAAGGTCTTTATTTCACCTTCATTCACAAATGAGAGCTTGGCAGGATATAATATTCTGGGCTGGCAATTTTTCTCTCTTAGCACCTGTGCTATGTCTCGCCATTCCCTCCTAGCTTGTAGGGTTTCTGATGAGAAGTCAGCTGTGAGTCTGATTGGAGATCCTCTGAGAGTAATCTGACGTTTCTCTCTTGCACATTTTAGGATCTTTTCTTTATGTTTCACTGTGGTAAGTTTAATTACCACGTGTCGTGGTGAGGATCTCTTTTGGTCATGTTTATTGGGGGTTCTATGAGCTTCCTGTACTAGGATATCTCTGTCCTTCTCCAAACCTGGAAAGTTCTCTGCTAGTATCTCACTAAAAAGGCCTTCCAATCCTTTCTCTCTCTCCATGCCTTCAGGAACTCCTAGAACTCGAATGTTGGTTTTTTTGATAGTATCCTGTAGATTCCCAACAATATTTTTTAGGTTTCTAATTTCCTCTTCTTTTCTTTGGTTTGACTGTATGTTTTCCTGTGCTCTATCTTCTAAGTCCGATATTCTCTCTTCTGCTTCACCCATTCTGTTTTTAAGGCTTTCTAATGTGTTTGTCATTTGATCTATTGAGCTCTTCATTTCATTTTGATTTCTCTTCACTATAACACTTTCCTGTTCTACTAGTTTCTGAGTTTCATTTTGACTCTTCCTTAAAATTTCGTTTTCACGAGAGAGATTTTCAATCTTGTCCATTAAGGATTTCTGTAGTTCAAGGATTTGCTTTTGAAAACTTCTAAATGTTCTTATCATAAATTTTTTGAAATCCGTATCTTGCATTTCTTCTATCTCATCATCTTCATACTCTTGGCTTGGGGTGTTTTGCTTATTTGGAGGCATCATAGTGTCATCGTTGATCTTGCTCCCTCTATTTCTGTGTTTGTTACTCGGCATAGTTAATTCTTCTTGCGTCACTGTGCGTTTTTTTTTTCTTTTTTTTTTTTTTTTTTTTTATTTATACTGTGTCCGTGTTAAGTGGACTGCCTGCTGTTGGAGGAGCCTTGGAGGCTTGAGATGGGTGCGGCCTGAGAGCTCTGCCTGGTTCTTCCAGGTTAAGGGTGTGCAAAGGTGACACCCTCAGGTTATGCGTGGTAAATCTCTCTCTTTTTATTTATTTATTTATTTTATTTATTCAGGGGGTAAGTAACACCGCAGGGCAAGGCTGTGCAGAATTGATGGTATTTAGCTTCCAGTCTTTGGCTCCTCTGGACTCCCACTGGGTTGCCTAGGCTACTGAATTGTAGTGACTCAGTTCCTTAGCTCTCCCCCATTGATATGTAAATCCAGAGCGCAGGCCTGCTCTTTGTCTCTTGGGAATTCTAGCCTTCCAGCCTTGTAACCTTTGCAAGGTTAGGGGGAAGAGAAACCCCGAAGCTTTTTTTTTCCTTCTTTCAGGTAGTGAGTTTGCTGCACTTTCCGGCCCCCCTCTAGATTCTGACCCCCGTTTCCCCACCAATGTCTTGGGTTATTGAGCTCACCTCCCCTTCCAGCGCGGATGTGTGGAGCGTCCCAAGTCTCCCCGCTGTTGTCTGTGTGGCATGCACTCCCCTTGGAGCACTGGGGCTTCTGCCAATTTTTCTTACTTTCTAACAACTTGTGGTCAAACTAAAAAACTAAAACCCCCCAAAATGTAATTTTCACTCATGTTTCCCTCTTCCTGCTAAATTGTCTGGACTTGTAACAACTGAGGAATTTTTTCTTTTTCTAATTCTATAAAGGATGTCACTTATGTTTTGATAGGGATTGCATTGACTCTGTAGATTGCTTTAAATAGTATGTACATTTTAGTGATATTTATTCTTCTAATCCATGAGCAAGGAATATCTTTCATTTTTTAACTTTTATTTAGTAAATATAAATTTCCAAAGTACAGTTAATGGATTACAATAACTTCCCCCCCCATAATTTTCCTCCCACTCACACCCCTCCCATCTCCCACTCCCTCTCCCATTCCATTCACATCAAGATTCATTGTCAATTATCTTTATATACAGAAGATCGATTTAGTATATATTAAGTAAAGATTTCATCAGTTTGCACCACACAGAAATACAAAGTGTAAAATACTGTTTGAGTACTAGTTATAGCATTACTTCACATTGGACAACACATTAAGGACAGATCCCACATGAGAAGTAAGTACACAGTGACTCCTGTTGTTGACTTAACAAATTGACACTCTTGTTTATGGCATCAGTAATCACCCTAGGCTCTAGTCATGAGTTGCCAAGGCTATGGAAGCCTTTTGAGTTCGCTGACTTTGATCTTATTCAGACAAGTTCATAGTCAAAATGGAATTTCTCTCCTCCCTTCAGAGAAAGGTACCTCCTTCTTTGATGGCCCCGTTCTTTCCACTGGGATCTCACTCACAGAGATCTTTCATTTAGGTCTTCTTCTTCTTCTTCTTCTTTTTTTTTTTTTTTTTTTTTCCAGAGGGTCTTGGTTTTCCATGCCTGAAATACTCTCATGGGCTCTTCAGCCAGATCTGAATGCCTTAAGGGCTGATTCTGAGGCCAGAGTGCTATTTAGGAATCTGCCATTCTATGAGTCTGCTGTGTATCTCACTTCCCATGTTGTATCGTTCTCTCCCTTTTTGATTCTATCAGTTAGTATTCACAGACACTAGTCTTGTTTGTGTGATCCCTTTGACTCTTAGACCTATCAGTGTGATCCATTATGAACTGAAATTGATCACTTGGACTAGTGAGATGGCATTGGTACATGCATCCTTGATGGGATTGTATTGGAGTCCCCTGGCACGTTTCTATCTCCACCATTTGGGGCAAGTCCAATTGAGCATGTCCCAAATTGTACATCTCCTCCCACAACCGAGGAATTTTAAAAACAAGGAAATTTGCTTTATTATAAGAGAAAAAGTTACATATTCTTTGTAATCCTGAGCTTGTTAATGCTGGGATTTGTGTCATTTCAGTTAGCTCAGATTATTTTTCAGGTAAAAATATTTGCTGCACTGGATAAAAATACTCAAATAATTTAATGGAAGTTTTCAAAACCAAGATATCCAGCATGTTGAAACAAATAAATTGAACTTATTAAAAGGCCAATATTATGTCTTTTTCTGTTTCCGCGTCTACATGCATATCTATTTTGAGTCTTACTTGATTTCTATAGATAGACCATAACTATATAGATAGATATATCTATCTATAGATAGAACATAACTGTTCAATGTCCGTTATTTTAATCGCAATGATTTTGTAAAACATAATTTTTTTAATTCAAAAAAACACATTTTATCCTTGTCATCCCCTCCCACGCACAAAATACTCTCCAGATATTCTGGAGGAAGTTGCATTTTAACATGGTGATTTCAAGCAGAGATACAATCACAAATTTACTCAACAGAACTTCTAGTTAGAAAATATAAAGAATAAAATTGACTTTGTGTACTGTTTGGGTGAACCAGAAGGTTTTGCTTTGAATTTTATGCCAAATAACAGTGATGAGAAGTCCACGGTTCCTAGGAGCCGTCTGTGTTGTGAATGTGGCCTATTTCCACATATTTCAAAGAACTCTTGTGTGTAGCCTTTATTTTGCCCTAAAGTTATTTTTCATTTCTATAACTCATTTCTGAGTGCAATTTGAGTGAAAGATAAACATGGTTCTTCAAAAGTGTTAAGATGAATCTTCAAAAGAATATTTCTCTTTCACTACTTTTCCATCAGCCTTCAGTAATAACTCCAAACAACCTTCTTTTCTTCTGAGAGAGCATGGTAAATTTTTATTAATTTCAAGGTATTTATAAATTATATTTATTTATATTGTTTACTCTCACAGATATATTTGTATAATTCAATTAATATTTTCTATTTCTAAAAAATTGTGCATTTGATGTTAGTATGAAATGCTTCATAATATTCCAGCAAAATCAGTATAACTGTACATTTTGAAGCTTCATAATGTTTTTACTTACGATCATGCTCATTAAGGATGTTTTGGTAGTCCTGTAAGATGATAATGGAACTGAAAATTTTTATTGCCTAGTGATATTGTAGCCCTTTTAACAGCAGCACAACACATTTACTCATTTGTTTCTTATGATGCTGGTATAAACAGACCTACTGCACTGCCAGCTTTATGAAAGTACATCACAGAGGCAGGCACTGTGGCACAGTGGGCTAAGCTGTTTGAATGCCCACATCCCTTATCAGAGTGCTGATTGGAGTTCTGGATCCTCCACTTTCAATCCAGGTTTGTTCCAATGCACTTGGGAATACAACCGATGAATAGCCAAGTATTTGGTCACCTGCCACCCATGGTGGAGACCTGAATGATGGTGTTCCAAGCTCCTTATTTCTTCCTGACCCAGCCCTGGCTGTCGCAGGCATTTGAGGAGTGAACCAGGGGATGGAAGATCTATCTCTCTCTTGTTCACTCCCTCTTTCTGTCATTCCATCTTCCCACTAAATAAATAAAATATTTTAAACACTATAACACATGTTATTAAATATGGTATATACTGCATACTTAATAACAACCATATAACAACTAGGTTACTGGCTTATATATTCATTAAAGTACACTTTTAATTTCTTAGTAGAGTGTGCTATTCTACTTATAAAAGTTTAATATAAAACTGGATGTTGTCTTAGACCAGAAGCAGTCTCAAATATCTAATGTTTACCATGTCTCTGAATTTCATGAAGAAGCCCCAGTAAGTGAATGACACATACCCTCCGTATTTGTTTAAGTACACTCTGTGATGTTTACACAACAAAATCAATTAACAATGTACTTCTTAGGACATGTTGTTGTGCTAATCAACTCTATAAGAAAAGTTTTCAGAGAAAAGTTAAATTCTTTAGGAATTGTGTGTGTATGTGTTGTTAAAGTAGAATTTCCAAAAAGCTATAAGCAATTGTGTAGAAGCTTTTCCTAGGTTCATAAACTACTAAGGGAAAGAGTAAGATATTAAAATAAGTTTAAAATACCATTCAAGAAATGGGGATTCATGTAGTCTACCAGTCACTACAAGGGAATTTGAAAGTAGATACCAAACTGATTCATATCCTATACATCGATAAATTCTAGCATTTGCAGTTCCCTTTCTTTACTGGATAAAAACAAGTGTGCAATACTATTGAACAAACGTCCCCTGTGTTGTTCTCAGTTAAGAAACATTTGCATTAGTATTCTTTTTCTGTCAGTTTACTTGAATCTTTACAGAGCTGAATAATATTCAAATCAGTAATAAATAAAGGCAATCACTGTGGGTTGGATGCTGAGTGTCTCCAGAGGTCTGTATGTTATGGCCTTTTTGCCAGGTTGGTGCTATTCAGAAGTGATGGAATCTTCAGGAATGAAAAGTCCCTGGGTTATTGGGGGTGAAATTTGGGGAGGTAATTCTCCTGCCACCTATTGAGTCATTGCTATAAAATCTGAATTTGGTCCTATTTTTGTTCTTTCTCTGTCTGCTCCCAACTTGAAATGGAATCGCATACTCTGGCATGTGCCCCCACCACTGCCACCTGCTGCCCTCACCGGAGGTCATATCAGTGGGAACCTGCCACATCTTGGACATTGAACTTCCAAGACTGTGAAGTAAATAAACCTTTTCTCTAAATGTGTAAGCTGCTTCAGGTATTCTATGGCAGTATTGCAGAGCTGACCTGGGCAGCAACCACTGCCGAGAAATATGATAATCCTTGGTTAGGTTTTATGCCATGGGCAGAACTGGACCCCACACAAATGAAAGGATGCCCAGGAACTTCTGTACCTTTGTTGCAAGCAATTCTTCTCTTAAAAGTGTCTACACATGTGTGGATTTAGAGGCAAGGCAGAGTTAGGTTTATTAAACCTGTGAGCTGGCGCCCTGGAGCAGTGAATGGGTGCAGGTGCATTCTGGGATGCCAGCTTCCCATATAAGTGCCGGCTTGAATCCCAGCTGCCCCACTTCTGATTCAGCTCATGCAAATGTGCCTGGGAAAGCAGCAGAAGATGACCCAGGTGTTGGACCTCTCACCCACATGGGAGACCTTGTTGAAGCTCCTGGCTCCTGGCTTCCGCCTGGCCCTGCCCTGGCTGTTGCCACTATTTGAGGAGTGAACCAGAGGATGAAAGCGCTCGCTGTCTCTTTGTATCTGTCTCTGTCTCTCTCTCTCATCACTCTGCCTTTAAAAAATAAATAAATAAAGCTTTTAAAAATGATTACTATACCTCAAAGGCAAAGGAGAATCAAATTAATATGCAAACTTGAGTTTCACTCAAACCAATATTTTTGAGGCTATAGAAAGAAAGAAGTTTAAAAGTACGGTTCTTTCAAGAGAGAAAAGACCTTTCTCCATTCTTTTATCTATTCATTTAACATATCAAGGAAAGGTCTGGAGGGTTTGATTGCTGAGTTTCACCTAAGGAAGAGCCAGAGAAGAGAAATGGAGTAATATCCATGACCACCTGCAGGCCTGGTGGATTAATGGGCTGAAGGAAGCAGTTCAGAAAAGGCAGGCAAGCAGGCAAGCAGATCTTGTTTCTTCGAATTCAACTTCAAAAGTAGGGCAAAGATTTCTTTTATTTAGCGGAATGCACAGACCTCAGGAGACTCTGAGAAAAGCAGGAGACCTCTAAACCTCCCAAAGAAGAGCCTTATGGAAGACAGTGGTAGCAGAGCATAGTTGGGCTGCCTTGCAACTGTTGTGTGCGCAGTGTTGGATACACAACTTCTCAAAGGGCCTCCGGAGGGCATTGTTTGGGTGCAAGCAAGGAATTTCTGCAGCTGCACCTGGGCCGGGGCTGAGTGGGACCCAGACTCAGATCTCAGCAGGCCCCACAGTCATGGAGTACCCAGGTATGTTCAGTTCATCAGTGAGAGCACCTCTGCTAAGGCAAGACACAACTGGCAGTTTCCCAGCTTCAGGTTTCAGCAAAAGATACATGCAGATGCCTTTGAGGGTGAGAGGCCGGAAATATCCACATGACACAGCCAGTACTTCAGAGAGGGCGCCAGGTCAGCTCCGGTGGGTGCAGGGAAATGCAGGGATGGAGATGGAGCTCCCTGAGGGGCAGAGGTTAAGGGAAACCCATGGAGACTACGCATCCTGCCCTTTCCATTGCTCCCCTGCTTATCTGGTCACTACACCCCTCCTTCATGCACCCAGGTATTACCAAGGAGGTAAGCGGGAAACAGGGATGAAACTGAAATACTACCCCAAGTTGTTCAAACATTTTCCTAAAAAGATTTTAAATATGAATCAAACTTCATTCTACTGAATTAGAAAAAGGTTTTGTTTTCTTCTTTTTCTTACACTCAGAGCAACTGGCAAAAATCAGATAGCTATGGAAATTAATCTGCATTTCTTCAGATGGGTACTTATCACTAAATGTGCAGTGCTGGAATTGCTGGTATTTGCTCTGTCAGTGCCTTCAATTCTCATTTTAAATTAAAATGAACAAAAGGAGCGGGAAGGAATAAAGTCAAGTGGAAATGGAGGGAGAGAAACTGAAAGAGATAGACATACTGAAGAAGAACAACAGAGAAAGTTTGGAGCGTCTTTAGTTGAGAATCTGGTGTGGGAAGCCGGAGAGACCAACTTCTTCGTGGCCAAACCTTTGCATATATATACCCTGTTCACTCCAAGTAAGCGATCTACTTATTACTTTTATATTACATTGTTCTGTTGATTTGGAATCACATTAGAATTCCTCAGAAGTTTGAGGATAAATAAGAGGAGATGACACTGTACCTTGCTCCTTCTCTGAGTTTGCAATGTCCTATTCTGAAAGTGCAGGCAGAACCCACTCTAAGTGGCAGCATCGGATATTGCCCTCAGAACACCCACCGCTTGTGTGGCCTCAAATACAGCGCTGAAAATATTAGGGGAAGAATTTTGACAAGCTGTGGTGTGATTAGACAAATATATTGTCAAAAAATATGAAGGTTGAATGAGTAGTACTGGCAAGAGTGATGAAGCTATTTCTTTTGGGTGGGCATGTTCTCAGGAAGCCTCCACCCAGCTGTCCTAGGTGCTGCCCCTACTGAGTGGAGACAGGAAGAGCCCATCAGTGATGGGAGCAGGAGAGCATGGATAGAGACCAGACTGCCACAGACACAGAGCAACCCAGAATCAAGGAGGGGAGGGTAGTGGAGGAAACAAAATTAACACCTGGGGAATATGTTGAACCAGACTGACACTGAACCGCAGGCCTGGATTGAATGAGGAACAAATCACCGTATTACACAGAAATTAACCCCAGAAATGACTGGACTAAATTGACCACACAGGCAAATAGGTAGATTCAAGTCAAAGAGTTTAGGAAATAAAGTATAATATTTTTTTCTTTTCAGGCTGATATTTGTCACTGGGGTTCAATTATTAAATGTGAACACATTAATATTATTTATTAAAGTAGATAAATTAAAATCTGAAGTCTAGTTCCACCATTTGTGTTGTTATACTCAGCACTGTACATGTAATAATTTTAAAAAGATTTATTTACTTATTTGAAAGGCAAGAATTACACTCAGAGAGAGAAACACTCATAACACACACACACACACACACACACACACACACGCACACACACAGATCTTCCATCTCCTGGTTCACTCCCCAAATGGCTGCAACATCTGGGACTGGGCAAGCCAAAGTCAGGAGCCAGTAGGATCTCTGTCCTTAGTGTGCTGTACATTGAGATTTAATGCTATAACTAGTACTCAAACAGTATTTTTCACTTTATGTTTCTGTGTGGGAGCAAACTGTTGAAATCTTTACTCAATGTATACTAAACTGATCTTCTGTATATAAAGAGAATCGAAAATGAATCTTGATGTGAATGGAAGGGGAGAGGGATCAGGAAAGGGGAGGGTTGCGGGTGGGAGGGACGTTATGGGGGGGGGGAGCCATTGTAATCCATAAGCTGTACTTTGGAAATTTATATTCATTAAATAAAAGTTAAAAAAATAATAAAAAAAAAAAGAAAAACAAAGTCAGGAGCCAGAGGCTTCATCTGGGCCTCCCAAATGGGTGCAGGGGCCCAAACACTTAGGCCATCTTCCACTGCTTCCCCAGGTGCATTAGCAGGGAGCTGGATCAGAAATGGAGCATCCAGGACTCAAACCGGCACCATTTGGAATGCCGGTATTGCAATTGGAGCTTAATCCACTGCACAACAACACTGGTCTCATGGACATGTAGTTATTTTTACAAACATGAGAATGCAGCAGAGTACTCCAAAGCAGTGGTTGTTTCACTGTATGCCAAATATTTTAATTGGAAATATTTGAAGCCTTTTATTCTAATGTACAATGGTTTGTGAGAAGCAGTGACCACAAATTAAATGAGAAAACATTGTAGCTGACAGTTAATTATGTTTGCACTAACACATAAGAAAGCACAGCATGGTCTCTAATCTTGCAAAAATGGAAACTGAGGAGACCCTGCGAACTTAGTGGCATGACCAACTCTTCCAGTCATCACTGATCCTGGGACTCAGACATCCCCTGATGCTCAAGCTGTCCCTGTCTCGTATTCTTTTCTATGTCATACAAAAAAACCAACAAAGTTTTAAAGATAATTGACTGTGATGTGGAGGGCAATCTGTAATACTGAAAGAATCATGAGTGCCTGAGGCAGTCTTAAACACTTCAAAATGATGAACACATATTTTGACTTTGAAACAAGGTTTAGGGTTTAATGAAGGAGTTGAAGGAGTACATATAAACCAATATATCCAGACATGTCAAATGTGAAAATATGTAATTTGAGTGTCATTTTGTTATTAAGGCAATTATCAAAGAAAATGCAAACACAAACAGATTTTAAAGACCTCAGACTAAATCCAGAGTTTAAAATATCTGTTAGATAACCTGAAATGGAGAGAGATTAGCATGACTATGAAATAGACACTACATTACTAAAAAATCATTCACTCTTGCAGCCTTTAATAGTTTCTGAAGATTTTTTATTGAGTTTGGTGTTTTTTTTTTTTTAAATACCAATTAATTGCAAAGCAAGAAAAGCTTAAAAACGTTTTTAAAAAATGGGTGATAGTTCTGCTGAGAGCCTATTTCTTTTGTCAACGCATTAAGTGAACTGCAAGGACGCCAGCCCTGCCTCCTTTGAGCTCTGAAGCAAACCTTTGCTGTTCTGTATCAGCATGTGGAGTGAACATCAGAAACAATGAGGCCAAAGGTCCAAAGCCACGGAGATAGGAGATAAAAGATAGAGCTAATCAGATGCTTAGACGCTCCAGGAACCAAAGCATGGCTTTAGGATGAAAGCACTTAGCTATTTCAGGCACAGCAAACAGAACAGAGCATGACCTTCGATTGGGAAGAGAATGTACCAGATCTACATTTGCTCAGAGGTCAGGAATTATAAACGAAGGAACGTTGATAAAAATACAGACAGGAGTAAATTGCCTTAGTGCCTTGTGACCGGGGAGATATATTTGCCCTGATATTCGTTCCTGTGTAAGAGATACCATCCTTTATTTAGGTTACCAAAAAGCATTATAGCGTTTCTCCCAGTGTTTCCATTCATTTTTTAAAAGTAATTTTAACACAATCACAATTTGTTCTTCCATTTATATGAAAAAGCCTCAGTAATCATCAGCAGTTTCTTTACCTTTGACATTCTAATGATTCTAACACTTAAATAGAATTTGGGGGGCTCTGCCAGTACTTATGTGTGGCAGCCTTCCTTTGGAGAAAGAGGTGTAGTAGCAGTGAGGGAAGCTAAAGACTGTTACACATGGACATGGAAGCATTTGGAACAGTGGTTCTTCCAGGATAATTAATTTTCATTGAAGACAAAGGACTTAGGAACTCAATTTCCCATTGAGCACTTGTATATTTCTCCCTATAGATAATGCAGGCTATTAGTTTTAAACATGGGAGCTACATCCTAAATGCAAAATATGTTTTCTCTTGATATCTGGCAATGAGAAAACAAAAACCATGCATTTTGTCGTAGAAATTAAAATATGAGTACATTTATTTTGCTAGAGAGAATGGTATAATTCATCCATGTATTTTCTGTGTTACCTTTGCAAGCGTTCTTTTATTTTTAGTCTCAGGTAGTTGCCTGTTCAATTTATAGAGCCAACTCTAATTCACAGATAATGTTACATAAATTTGCCTGCCATTTCTCCATTTGTTAGCCATAGTGTAGTATAGAAGAGACGCACATAGAATATGAAATTCTAAGAATGAGGTTTATATTATGAGTTAATCTTTCATTCTCAAAAATTGGTGGACAGAAGCAGCATGTTGAGCACTCAGACCAAATCTGCTTTATTCCTTACTATTGCAAACCTGTTTGTCCAGCTCTTCAACTTTCAAAGGTGTCCTTTTCTCCAGCTCAGGAATAAATTCTTATTTGTCTGAAGTTACAGTCAGATCCAATAGGAATCTCATGACAGAAATGTTCCATTTCTACACTGAGCAGTATGGTAAACTTATGGATGGCCAGAGACCTTGAAACATTGTAGTAAGACTGAGAAAGTAAATTTACAATGTTATTTAGCATGAAACGAAATTTAAATAGATATATGTAGCCACTGGCTCCCATATTAAACAATGTGCTGTCAATAACTGATTTGACATCAAGCATTGTTCAAACCTTTGGCAAATGAGTAGAAAAAAAATGTCTGGCAAACGACATGATCTCTTCTGCAACTGGACAATGATTTGTATTCCACTGTTGCTTGGAACCTGCACCAATCTTATTGCACCCTGGATACTAAGAACATGGAGGAGCAAGGCTGCTTTAGGATTGATTAATTCAATTCTAGAGCAATGTTATTTTGAGACCATTGGTAAATGAGATAATGATTTTCCCCTAGAGGATAAGAGATTTAAATAGGTGTGTCCTATTATTTACAGAAGTGTCATAATTAGTATGAACTTCTTATAGATTATTATTTGATTAAATTGCCAAAGGAAGTGTTTTTTATCTCTGAAGTTAGAATGAGATATTATTTGATTTTTAAATAAGTTTTTTTTTTTCTGTATGGTGTATATTCTTGGTATAGTAAGGTCAGAGTACTTACATAGTAGCAACAATAATAGTGAAGATTATATGTATACAATGTTGTGATATTTGTTGTCTAAATTAAAAAGTCTTAGAAATGTTGTGAATTGTAACAGAGGTGCAATATGTAAGCTATTTTGTTGATAAATACTATGAAATTAGAAAAGGTTAATGAGCTTAGATAGCTTTGAAGTAATGAGTATATATCTCAATCTTCAGTCATTTTTCCAAAAAATATGACTTTTATTTGCATCGTTTGCCTCTATATAATTATAGTAGATAATTATCTGCTTTGTATTTGTGAATTCCAAGAATACAAGACAGACAGATTTAGATATTTGCACATGCAAAGGTCCAATAGTTTCTGACTCCAACAAATCTTTGGCTATGTAGAATCAGGAAATTTGTGAGTCGGGGGGGGGGGGTGTGCAGGGAAATGGCACATTGCAGGGACAAGCAACATCTGCTAATAAAAAAGAATAAAAAAAAGGAGTCATTGAAGTAAAAAGCCAGATCCTAGAAAATCTATAAAATAAAACATATAAATGTATGAAGACACATGCAGTGAACGACACAGTAAATTTCACAGCTCAGAAATTGAATAGAATTAGCATTTACCACCATACCAGTTAATTACTCAAACCATAGATGTTAAAAAAAAAGTCTGCAGTTAGCACATGTTAAGGTGAATTTTGAAAGCGTGCTTAACCACGGGAGTGAGAGGCTTTGTTTTAGTGCCTCCTGCACTCAGAGAGGCAGCTATTGTTTTTCTTTGTCTTTAAAGGTTACAGTAAGGCACGCTTTGAGCAGTAGCAGAGGCTCCTTAGTTGAGACATCGAGTTTGTGAAATTCTTGAATGGCTTATTGAGGAAGAGTATATCATTTTCTCTGAAAGCATTTAAATGTCGATTTACTTGTCATATGTTTACACAATTTTTTCCCACACGCAATCCTACATGAAGATAAATTAATAAACTCAAAAACTATTTACAGTTCTGTCTGTATGATTTTTATCATTTCACTTCATCATTGTTAACTTGAGATGATAAATATGTTCAGATAAGTTTAGAATTTAAGTATTTTAAAACTTCCAACTTTTTAAAAAATAATTATTTATTTACTTGAAAGTCAGAGTTACACAGAGAGAGAAGGAGAGGCAGAGAGAGAGAGAGAGAGAGCGAGGTCTTCCATCCGCTGGTTCACTCCCCAGATGGCTGTATCAGCTGGAACTGGGCCAATCCGAAGCCAGGAGCCAGGAGCTTCTTTGGGGTTTCCCATGCAGGTGCAGGGGCCCAAGGACTTGGGCCAATCTTCCACTGCTTTCCCAGGGACTCAAACCAGCACCCATATGGGATGCAGGCACTGCAGGCGGCGGCTTCACCCGCTTCGCCAAGGCGCCGGCCCCAAAACTTCTAACTTATCCCTAGGAAGCTTTACTAATTCAGTTAATGAATTACAATTCTAAAATGCAAACTTAAGAGTGGCTCAGGTGAAGATATGTGGAAGGAGAATTATTGCTGTATAAGGAATGTATTTCTAGATACTATAAAACATAGCAACACCTTAGATATATAAAAATAATGGTAAGAAATTATAATAACTATTATAAATATGATAAAAATTGGGGGAGATCATTGTTTGGATTGAAATCTGAAAAGAAACCTACAGACGAGAGATAACCAAAATGAAGACATTCATGTTAGATGCCACATAATCAAACTGAGATTTTAAGGGAGCAAATAGATCTCAAGACACACAAATTTTGCTGGAAACACAGATATCCAGTTTACTTAAATAATAATACTTAGGAAATCACCTCTGCTTTAATTTTTATCAAAAATATAAACTGGAATAACCTGATGTTAACCAGTCAGCATTTTTTTCTGTTTTTCTATTTCTTTGTCCTCACCTTACAAAATCCACTGTTCTGTTGTTCAAAGGATGTTCCATTGTATTTTGTAGAATGGAAGCTATCTAATCAATAAATCATGAATCAAAGCCAATTGCATCTATAATTAAACTTGCTATAATTTTATCTTTTGACATGTATTATAAATATATGTAATACATGTGAGGATAATTCAGAAAGTTTATGGGAAGAGAGAATGAAAATTATGAAGTTTTCTTTGGTACAAAATAGTTTGAAATTCATGCATAGATTTTCATAATATGCACTTTTCATGTAATGTGAAAAAATGTTTTTGCACTGAAAAGTTGTTGAACCAGAATAAGCTCACGCTTTTCATTCTATTTTCCACTGGAATCATTTCATATGCATAACAATTTAAAGTTGTGATAATAATAATAGACATATCCATTGATCTTTCATTTTGTAACAAATAGCAAAACCAAATATTTTATTTATGGCATTAAATTCTTATAGTAATTTGGTGAGATAAATATCAACATTATTTCTATTTTACAAGCAAAGAGACTGAAAATTAAAGAATCTAGCCAATTTGTTTTAAATCACAGATTATAGTCAAAAGTGTGGGATGATTGTTGCACTGAACTCACTTGTTTTATTTCTCTCAGTATCCAGCTGTGCCTGTGGTCTAGAAACTGTGGTTTCTTTATTTCTTTATTTTCTTTTAGTTTTATGTAAAGTGGAAAATTAGTTCAGGACCCTATGGGTGAAAATGAAATTCTGAATTAAGATTGAAGATTTGAAGCTGAGCAGGATGTTTTGCCTCATTTTCCAATTGCAGACAACAGGAGGCAGCATTACTCTGGGTGACCAGGCCAAAGAGAACCTCACAAAGAACTCTGTGCCTTGGAATGGAATAGAAGTTGAGAAAAAGATTCCCATAACCCAAAACACGGCATAAAACTCCTGAAAAAGTGGCTTAAATGGGGTGGATGAATGGAGAATTTAGCAAATACACAGATCCGCAATGGTCTTCCTATTTAACCAATTATCTAACCAATGTTTTGGTGACAATGTAAGTCTCTATTATTCAGACCTTAAGGAATGCCTTGGAGATGTGCTGGGAAAAGATCCAAAATCACCTGTGCTTAAGATTCTGCTAAGCTGATTGAATGTCAGTTACTTATTTGTTATTAATTTGTCTAAAAATAGCATTTTATTTTCACAATCTTGAGATGTGGAAATATAAATATCTAATTCACTCATTTGGTATAACATTGAACCTTTTAAATTATTTTACAATTTTTACAACATGATAATGTACTGTATACTACTCATCTAGTTGTTGATTGTATGCCATCTCTGTCTTTGAAGGTGATCTTAACATTGTATGCTTAGTTTAAGTGAACAGTGGGAAATTATTGCATCAGAAATGTGGTACTCTGGTTGCTGCACAAAATTCTGTATGGCTATAGTCCTTTAGAACTTAATGCAAGTTCCAATAAAGTAAGAAGCATAGCTATACCTTTAGTGCCTAAAAATTTCCTGGTCCTTAATTAATACTGAGTAAGTAAATACATAAATTAATAAAAAATATCAACATACATTTATAAATATATTGACAAAATTCATGTATACATAGCTAAAACATCCCACAACTTCCTTTTTTATTTTAATTCTAGTATACAATTATCTTGACAAATCTAAATATAGCTGTTATCTTGTCATTTTATATATGTAATATTAAAGATATACTAGATATTAGGTAAAAACTAAAGTTAATAATAAACTAAAGGTAATAATTTGAAACATGTGACCTATTTGTGCAAAAAAAGGGAGAAGTCAATAAAATATATTGTATCTTTTCACACACAGTGATGTTTTTATGCAGACATATCTGAAATAATATACTAGGAACTATTAATAATATTTTTAACAATGAAAAATTAGAAATTGGGATTTAGGAAACATTTTTTTCTGATGTTTTATTTATTTCTACCTAATTTATGTTAATGACAAAATTATATACATTGTTTTACTTTATTATTTTGTTCAGTTAGTTTCTTTATTGTTTTAGATCAATACCATGGTTAAATAATACCTCAAATTCACTTGCCAATATCCCAAATGTGCTTCAGAATAATATGTCAATAGTTTAATATCAGGGTTATATATGTATGTCTATTGGACCACTATTGTGTTACTCAAATTTTCTTTATTTTACTGATCTACCAATTTCTGAGAACTATGTCAAAATTTATTTGCTAATATATCAATTCTGTAATTCTGATCTTCATCTACTTGAGGCTATATGGTGGGTACTGCCTCTGCAAGATAAATATGAGTGCTTTAGGACAAATTGTGAAAAAAATGAATTGTAAAATCAATTTAGTGACAGCTGTGTGGTGTGGTGTGCTAAGCTACCACTTGTGACCATGACAACCTATTTCAGAATTCCAGTAAAAGTCACAGCAGCTATACTTCTGATCCAGCTTCCTGATAATGCATCTGTACGGCAAAGAAAGACAACCCTAAAGCTTGGGCCCTGCCACTGTGTGAGAGATAAATTTGCAGTTTCTGGCTCCTGGCTATGGACAGGCTCAACACTGGCAAGTTCTGGTCATTTGGGATATAAACAAGCAGCTAGATGATTCTGTCTCTCTCTCTAACACACACACACACACACACATATATACACACACACAGAGTTTCTCTCTCTCTTTTCTCTTCCCTTTAAATAAAGAAATAATTTTTAATAATGAATAAAATATGTTTATTAGGTAAAAACATTTTTTGAAATTTATACAGATGTTTATTTTTTTTTTCATGAACTGTTTGGTGACCCTGTGTATGTATACTTGTCAATGTGTTCTTTTCATTATTGAATGATTCTTTATTTTTCCTGTGATTTTTTTAGAATTACGATTCATATTTATTAAACAAGACCAAGTATTGCAATGGTTGTGATACAATGGGGATTCTTGAATACTGCTGGTGGGGCTGTTAATTTTATAACACTATGAGGAGCTTTAGATTTGAATTTAACAACTCAAATTGAATGTTTTCTTTATAACCCAGCAATTCTACTCCCAAAGGTATACTCAATATGCAATTTTTACTAATGCAATGTATATGAATATAAGAACATTCATGCTGACATTTTTTCATAATATCCTCAAATTGGAACCATTCCAACA
Organism: Oryctolagus cuniculus; assembly: GCF_964237555.1. Taxonomy (NCBI): domain Eukaryota; kingdom Metazoa; phylum Chordata; class Mammalia; order Lagomorpha; family Leporidae; genus Oryctolagus; species Oryctolagus cuniculus. Next base: position 103,240,348 of record NC_091434.1, read on the forward strand.
TGCATCAATAGTATAAGAGGTATACAAACTGCAGTAAATTTATACAAATGATATTATAGAACCATAAAATGAACATAATCATAAGGGTGAATCCAGAAACCTACTGTTGAGTGAAAGAAGTCAGTAAAAAAACTCTTACATTCTATATACTAAACCACATTTTTAAAAAGTATTTACTTTACTTATTTTAAAGGCAGAGTTAGGGTGGAGGTCAGGATGGAGAGAGAAGGGGAAAGAGAGAGAGAGAAGCTCTTGCATCTGTTGGTTCACTCCACCAATAGCCTTGACAGTCAAGGCTGGGCCAGGCTGAAGCCAGGAGGCTGGAACTCCATCCACATCTCCCACAAGGGTAGCATAGACCCAAGGACTTGGGTCATCTTCTGCTGCCTTCCCAGGCACATTAGCAGGAAACCAGATCAGAAGAGGAGCAGTTGGGATTCAAAACAGTGCTTACATGAGATGCCAGCATTGCAAGTGGTGGTTTAATCTGCTGTGCACAATGATAGCTGCAATGAGAATGAGAATAGTACTCAGACTTAGGGTGAAAGAGAAGTGCTTTCAAAGTTGGCAATTACTTTCTTTGACCCTGCTGAGAGAAACACAGCTTTTTGGGTTAGAGTAATTCATTTATCTGTATGTACCTTCAGATGGTACTTCAAGAAGTTCATGCAAAAAGAAATTAAAAAATAACTTTAACTCATGGTCAAAATTTTTGAGATCCACTCAGTATTTTCATAATATACATTTTTTGTCAAGTTTTGAAGACCCTCATATGTTTTGTGTACCTTCTTTTACACTTACAATTCTTGGTAATGAAAAGTAAAAATAAAATATTCCTGAACTAGGAATACATTAATTCTCCTAAATTACAACATTTGTGTCTTACTTGCCAAGCCTCCATGGTTTCTATGAGAAACAATAGAACTTTCCATGTTAAGTCAAAAACAAGAAAAATAGACTTCTAAGACTATTCTTTTTACAACATTTTACTGAAGAGACTACCCAATGCATTTGGACAGGAAAATATTGAACATTAGAAATATGGGGTGGGCATTGTGGCACAGTGGCTTGGGATGCCCCCATCCAACATCAGAGTGCCTGGCATTGAGTTCCATCTCCACTTCCAATGTTGTTTACTGCTAATTCACACTCTAGGAGGCAGCAGATGATGGCTTCTGTTCTTGGGTCTTTGCCCCCAACCAGGAAGACTCAGATGTAATTCTTGGCTGCTGCTTTTCCCCTAGTCATCTCTTGGTTGTTTGAGGAATTTGGGGAGTAAATCAAAGAACAGAATACATCTGTCACTTTATTTGATAAATAAATAAAAATAAAAAAAAACTTAAAAAAAATAGGAACTTAATGTAAGTGTTCAAAGAAACAGTGGAAACTTTATTGATTTATTTAAATGGTAAAGTTAGGGTGAGCATTTCCGCTAGTGGATAAGATACAGTTTAGGATGCTGACTTATTGGTGTGCCTGGGTAGGTCCTAGCTCTACTTTATATTCATCTTTCTGGCAATGCTGACCCTGGGTGTCAATGGTGATGGCTCATGTAGTTGACCCCTTGTTATCTACAATGGACAGCCAGATTGCATTCTCTGTCCTAGAATCAGCACAGCCCAGTCTCATCTGTTGATCTGGATAGTGAACCAGTGGAATTATCCACCAGATATTTGTTTGCCTGTCTATCTCTATCTCTCCATTTCTCTGCTTCTCAAATAAACAAAATAAAAATTTTAAAAATAAAATAAATGATAGCTATTTTTGTTTTATTATTTCTAGCAATTCCATAATATTTTGGTGTAACATCCAAGAGAAAAGCCTAAAAAATTAGCAAGCTAGTTACTGAGGTAATAAATTGATACAGACATCAATAATTATTCTGTCTCAAAGAAGCTGCCACTTGGAAGGTTAAAGAAAAGTCATAATTTATCATAAAAATGACAACAAAAATCAAACTCATGGGAATACAACAAATAAGAAAAGTGAATGCTACAGACACAGAATACTTCAGAGTACTACTGAAGGACACTATAGAAGACCTGAACTATGGTATCAATTTTCCTCGATCTATTTTTGGTTAATGAAATCCCAATAAAACTGGTATTTTTGTTGTTTTAAGTCAATGGTTCATAAGAGCAAACAAAAACAAAACTTGGAAACTCTGAAATTTAAGAAAAATTAGAAAGAGATCGATTCTTCCAGATTTGTTACATATTTTAAAGCATCCCCAAATTAAAATACAGTATATGATTTTATTAGCAATTAAATAGACCAACATAAAATACAGAATCCAAAATGTAACCAAAATACATATGGCTGCTTTTTATAATATAATATTGACATATCAAATCTAGTTGAAAAATAGTTATAATTATCCAACAGAGAGTATAAAGACAACTGGAATAGACCTATTTAACTAATTTTCATATATGCCTCACATTGCACAGATGGATATATTACAAGTATATCAAAAGTTCAATGAGAAAATAATTTTTAAATTCTTGAAGAAAACATGGAGAAAATTTTTTAGGAAACCAGAATGGGGGAGAAAAACTCTATGTTCCAGAATGCAGAAATTCTAAGAGAAGAAATTCATAAATTTTCCTAAGTACAACAAACATGAAACTATGGATGTCTGGAAAAACTGTAAAAAAAGAAGTGTTATAAAACCATACTTACAACCACATCAGAAAACTGTACACATGGTAAAATGCAGATTAATTAAAATTCAGTTTTTAAGGAGAGGTGACAATGGCCAACCACTTTCTGCTCTGTGAGCATTGATCAGTTCTGGGCATGATCTGAGGATGACACATGACCTATGGAGCACTCTGCCTGGGAACAGAGAAACAGTGAGTTTGTGATGGTTGAGACCATTGATGTGAGAGATCATTACATAGGGGAGCCCCCCAAAGCAGGCATGGCTCTCCTTGTGAGAAAATGGTAATCTGTGGTAAAGTCAAAAGCAGGAGAGCTAGGCTCAAAACATCTAAATGGGCTGAGTTAAATCTCTGTGCTTTTGTGGCATTGGGCATCAAAGACCAAGTCACAGAGAAAACCTGCTTCAATTAAATGGAAGCTGTATTTTTTTGCATACACCACTTTCTGAAGCTTTGCCAGAGCTAACCTCAAAACCTTCAAAGTATAGAACCAATTCTTCTGGAAATATTCATGGCCAAGGAGACAGAAACCATCACATTTAACAAAACCAATTGGGAGGGCCATGCCTAAGGTAGAAGACAATCCAAAGAAGACAGAATCTTTCTAAAATTGCAATTCAATTCAAGCCAGTTCAATTCCCAATTGGTTAAGAATCCCAGCTTATATCCCTGCTTGCTGTCCTAGTCAGTTTCTACTCTTGAAGCAATGTGCTATGGCCCGGGTGGCATACAAACAACAAAAATTGGTTTCTCATAGCTCTGGAGTCTGGAAGTCCAAGATCAAGGAGCCAGCAGAGTTCAGTTTTGGTCAGGACCCTTTTCAAGATTACAGACTTTCTACTTGCATCCTCATGTAGTGGAAGGATAGAAGGCAAACTCTCTGATCCTATTCATAAACGCCTCAATCTTATGACTTAATTTTTCCCAAGACCTTTCCTCCAAATAACATCCCAATAGGTTAGATTTCAATATATGAATTTTTAGAGAACATAAACATTCAACCTATAACACTTGCCTAACAGAAAAAATGAAATCACTTTGTAGTATAAAGGAACATTTCTCCATGACCTTTAATTCTCTTTCACATACATCTGATGGAATTAAAAGTTAGGAAAAAAAATGTGGGAGCAAGAAAGTATGACCAATTGTAAAGAGAAATAAGCAAGTAATAGAAATAGTCAGCGACCACCATTTTAGCTTTTTACAGCCCAAACTGGATGCATCAGGGTTATGATGCAGTCCCATTGCTGCCTAATAAGGGGTTCTTCAAATAAGTAAATTTTACTTGATGACTCCCATCACCATGATTGAAGGTTTCGCATATGTGTGCTACAGTGTGAGTCTCTTCTTATCTGATCCTTCCCTCTCTCCCTTAACATGTCAGACATTCATTGCAGTCTTATATCTTTCCCTGTTTGTGCCTGTTTCTTAACAAATATCTCCCCCAATAAATGTATTGTACATCTAATTCCATCTCGGCATCTGTTTTTCAGCAGATCCAAATGACACAGGTAGAGTTAAAAGAAAAAAAAGTTGGCCTTCACTGTGGCACAGCAGGTTAAAGCCTTGACCTGCAGCACTGACATCCTATATGGATGCCAGTTCGAGTCCCAGTTGTTCCTCTTCCAATCCAGCTCCCTGCCAATGTACCTGGAAAAGTGACAGAGGATGTCCCAAGTCCTCTGCACCCACATAGGTGACCTAGAAGAATCTGTTCCTGGCTTTAGACTGGCCCAGCTCTGGCCATTGTGGCCATCTGGGGACTGAACCAGTGGATGGAAGACCTTTCTCTCCCACTGTCTCTACCTCTTTCTGTAACTTTGTCTTTCAAACAAATAAAATTTGAAAAAAGAAAAGGTCAAACTGTGGCTGTGCTTATTGGGAATCCAGTATAAAGGAGCCAAAATGCTGAACTAATTTTAATGCTAGTCTAAGAAAATGTCAAATAATGAGAAAATTTTCTATTACAGAGAAAAGATATTTAAGCAGTCTAAATCCTATTATGTAATATATTTCCCTTTCTGATTATCCAGGCAATTGCTGCCCCCTATGGCTTAGAAATCTGAGAGCAGACTGCAATATATTTAAGGAACAGACCTTCAGAAATGAGTTGTTGAAGGTGAGCAATGCAGTGAGCAGTCAACTCACATCATATTTGGCAGAATCCAATTCCCTCTACAATATAATTGAATAGCTCTAACCTGCCTGACTGAAATTCCCTCAGAGCTTAACTCCACAGTGTTCATTTCCTTCTGCCATCTGTTGATAGTGATAGGCCACCAGTCTCCTGGGCTACTGGCCTGCAGTCCAGTGATTACTGCCTCCCAGAACTGCGCGACAACATTTCCAAAGATCTAGTCATGGTCTCATGAGATGTCAGTGAAGCAGGAGCAGAGATACACTGGTCATCCATAGTTATAAAATCTGTCCGACTAGAATTCCTAATCTACTAGCTCTTCCTAAACACACTTTACCAGCAATAGGAATATATAAACAGAGTTAATTTGGTGAGTTAGCTAACATACTGGTCCAGAGTGTCCAATCAGACAAAATCAGAAAGCTATATTAAGATTTGATAAAAAAAAAAATACTGAATGTAAAAGGCTCAGGTAAAGCAAAAAGAAATCTTGAATTTCAAAGACAGATCCCCAGGTCCTTCCTTCCTGTGTCAGAAAACATAGGTGTGTAAGCAAAGTTCACAGAGTTCCTTTGACAGCAGGGAGCATTAAAGAGAGCTGCACAGCTTACACTCCATTCTCAAGGGAGCCATGCCTCCTGGTTCCTGTGTCTTATTTATGAAAGGTAAAAAGAGAAATCCTGCCTAGGGCATTTCCAACACAAATCGTTTCCTCCTACCCAATTCCATTAATCAATTTACTGGAAGGTCCAGCTGACAAGGTGATTAGACTTGGTCACCTACCTTCTTTTAAGTTCCCTGGGGACATATCCTGCCATATCCTTGAAGGAAATGCATGCATCAAAGCCTAACTGTTTTAACTTTTTCTTAGTGAGTAAAAGATATAAGAACAAATCCAAAGGCAATGACCGATGGGGAATGAGGAATGGGCCTTCAAGAGATATAAAGGAAAGAAGATCAAGAATTCACTGGCAATAAGAGACAGAATGATTCACTCAGAATATATACGATGGAATTCGTACCTGGGATCTGGCTCCCACTTTGAGGAAAAAAAAAAAAACACCTTTCTCATATAATTTAGGTTCTCTGAGTTTCAGCTTCCTTGGGACTAAGTTGGTGAAAACATTTTTCCGCAGGAATGCTGGAGATCTAAATGAGGCAAATAATATGAGAGTGCTTGGTGCCTGATATAAGCACATTAGGTGTTTCAGTTTTTTTTAACTTTTATTTAATGAATATAAATTTCCAAAATACAGCTTATGGATTACAATGGAAGATATATATTTTTAAATTTTTTCTCTTTATAATGGATATGACACAAATATCCCAAATATCTATCTAGTTTTGATTTTGTTTCTATTCTCAAAATATATGTTATATTCCCTTGGGAAAGATTTAATTGGTCTTACTGATTACAGAAGTTTTAAGCCTAGAGAGGTCATATGTCAACTCTATTGCAGACTGTTATTATAAAACTAAGTTCACACAATGCTTTTAACTAATGCTGTCTTTCCGAAATCTCGCACAGCACCAGGAAAATCATAATTTATAAATTAGAAGTCAGGGGAGAGGTCAAATAATTAACCATCTTTATTCCAGTTCCTGGCCCTTTCACTCAGATAATAGCAATATTAGGGTGCCTTGATAGTACATGCTAAAGTTATATCAAAGAAGGCTCCTTTATCAATCATGCAATTTTCTACTAGATAACTCTATCTGTAAGCAGTATAAAGGTTACGCCTCCACCTGCAGTGCTGCCATCCCATATGGGGAAAATGTTGAAGTCAAGAGCTAGAATTTTTGTGGAATCCAGGCACCCACTCCAAAGGACCAATAATTTGAAGTCATTAGGATATGCAAAAAGTCCGATATTCAAAAGAAATTATAAGATTCTTATTTTCTATTGAATTCCTTTCACAAAAAATTACAATTTTGAGATGATTTAGAATTCAACAAGGCAAAGACATAACAAACCCACTGTAGCTTTAAATTAATTAATAATAGAAATGTGAGAAATGCCATCACCCCTGCTCACATGATTAATAATGGAATACAATGTAAAATATTTTTCTAATGCTGTTTTTCTGACAAATCAGATAACTTATATGAAATAAACCAATATGAAAAAACACAATATATCACAATCTACACAAAGAGAAACAGATAATCTAAATAGGACCATATGTATTAGAAGCACTGACTTGATAATTACAAATTATTCAGAGTTAGGCATGTGTTAGTAATTAAGGAACTACCTTGGACACCTGCATCCAATATGAGAATGTCTGAGTTCAGGTCTTGACATTTTCTGATTCTGATTCTAGCTTCTTGCTAATACACACAGTGGAGTGCTGCAGCAAATAACTCTAGTAGCAGGGTCCATGCCACTCACCTGGGAGACCCAGGTTGACTTCTGGGCTCTTGGCTTTGGCACAGTCCAACCTCAGCTCTTCCAGGGATTAGGGAAGTAGAATAGCAGATGGAAATTCTATCTTACAAATAAATAAAAAATTGTACATCAACCATCAGGACAAGAGCTGATCAAGTCATACTTTATCCATTTTAGTATCTTTTTGTTCTAGTACCATTGGTTGAACTCTGTAATTAACACACAATTATTCTTAGGTGTTTAAATTTTAACTGAAAAGTGATCGATCCCTGTTAGGAATTTGGAAAACATTATGCTGAGTGAAATAAGCCAATCCCAAAGGGACAAATATCATATGTTCTCCTTGATAGGTGACAACTAACTGAGCACCAAAAAGGAAACCTGTTAAAGTGAAATGAACACTATGAGAAACGGTGACTTGATCAGCCCTCACCCTGACTGTTGATGAGCAACTTGATGTGTTATCCCTCTTAGTATTTTTTTGTTTGTTGTACTTAATACTTTTGGTTGAATACTGTAATCAATACACAATTCTTCTTAAGTGCTGAAACTTAACTGAAAAGTGATCGCTGTTAATGTAAGAGTGGGAATAAGAGAGGGAAGAGATGTGCAATTCGGGACATGCTCAAGCTGACTTGCCCCAAATGGTAGAGTTAGAAACATACCAGGGGATTCCAATTCAATCCCATCAAGGTGGCATGTACCACTGCCATCTCACTATTCCAAGTGATCAATTTCTGTTCACAATTGATCATAATGATAAGACTAAGAACCAGAGGGATCACATAAACAAGAATAGTGTCTGCAAATACTAGCTGATAGAATAAAAAAGGGAGAGAATGATCCAACATGGGAAGTGAGATACACAGCAGACTCATAGAATAACGGATGTCCTAAACAGCACTCTAGCCTCAGAATTAGCCCTTAAGGCATTCAGATCTGGCTGAAGAGCCCACGAGAGTATTTTAGGCATGGAAAGCCAAGACACTCTGGGAAAAAAAAAAAAAAAAAAAAAAAACCTAAATGAAAGATCTCCGTGAATGAGATCCCAGTGGAAAGAACGGGTCATCAAAGAAGCAGGTACCTTTCTCTGAAGGGAGGAGAGAACTTCCACTTTGACCATGGCCTTGTCTAAATATGATCAGAGTCAGTGAACTCAGGGGGCTTTCATAGCCTTGGCAGCTCATGACAAGAGCCTAGGGTGATTACTGATGCCAAAAACAAGAGTGTCAATTTGTTAAGTCAACAACAGGAGTCACTGTGTACTTACTCCTCATGTAGGATCTTTGTCCTTAGTGTGCTGTACATTGAGATTTAGTGCTATAACTAGTACTCAAACAGTATTTTTCACTTTATGTTTCTGTGTGGGAGTAAACTGTTTAAATCTTTACTGTTTAAATACATACTTAAATGTATGCTAAACTGATCTTCTGTATATAAAGAGAATCGAAAATGAATCTTGATGTGAATGGAAGGGGAGAGGGAGTGGAAAAGGGGAGGGTTGCGGGTTGGAGGGACGTTATGGGGGGGAAGCCATTGTAATCAATATTCTGTACTTTGGAAATTTATATTCATTAAATAAAAGTTTAAAAAAAATCAAACAGCACATATTTAAATATAAAAAAATTAATAAATAATAGTCTTCCCAAACAGAAAACAACAGGTCCATATAAGTTCACAGTAACTTCCATCAAGCATTTAAGGAAGACATTATACCACTTTTCTATAATTTCTTATGGAAATTAGCAAAAGATAGGATGTTTCCTCATCCTATGAGTCCAGGATTACTTTAATATCAAAATAAAATAAAGGGGCTGCCCTTGTGGTGCAAGGGATTAAGGCAGTGCCTGCAACACAGGCATCTCATGACATCCTTTCAAGTCCTTGCTGTTCGCCTTCAATCCAGCTCCTTGCTAATGTGCCTGGGAAAGAAGCAGAAGTGGCTCAACTATTTGGGCCCTTGTGTGGGAACCCAAATGGAGCTCCTGGCTCATGGCTTCAGCTTGGCCTAGCCCCAGAGATTTTGGCCACTTGGTGAATGAAACAGCAGATGGAACATTTCTCTGTCTCTCTGTATATATGTGTATTCCTCCCTCTATCACTCTGCCTTTTAAATAAATAACAAAAATAACATAAACTACCAAGGCAGAATACAGACTAATACCTACCATGGCCATAAGGGAAAAAAATCCTCAGTAAAATATTAGCATATGGAATCCCAACAGTATATAACAGGAATTGTATTCCATGATTGATTGGGATTTATTTTTTGACTTTTATTTATTATTTAGGCAACAGGAAGGCACAGAGAGAGAACGAGAGCGAGAGAGAGGGAGAGAGAGCTCCCCACCATTAGTTCATTCCCCAAATTCCTGCAGGGGCTTGGACTGGACTGAGGCCAGACACAGGAGCATGGAAAAAAAAATTCAGGTCTCCTACATGGGTGGCAGGAACACAATTAGTTAGGCCATCATTTATGGCCTCCCAAGCAAATGTTGGGTTATAGCTTCTTGTTTTTCCATTAAACTGTTTTAGTGCCCTTGCCTGCTCTGAAAGCTAGATTTCCAATGAAAGAAAATAATTCTTTCAGGTAGTAAATTATGGGATATTTATAAAGATTATTTGAAAGTAAGAATAATTATAAAATGTCATATTTTATAAAGAAATCAATAAACAAATATGTTCAATACAAGTATTGATGATGTATCTAGAAATTTGTGCCAGTTATGTGTTATTTCAAATCATTAATGAAACCAGTGCTTCTAAGTTAGTCATAGACAGGGGTTAGATGTCTAATGGTCATTATAGTTGCTGGCACACCTTTCTTATATTGTATTTATTTTTTGTAGGTGACAGCTATAATATTACAGAGTATGAGCTGCATCCACTTAAATTAATTCTAGAAACAAGTGTTTTTCAGCTAATGTGTTTCCAGAGCATCTTTTTTAGTGAATACCTCTTAAATAAATTTCAAGGGTCGTATTAAAAATTGTGATTGCTTTTCATATAGGTGAAGGTCTTACGAATCTTTGATAAAAGGGAAAGCTTTCTTCTGCCAAGGGTCATTTGGATACTTATGACATTATACAAGGGTCATACAAAATTATCATCTGAAAAATAAGCCTGCTATAGGTTATTGAATTTTGAGTTCTGACCTTGGCAGGGTCAGATCAAATGACTTCATGGGCCTTATAGTATCCACAGACCAGACATTCCCCTACCAGGCATAAACTAAAAGTGGCTTATCTGAGTTCTTTATATCCAATTCTATTAATTTTCTGCTATAGATATTTAAGAAACAGTGGCTTTGAGGGCTCTGTACTCATGGTTTAAAAGACAATATCAGACGTAGAATCCTTGCTATATTCAAAGTTACTCTCCATTAGATATTTTTCAGGAGAGCTCCCAAGGGGTTAATATAAATGGGATCCAGAAAGCAGACAGAGAAGGAGTGGGAAGAAAACAGTCCAACAGGTCGGTTTTGGAAGTTGTGCTACATCCCCAGGAAGTAGATTCACACCTCTCATGTGAGGCTAATCAGGCTTTCCTTTTATGAAGTGAGGGGGAAGCTTGTGGGAGGGTTGGTTGAGGTTGCAGGGGTAGAGAGTGATGAGACGGGCGGAGCAGAGTGGAGGGAACAGGTTTATTGAACAACGTATTGTACGTCTCCACATCATTTGTTTCAGGCTTATTTCTTTATTTGCATTTTCAACTCTGATAAACATGTTTGCAATTTCTACACTGTCACCGGAAAAATCCCTTTAGCATTTTGTAATTCCCAATTTACATAGCTGATTTAACATGTTTTCAACACTCTGTCAAGCTTCTGACAGCTGTAACTTTTCTCCTCTGGAACACTGGAAGGACACCATGTTGGGATATTGCTTCGGTATAATAGCTGGTTAGATTAAAATCCAAAGAATGTGAGAGCAAAGACTTCTGCAGCTGCATCATGGGGGTGGTGGCTAAGGGCATGGCTCACAGATTTAGGACCTTTGGGAACTAGCGTTTTTCAGTGTCTGATCAGTCTTGCCAGTAATATATTAGAGGCACTTAAAAATTCCACTGCTTGGGGGTCTCCCTAAATTAGAAAAATCAGAATCTGTGAGATGGGGCCTAGGCATTCACACAGTAGCAGACATATTTGTTCCCTCATGGGATTTGTCCCAGGACGCTTAGTGACACCCAAATCAGAAGTAGGAGGAAGATATTAACCGTAAGTAGAATTATATGAATGTGAGCATCTTAACTGGCATCTCAACCATGATTCTGTGTTTGTTCCATATTTCATTTTATGATACACAAAAGTTTAGAATATCTTTTAAAAGATATTAACAAAAGAAGGATATCAGTTTAATCTTCACTAATGCAGACTGGGAGCTGGGTTCAAGGTCTATCACATATTGGTTCTGTTCTATGTTCGACCAAGTACTATCAAGATTGATCATGGAAATCCATACGCAGATTTCCTAAATGCCTCAGAAATTCAATCTAGAGATAAAGGGCATTGCCAAAAGGAAATGAAACAGACAGTCAAACTGGCTTTGAGTGGCTAGAAACTGCATAATCAGTGTGGTCCCACCTCCTCGTCAGTGTTCTACTGACTGTTTTGGTCTGTTGGGTTAAGCTGCCACTTGCGAGGCCCAATTTCCATATGTGGGTACTTGTTCAAGTCCAGCTACTCCTCTTCCAATCTAGCTTCTTACTAATGGACCAGAGGGCCGTGTGGAGTTGATCCAAATGTCTGGGGTCCTGCCACCACGTGGGAGATCCAGACGGAGTTCCAAGCTCCTGTCTTCAGCCTGGTCAGCCTTGGCTGTTAAAGGCATCTGGGGGAGTGAACCAGTAGATGGGAGATCTCTCTCTCACTCTCTCTCTCTCTCTCTCTCTCTGACTTTCTCATCTCTCTTTCAAACAAAAAATAAATATTTTATAAAATACAAAAAAATAATTTGTGATATGGAAAAGTTAAAATTTCTATTAGTTTTATTAGATCACAACTATGCTTCACACAGCTTAAAATGTTTACTATGTATACCTTACAGTAGTTTCCTGGGATTACCATAACAAGTGGCCCAAACTGCATCACAAAACAATGAAAATTTATTCCATAAGCTGCCTCTTTCAGCTTCTGGTGGCTCCAGTGTTCTTTGACCTGTGGCTGCATCCCACCAGCCTCTTCCTTGGACTAGACTGCATATCCAGTGAGTGTTCTTCTCAAACAGATATTTTTCACTGGGCTGAGAACATACAAGGGTGATCTCATCTTAAGACCCTTAAATATAGTTGTAAAAATTTTTATTCCAAATAAGGTTACATTCACAGGTTCTAGGTTGTCACAGTTTTTGAAGGACCTCCATTCCACCCACGGTAGCCCCTTTATAGAAAATGTTTGCTGTGGTCTAGAATGTAGGAGAGGTAGAAGGTTGATATGAGAAATCTTATGCTTTGCACATATGGGATTTTGTTTTATTTAAAAGGGTCAATGAATGCCGGCGCCGCAGCTCACTGGGCTAATCCTCCGCCTTGCGGCGCCGGCACACCGGGTTCTAGTCCTGGTCGGGGCGCCGGATTCTGTCCCGGTTGTCCCTCTTCCAGGCCAGCTCTCTGCGGTGGCCAGGGAGTGCAGTGGAGGATGGCCCAAGTGATTGGGCCCTGCACCCCATGGGAGACCAGGATAAGCACCTGGCTCCTGCCTTGGGATCAGCACGGTGCACTGGCCGCAGCGCACCAGCCACGGCAGCCATTGGAGGGTGAACCAACGGCAAAGGAAGACCTTTCTCTCTGTCTCTCTCTCTCTCACTGTCCACTCTACCTGTCAAAAAAAAAAAAGGGGGGGGGGCAGTGAAGTCTGCTCATCACTCATTGATATTCATAGACACTTGAAAAGATGCTATTGAGAAGACAGGGATTAATTCCACGTTTACAGAATTGCTTATCTACTAACAATGACTCCTAATCACACCATATGTCATGGATTGACTAATCTACAGATTCGCTTTCAAAACTAATTTGACACTTTAAAAACACCAGTAAATACAAATGATCAATACCACACTAAGCAGAAGCTGTATTTAAGTGGTAGATCTGTCTCAATTAGACAATCCACTGAAAATTGTGTATTTAAAAAAAAAAAATCTCCTATAAAATTGGATTCTTGACCCCTGAAAAGAAAATGTTGAGGGAAATTTGATTCAGACTTTAAGAGTACTGGGGGTTATTTTGCTGTCCCTTTAGGTATTAGGAGGTTTGAGGGTGGCATCAGAATGTGGTGGAATCCCTCCTTCCTATGCCCTGAGTCCACGGCTTCTTCTTTCAAGGTCCCCTTTAAAGGAAAAATACACTGAGCACTCAACCGCAGCACTTCAAGAAACTAAGCTTGGCCTGGGTCTGTGGAATCACTATAGGCAGATGGTTGCTCATAAGTAAGGAAGATTGCAGGTGGAAAAAACAAAAACAGCCTTGGGCCCAAGGAAAATGCTGAATTAACATTCAGAATTCTAGACAAATGTATCAGGCAGCATGGCTGTCATAGTCCTCCATGGACATGAAAATCAACATGGGAAAACATTGGCTTTCTGACTGATAGTTGAGTGAGAAGACTGAGAGGCAGAACTGCTATATTTTCATAGATGCAGATTCCAAATACTTCTAGGGTAGAGTTGAGGATTTAGTGGTAGCATCAGGGAATGCTCATGGAAGTATAAATTATTTGTAACAAATAAAAAATAGATTCTCTGTATAATTCTTTTTTGAAAGATTTATTTGAAAATCAGAGTTACAGAAACAGAGGCAGAGACAGAGAGAATTCTTCCATCTATACAGCCCCTGTGTATACTCTTAATAGAGGAAAAAGAATATTTATTTGTCAACAATATGGTTCCAGTGACATATGAAGCATAACTAAAGGCTTTGTGATGTCCTAAAATATGAAAATTTAATATAAATATGAAATGACAAATATACAATTGTGTGCATGTGTATACATATAGTTATACACATATTAACATCCAAGAATGCAAATGTTTCTATATGAACACATGGATAGTAACCATATGAATGTAACTGTTTAAAAGTGTAGGTATAGGATCTGCAGTTGTGGCATAACAAGTAAATCCACCACCTGCAAAGCCGGCATCCCATATAGACACGGGTTTGTGTCCTGGCTGTGCCATTTCCAATTCAGTTCCCTGTGAATGGCCTGTAGAATGCAGTGGAAGATGGCCCAAGTGTTTGGGCCCTGGCACGCATATTAGAGACCTGAACGAAGCTCCTGCCTGGCTCAGTCATGGCCATTATGGCCATTGTGGGAGTGAACCAGCAGATGGAAGGTCTCTCTCTGTCTCTCCCACTCTGTCTATACTCCTTCATGTGAATAACTATCTGCTTATATAGATAGTTAATTAACACAACTATAAAATCAACTGGATGGAAAGAAATTATAACTTTCATGATATGAGATGGTTGGAGGGAGTCAAGAGAGCATTGATACCCAGAAAATTCACTCAGTCACAGACATGCAGGGCATTGCATATCCTAACCTACTGCCCTGACAAATCTTGACTTCTTTATTGTTGTTATTTTGGGGACATTTTTCTTCACTAAGTCCAAAGTAAATGAAACAATGTAAAATAAGATGCTTTGGTTGTCATATGGTATTCTATGGAGCAGTATAAAATGGATTAATTGTAGAGGAATCATGCCCTTGTAAGTTAAATAATAGTTTCTTCTAAATCTAGATTTATTTTTTATTTATGCTTGAGCACTATTTTTTTTTTCACAAGGTCAATATCCTCATTTCCTTATTCAAGCATTTGTTACATGGCACTCAGAATCTGGAATCATGGTTTTAGAGAGATGTGAATCTGATCTTTCCACTTCATGCTGAAGAAAAGAAGATGAACAGTAAATGTCCTATCCTCTGTTGCTCCTTGGACTGTAGGGGAAGTGTCTCAGCCTCTGTGCCATCTCAAAATGAAAGACTTTAAAAGTCACTGTTATTTCTTTTTATTAATATTATAACTTTTAAAGATTTTCAATTATTCATTTGAGGCAGAGTTACAGAGAGAGGGAGAGACATAGAGAAACATCTTCTCTCTGCTAGTCCACTCTCCAAATGACCACAACCACCAGAGCAGGGCCTATTTGAAGCCAGGAGCCAGGAGCTTCTTCCGGGTCTCCCACGCAGGTGCAGGTGCCCACACATTTGAGCCATCTTCCACTGCTTTCCCAGATGCATTACCAGAGAGGCAAATTGGAAGAGGAGCAGCCAGGGCATGATCTGACACCAATATGGGTTGCTGGCGCCACAGGCGGAACAACCAACTGTGTGGCAGCAATGGCCCAGCACTGTTATTTCTTATCATAGGGTAGGTGCCACACTCTTGTGAGGATGACATTTCATTTGAATGATGAGTCTTTCTGTCATTCCCAGGCAGGAAATCAAACATGACTGTGGTTGGAATATGAAAAGATTTTCTTCTATACAGCATCTAGCGAAAGTTGAGCTTCACTCTTATGCATAGAGGTTTGAGG
This sequence comes from Oryctolagus cuniculus, assembly GCF_964237555.1. Lineage (NCBI taxonomy): Eukaryota > Metazoa > Chordata > Mammalia > Lagomorpha > Leporidae > Oryctolagus > Oryctolagus cuniculus. Next base: position 103,256,072 of record NC_091434.1, read on the forward strand.
GAATGTATAGTGTTCTGTGAGCTGGCCTTGCCACATTAAGACAGACTGAGAAAGTGAGGATAAATGGATAGCACCAAATCAGGGGAAGAAACATTTTCGTTGCTTCTGTTATTAGAGAAATAGGAGTTGAAAATCAGACCAGGCTAGGTGTTTGGATAAAATATTTCATGAACAGGTAGAATAAGGCAAAGAAAGTAAAGCTATTTGAAACTGTCTGAAACAAGAACTGGTAAAAAAGTGAAAGAGGTAAAAGAAGATTTAAGAAGTACTGTTTTCCTTTATATTTGAATCACTGGCATTTTTACGAATAAAGCCTAAAAATAGACAAGGTGTGATTAATAAGTTTCAACTGTTGGTTGTGCATCTGTGAATATGTAACTGAGAGACATAGGGCCTGTGGCTTGTGTTCAAATGACAAAATATACTTACTTGAACATAAATGCAATTTCAAGTGTGGGGGATAGCTTGCTTACTTGTTAATAGCAGCTTTAGCTGGGGAGGAGCGCAACCGTGTCTTTTGCTAGAGAATTATTTTGCCTTTAGTAGATGATGTAGATCTAGTTGAGGGATGGAATATGATGGACTACACTTCATAATGGCTAAACATAGATGATAAGGCCCATTTGGGGAGTGATGGCTTTTGACAAGTGGGAGAAATGGTGGCATAGGGCATTGAAATGTGACATGACTATGTGAGATAGTTGATTGGCACATGCATTGCAATATGACATCCTTGCACAATTTGTGCCCTAAATTAAATAACTCACATGGAAGCTTTATTGGACTTCTTCTTGAAGCCAAAAAAGGCAGAATTTTGTTTCAGTTTGGCATCAGGATCTGAAGGTGAGTCTTGAATAAATGGAAACATTCCTCTTGATTGTAGATAAAAACATAAAGGGAATAATAAAAAAATTAAGTTCAAGAACTCACTGACATTGTTTATTGGACATGAGATTTGCCTAGGTTATAAAGTTAAGATTACTTGAACTGCTGAAAAATTAAAATAATTGCCACCACTAAAAATCAAAAAAAAAAAAAAAGCAAATCCAAAAATTTACAATGGAGGGCCAGCTCTGCGGCTCAATAGGCTAATCCTCCACCTGCGGCGCCGGCACACCGGGTTCTAGTCCCGGTCGGGGCACTGATTCTGTCCCGGTTGCTCCTCTTCCAGTCCAGCTCTCTGCTGTGGCCCGGGAAGGCAGTGAAGGATGGCCAAGGTGCTTGGGCCCTGCACCCGCATGGGAGACCAGGAGAAGCACCTGGCTCCTGCCTTCGGGTCAGCGCAGTGCTCCAGTCACAGCAGCCATTGGGGGGGTGAACAAATGAAAAAGGAAGACCTTTCTCTCTGTCTCTCTCTCTCGAACTGTCTAACTCTGCCTGTCAAAACAACAACAACAACAACAAACTTACAATGAAAAGTCTTAGAAAATAGGGACACAAAACAAAGTGACCTGTCATTGGAGGTAATTTATGTAGGCTATCATTAGTCTGAGAAGAGTAAATCATCCATTTTCTCTTGTGGATAACATAAAGAGTAAAAAATAGAAAAAGTTCAACCCCTAAGGATTATAGAAAATAAGTCAGTATCCTGTCAATCAATGCAAACAATTAATGGCTTGGTAAAGAACAAGTTACAAATTCAAAAGTTAATAGATGAGGAGGTACATGGCACAAAGTGATTTTTTTAAATAGTCAACCCCAAATCAAGATCCAGACACTTCTCTCTGTCTTTGCAAACATCAGAAAGAGATTTCTGAATCGATAAGAATATTAGTTTATCTTGAACATGAACCAAATAATAACATGAGAAAGGAGGCTGGGGAATCAGGGGCATGCTTGTTGTGAGAAAATGCTAGTGCCCATCCACAGGGCCTTCCCCAGAATGATTTGCAGGCCTGGGCAAATCAATCACATGGAGGAATCCCTGCCCCATCACTTTTACACAACCTAAGTGGGACTGAATTGAACAACTTGTTCCTTAAAAGAAAAAAGTAAAAACAGAACCTTCAAATAGCAGCTTGAAACTTTTAGAAGGGTCACAGTGTGGTCAATAACAATTTGTGAACTGATATTAGCAATAGTAAAGTAATATTTAGCAATTACACATGCCAGGCAATGTGCCTAAGCACTTTATGCACACTGCACTATACTAGCTTCATAACAACTTATACATAAATTATAGGAATGCCCTTATTTTATAGAAAAAGTAAAAGTTACTTTGTTCAAGTACAAGATTGCTATTACAAGTAACACTAATAATACCAGTAATAATAATAGCATCAGCTTTGAAATGCTTATTGTATGTCAATAATTTTCTAGGAATTTCTCATGCATTAAGTCATTTATTCTCACCTGACCCTTCCTGTGAGTAATAACATATTATTCCCATTTCAATGATAACATTAAAAAAGTCAAGTTCTAAATTCAATTAGCAATTTCTGCAGTTCATTTTGTACTAAGCTTTGTACCTTTTGTACCAAGCTACTCATGTGTTTTCCGACCATGAGTCTGCCCAATAGTACCTTCATATTTCTGTGTACTAATTTAGTGGGTCATGAATTTAAGGCTCCTTCCAGGCTAGTGACAAGTGTAGAAGTCTCAGAATAGTTAAGAGTGATGGAACCCAAACCTGGTAGCTGGTTGTTATTTTCACAAATTGTTATTTATACACATATTATGAAAATTACCATACTTAGGTGCCGGCACCATAACGCAGTGGGTTAATCCTTCGACTGCATTGCCGGCATCCCATATGGGTGCCGGTTCTAGCCCCGGCTGCCCCTTTTCCAATCCAGCTCTCTGCCATGGTCTGGGAAAGCAGTAGAAGATGGCTCAAGTCCTTGGGCCCCTGCCACCTGCATGGGAGACCAGGAAGAAGCTCCTGGCTCCTGGCTTTGGATCATTGCAGCTCAGGCCATTGAGGCCATCTAGGGAGTGAACCAATGGAAGGAAGACCTCTCTCTCTCTCTCTCTCTCTCTTTCTTTCTCTCTCCCACTCACTGTCTGTAACTCTACCTCCCAAATAAATAAATAAATAAAATCTTTAAAAAAAAAAAAAAGAAAATAATGATACTTAAGAGAAGGGAAAATGAATGAAAATTGGCCAATTTCTATCTTGGATGTTACCCTATTTAATAAAAATATTAGCAGTGATATTTCCAAGGCAACCAGGCATGAGAAAATGCTCTAATGTAGTTTCTAAAATATATGGGAATGTGCTTGCCTTGATGGAATGCTGCTAAAGGTGATGCTTACGTTCCAATTTTGATTTCTTTGTAAAACTGTGCCGGTTCTCTAAAAACATAAAATGTGGTGAGTTTTACATGAATCATGTTATCATTAAAATACTATGCTCTCCTAGAAACTTCCTGTTGCCTGTTTTGTTATTAAAATGTCTTTTCTTTTATGAGATATGTATAAATATAAATACACATGTAAATAAATATGTTTCCCCTAAGAAATTTTATGATAGTTTCTAGTTCTCGAGATTCATTTTTAATTTACCTGATGGAATCCAAAGGCTTGAATTCATTGATGTATAGCTATGCCCCTATTTTTAGATGGATGGAGTGATATGAACTTCCCACTGTGCTTTAGAAATAATGGCATATTCTAAATGTTTTTGGAAGGAGCAAATGTAATTATCACACTGAATTTGCATTCATTTTATTGCTTAGTCAAAAATATATTTCTTAAAGATTTATTTGTTTATTTATTTGAAAGTTTGGAGTTACACAGAGAAGAGAGGCAGACACACACACACACACAGAGAGAGAGAGAGAGAGAGAGAGAGAGAAAGAGAAAGAGAGAGAGAAAGAAAGAGAGAGAGAGAAAGTCTTCCATCCACTGGTTCACTTCCCAATTAGCCCCAACGTCTGGTGCTGCACCCATCTGCAGCCAGGAGCCAGGAGCCTCTTCCGGGTCTCTCACTTGAGTGCAGCGACCCAAGGACTTGGGCCATCCTCTACTGCTTTCCCAGGCCATAGCAAAGAGCTGGATCAGAAGTAGATCAGCAGGGGCTGGCGCCCTGGCTCACTTGGTTAATCCACTTTGGATCAGCACAGTGCTGGCCATAGCGGCATTTGGGGGGTGAACCAATGGAAGGAAGACCTTTCTCTGTCTCTGTCTCTCTCTCTCACCAACTCTATCTGTCAAATAAAAAAAATGAAAAAAAAAAAAAAAAAGGATCAGATGTGTCTTAAACTGGCTCCCATATGGGATGCCAGAGCTTCAGGCCAGGACATTAACCCTCTTCACCACAGCATGGGCCCCCCAAAATATTTTTGTATGTATTAAAACAAAATCTATGGGGCCGGCGCCGCGGCTCACTAGGCTAATCCTCCACCTTGCAGCGCCAGCACACCGGGTTCTAGTCCCGGTTGGGGTGCTGGATTCTGTCCCGGTTGCCCCTCTTCCAGGCCAGCCCTCTGCTGTGGCCAGGGAGTGCAGTGGAGGATGGCCCAGGTGCTTGGGCCCTGCACCCATGGGAGACCAGGAAAAGCACCTGGTTCCTGGCTCCTGCCATCGGATCAGCACTGTGCGCCGGCTGCAGCGCGCCGGCCGCGACGGCCATTGGAGGGTGAACCAATGGCAAAGGAAGACCTTTCTCTCTGTCTCTGTCTCTCACTGTCCACTCTGCCTGTCAAAAAAAAAAAATCTATGGCTAGTTGTTCATCAGCTGACATTCATTAACAACTATGTAGTGCATATCATGTGCTAAATATTACTTAGAACTCAATCAGGTAGAAAAGAGAGTCTTCACACATATAACTATATTATAGACTACCCCAAAAATGTAAGCAAAGAACTTATGCTGAAAGAATTTACAATTATATAGTTAAATTGATATAATTGCAAAGAATACTACTTTAAAAGCACAAACTGATATGCTAACAGGAGGCACAAAATGTCATCCGCATGAGCGTTAGCATTAGGTGCTACAATGAACATTTTAGAATAATAGTGCTTCCTATTCCTAATTTCAAGGAAAGATGAACAGTTATTAAAAAATAAAGGACTGCAAGAGATGACTTGTAGACTTTAGAACACAATAGGCTGGCACTGCGGCTCACTAGGCTAATCCTCCGCCTAGCGGCGCCGGCACACGGGGTTCTAGTCCCGGTCAGGGTGCCGGATTCTGTCCTGGTTGCCCCTCTTCCAGGCCAGCTCTCTGCTGTGGCCAAGGAGTGCAGTGGAGGATGGCCCAAGTGCTTGGGCCCTGCGCCCCATGGGAGACCAGGATAAGTACCTGGCTTCTACCATCTTATCAGTGCGGTGTACCGGCCGCAGCACACTGGCTGGGGCGGCCATTGGAGGGTGAACCAACGGCAAAGGAAGACCTTTCTCTCTGTCTCTCTCTCTCACTGTCCACTCTGCCTGTAAAAAAAAAAAAAAATAAATAAATAAAATTAAAAAATAGAACACATTAGATTATTTTTAAAGTATTTCTAAGCAAACTCCAGAAGCAAAAGGTTTTATTTTAATTGTTTATTTTTTCAAATTTTGGGCAATAATTATCCATCTAGCTTTTTCCCACATATTAAATATCTGCCTATTTAACAAACTTATTTCTCTGAAAATTCTCACCTTTTGACAGAGTCAAATGTTGCTATAGAGCTTTAAGATCATTAATTATCATTCCAGGCATAAGATCAGTACTGTAGAATTGTTCTAGTAAGTCAGAGATTTCTTAAGATTTACCAGGACCCCAAAGATTCTATGAGAATCTTTTTTTAAAAAATAGATTTATTTATTTATTTGAAAGGTGAACTTATAAAGAGGCAGAAGGAGAGAGAGAGAGAGAGGGAGAGAGGAGAGAGAGAGGTCTTCCATCCTCTGGTTCACTCTCCAGATGGCTGCAACAGCTGGAACTACACTGATCCGAAGCCAGGAGTCAAGAGCTTCTTCTGGGTCTCCGACATAGGTGCAGGGGCTCAAAGACTCAAAGAGAGCTGATTCCTGGCACTGCAGGTGGTGGCTTTTAGTCGCTATACCACAGCTCCGGCCCCAAGAATATTCTTATTTATTTATTTATTCTTTAAAGATTTATTTATTTATTTGAAAGGTGGAGTTACAGAGAGGCAGAGGCACAGAGAGATAAGAAGACAGGTCTTCCATTCACTGGTTCACTCGCCAAGTGGCCACAACAGCCAGAGCTGTGCCAATGTGAAGCCAGGAGCCAGGAGCTTCTTCTCAGTCTCCTACATTGGTGCAGGAGCCCGAAGACTTGGGCCATTTTCCACTGCTTTCCCAGGCCATAATGGAGAGCTGGAGCAGAAGTGGATCAGCTGGGACTAGAACTGGCACCCCTATGGATTGCTGGCACTGCTGGTGACGGCTTTACCCATTACTCCACAGTGCCAGCTCCTCTGTGTTTTTTTTTTTTTTTATACTATTCTTGTAGTTGAAAGATACCAAATATAACCAGAAGGAAAGCAAATCTTCCAATTTGTTGGAATCATTGCAGTCTTGCACCAGAAGTTTTCTCCTTGAAGTAATTAAAAACATCAACAGCATACTTTTCCTGTCACTGAAGAAGTCATCTGATGAAAATTCAGAGAGAGCCAAAGCAAACTTCACTGGGTCATGTATGTTCCCTGTTGTGGACAATAGACCAATATATTTATAATCACTGATAACAACCCACCCTTCTGCTATCTCCTGCTAGATGTGAGTGAATATTTATCTAATGCTATTGAGTCAGATTTATCAATACACTAACCAGTCTCCCTGCTTCTTTGCGCATATAAGAATAAGTTGCTATGGAAACAGCAGCAGATCTCTGAAAAGCCCGGTAAAAACATTTCACTCTAACGGGCATACCTAGCACCTCTTTCCTGAGAATAAGCCTGCTTAAAACCTGACACTTTCAAAAACCAAACTTTACAAAGACATCTAAAAGCTGCATTTAAAACAATATTTCTCAACATTAAAAAATAAGCAGCTGTAATTAGGAACACTACACAATATTTACTGCCATGTAATATGATAGATATTTTGATACCCACTTAATTTGATAAGAGTGAAAAATGAATTTACTTATGGAAAATCTGTAGAGGCAATTATAGACAAATATAATATTTTATCAAAACTAAGAGCTTATTAAAATGCAAAAAAGAATAAGCATTATAGTCAGTCATTTGCACCTGCCACCAACTCTTGTTCACAAATACATGCTCATCTCAAATATTTGAGGGCTCTATCTACATCTGGACAATTGTTTTCTGAGCTTCTTTGTTTTATAACTTTCTGTTTGTAATGTCTTTCTCCCCAAAGAAAATATCTGATCTATAATAACTGATCTATAGAGTTATTCAGTCACAGCAATATATCACAACATAATGCTGCCATATTATCACACTTCCCACATGTGCAGGAAAAAATGTAAAGTGATAAATAAAGTGATTAAGTAGTTTCTTTAAATGGCAACAAATGTTTTCTGTTCATGTACACCCAAATAATAATTTTGATATTTTGTGGAAGTGTTGACACCCTAAAATCTTGTATTCCTTCTTTCCAAAGTATGGTTATACAATTTGTCTAGTAAAATCTATGAAAAATTCACTTTTGCTCATTGTTGAATTCCAAGTACCAAACAGAATACTTGACACATAGATGATGTTAGTAAATGTTAGCTAAATAGGTGAATGAGTACATGTTCTCATTAGGAAGAAAGAATCAAAGGAAAATAAATGGAAGAGAATAATATTTTCAGTGACCATTTCTGTGGTACCAGGTGTTATGCTTTACATTGTCTCACCTATTCTCAATAACTATTAGAGAATGAAAGACTTGAGGAAATGTAAAATGAATTGCTTAGTTAATTGTTAACAATCATAATTCAACATTTTGTTTTTAATAAAGCAGCAGAGAATATTTTATTTCTGTTGCTTATTTTTTCACCTTTACCTACTGCATTTAGAAAGGTATTACCTTTCTTTTTTATTTTTTTCAATGAAATAAAACTTTGTTTATAACTCTTGTCACCATTAGACTAATTTGTGCAGCATGTGAGTACTAGAATCAATGGCAAATACTTTGCCAAAGAAAAAAGCACAGGGCCTCATGGATTTGTAAAGGTGTGGTCTTTAAGGTAATGATGAAAAGTAAGAATGCATTTAAGAGATGATAAGATTATAATTATAATTATTGGTTATATTATTCTGCTTCTATACAAATTGAAAAAAAGAGAAGAAATGATGGAAGTTTCTTTTTTGCCAATAGTCTCAACTATTGAGTAAAAACAAAATGAACTAAGGTATTTGATCCTTGAAACCAGAGGACTCCATTCTGATGTTCATTGATTTCCATTTTTTCTCCTATTGAGAAAATGTGTCTCCCCTGGGAGCCTGTGGGTGATCCCAGGAGTTAGCTGAGCCCAGGCACATTTCTCCCCCATTCCACCTTCTTCCAATCAGATAAACTGCTCCTGGGTGTGGCCCAGGCCCATTAAGCCCACCTGGAAAGCTATATGACCTTCAAGCTGATTAGAGAGGCATATTGGCATCAGTGTCAGTTCTGCTCTATATTTAGCATTCCCCAGAGTTAATTATGCCCTGTTCCACCTACTCTTTAAAATGTACATGCCTGTGAATAAATGTGGACATGTTCACTGAAGCCTGTCCCTGTGTCTTAATGGGAAAAGGACACCACTGCCCTTCTCATTCTCAACAGTGTGTCTCTGTAGAACTAAGTTGCACAAGTACTCTTGCATTTTTTACTTTATTTTTAATTACTTTTAACAGATTCAATATGGCATGTAGATATAAGTCTAAGAATATGATTATATTCCCCTTGTCACTCCCTCCTTCCTGTCTCCTACCATCCTTTCTTCTGCTTTTCTTTTTTTTTAGTTTTTGAGATAACATTTTAAATTTATATTACAGTAAAAAACTTCATACGTCACTGAATGAGAAGTTTAAAAATAAAAAGCAAAAGACTCTAGTTTAGTAGGAATATAGATAACAGCTATAAATAATAATTGAATGCATAAATGACCAATTCACCAATATGAGTTTTTTGGCTCAGTCATTCATAGTTTCTTTCAATGAAATATAATCAGTAAAAATGTAACATGTAAATATTTCCTGTCTGATTATAAGATAATTATTAAGTTCATTTAGGCTTTAAGCCATTTCCTCTCAAGAGTATATGCACAGAAATAATTTTATGAAAATTGCAATGCAAATAATTATATATTACATTTTGTACTTTATTAGTTACCACAGATCACTGAAAATAGAAATTTTTCTTTATGGAACTAGGCTATTTCATTAAGTATAATGGTTTCCAATTGCATCCAATTTGTTACAAAAGACAGCATTTCATTCTTTTTTACTGCTGAGTAATATTCCATTGTGTGTGGGGGGTAACACTTTCTTATTCCATTCATCAGTTGAAGGCCATCTGGGTTGATTCCATATATTTTAGTTACTGTGAACTGAGATGCAATAAACATGGAGGTACAGATAACTCTTTCATATGCTGATTTCATTTCATTTGAGTAAATTTCCAGGAGTGGGATGGCTGCTTCAAACAGTAGATCTATTTTTGGCTTTCTGAGATATCTCCATACTGTCTTCCCCAACAGCTGTACTAACTCATATTCCCAACAATTGTGGACTAGGGAACATTTTCCTGACATCCTCACCAGTGTTTATTATTTGTTGATTTCTGTAGGAAAGACATTCTAACTGGGTGAGGTAAAACCTTGTGGTTTTGATTTGGACTTCGCTGACAGCTAGTGATCCTGAACATTTTTTCATCTGTCTTTTGGCCATTTGAATTTTATGCTTTGAAAATTCCTCTTCAAGCCCTTTGCCCATTTCTTAGCTGGATTGTTTGTTTTGTTGTTGTTGAGTTTCTTGAGTTGTTTATAGATTCTGAATATTAATTCTTTATTAATTGCATAATTTGCAAATCTTTTATCCCATTCTGTCAGTTGCCTCTGTAGTTTGTTGAGTGTTTCCTTTGCAGTGCAGAAGCTTCTTAGCTTGATATAATCTTATTTGTCTATATTTGTTTTTATTTCTTGTATTTCCAGGTTCTTAACCAAGAAATCTTTACCTATGCCAATTTCTTGCAGTTTCCCCAATGTTCTCCTCTAGTAACTTGATGGTATAAGATTGTAGATTTAGATCCTTGATCCAATTTCAATTGATTTTGTATAAGCTGTAAGGCACATGTGAAGATCCAGTTTCCCAGCATCATTTATGGAAGAGATGGTCCTAGCTTCAGGGATTGATTTTACCTCCTTTGTAAAAGATTAGTTGGTTGTAGATGTGTGGATTAATTTCTGGGAATTCTACTATGTCCCATTGGTCTATATGCCTACCTCTGTGGAAGTACCAGTCTTTTTTGATTATAACTGCCCTATAGTATGTCTTGAAATTTGGTATTGTGATGCCACCAGCCTTGTTGTTTAAGATTGCTGTAGTTATTCATGGTCTCTTGTGTTTCCCTATGAATTTTATTATCATTTCTTCTAGATCTGAAAGAAAGTAATTGGTATTTTAATTGGGACCACATTGAATCTATAAGTTGCTTTTGTATGAATTAAACATACTCCAACTTTATCCATGAATTCTGAAAGCATTTAAAAGCTATTTGAAATGAATCTTTTAATTGCTGCTGGCTATGAAAAGCAAGATTTGCTGTTATGTTGGAGAACTGGATAATGACATAACATGCTAACTCATTTTTTGAGATTGGTGGAATAAAAAAAAATTTTGACATCCCTGTATTGAGCTGTGATTTTCTCTGAATCTCTGCCTCATGATCTAACCACTATACTTGATTCTGATTCAATATCGATACCTCTGGCTTCCTTTAGTAAAAATAACTGGATTCTAAGAAATGCTATGGAGGCCTACTTGTCCAATAGGCATAAATCATTTCTTAAACTATTTCCTATGTATTTTGTCAAAAACTGACAATTATCTTTCATCAGTATTGTTTCAGTTTACTTCAACTCTACGAGTATCCTTTAATAACTATTCTAAGAATGTACCAGTATAAGACAAAAGAAGCACAATTTCATGTTTTCTAGAGCTTATGTTAGTTGTAACACTATGCAAATCAACAGCTCCTTAAATTTTAATCATCAGGGAAAACTATTGATTAGTAGCTTCATTGGTATTTGTATTGCACTATTTTTCACTGAGATGAACCTCATTGCAAATCAATTGACTAAAGTGTGAGCATTATATTTAGTCACTATTTAATTTTGAGTGCCTAGCAGAGGGCCCTGTACCTGGTAAATTTCAATGCACATGAGCTGAATAATTTTTTGTGAAATTAGACAGGATTCTTTCTCCAGGTGAAGAATAATAATCCAAATCATACACAAATTACAGATGTCCATGTATTTTTTTCAGACTTTTAATGTGTTTTAAAGCAACAATATAGATGCTCTACAATTTGTTTATATTTATTTGTGAAAATTTCTTCTATTACATTTTAAAGATATTTTTGCTTGGTTTCTTACTCTTCACATTGTTTGAAATGATGTGAGTAAAATAAATTGTGAACTGATGGGTATTAATCATCCATTATAAAATTTCTTCTCACTGCTTAAGCATGTAATCAATAGTAAGAGAAACTCTACATCGTCATGTTGGAATAGCGTCTGAAATGTCAAGGAAAGAATTCAGAAACAGAAACACTCAACAATTCTGCCTGGCCAGGATGATAAGCTATGGCTTTGTACTTCCAAGCATGAATTAAAACATTAATTCCGACAGCTTTGTTGTAGCAGCAGTTTATCACAAATTCTCAGTGTTTGATTTTTCAGCATTTGCCAAATGTACTGCCTAGACACATGGTAATGATTCACTTTGAATATTCAAATGCTTGAGCTTTCTATTACATTTTATAATTAATATAATAACAAAGTGATTTTGGTTTCTGTTGGCAGTTTTACTATACCCATTTGTTGTTTCTTTAGGAACCTTTATACTTTCTGGAGGAATTGTACTTCTTTGGCAGTATGTATCTGTTGGTTATTACAGAGATATGAAATATGAAACAACATGTCTTTGTCACCTAAGAAGAAAGAAATCTACAAAAACAAAATATCTGTTGGATGGATATACATTTTCTATTATTTCATTCAGGGGAAACTTAGCTTTTTTATTATTTAAGATATTCTCCATATGGGTTATATAATCTCCTCTTAAAATTTACCAACAGCAATAAATTTGGTTAGAGTAACAACCTTGTTTAAAAATATTCAGTCATTGAAATGGAATTTACTAATATCAAAGGCAGTCAATTCAAGCTCCTTATTGTAATATTATGAGTGGATTTATGACTCCTCTTATTTGAGAAACAATGTTTAACTTTGTGTTTTTTTGCCATCAGGAAGTAATGAAAATTAGAATTCTAAGGAATGATTTTTTTGAGATATGAGCAGAAGACAAATGTGTTTACCAAAAATTATGTCTAGTTCAGAATATTTGACGTAATGAGCAAATTGATTCAGAAACAATTTTGCTACTTCCAAATGTGTGTTATAATGAGAAAAACAGTGAAAGCCATAAAGCCAACCTGGAGTTACTGTAATGAACAGATAGTTTCTCTCATGAAGTAATTCAAATATTCTTTTGTTTATATTATCTTATTCAAATGGCATCAATTCCATATTTTTGAAATCATTTGCATACATCTACAGCACAAAAATAAAAGAACCACAGTATTATCACAATGTGCAACACCACAGCCCATCTCAGAGAGCTGGTTAGAGTCCAGGCTACTCTCCTTCTGACCCAGCTCCCTATAATGTGTCTGCAAGGGCAGCACAAAATGGCCAAGTACTTGGATTCCTGACACCCATGTAAGAGACCAGAATGCCAGAATGACTCCTGTCTTCAGCCTTCACCTCTTCTAGCTGTTATATATATTACAATATACATATAATCAATCAATACATACATCAATCAAATGATCAAAGATTTTGCTTGCTCTCACTCTTTGTGTTTGTGTGTGTGTGTCATGATGCCTTTTAAATAAGTAAATAAATAAGATCATTTTTTAAAAAAGAAAAGAAGAAAACTTCCAAGCTTCCTTGTCATTTGTTCCTAGTCCCTAAAATATTTTACAAAAAGAAAGAATATCTCTCTTGTACTTAATTACTTTCCCTGTTTATTGGTTTGTGTGAATTTGGTTCTGTATACCATATTTTTAAAACTTCAGCCACACAGAGGGAACCTCTCTCAGTCCATTCATGATGCACTTAATACACTGAGTCCAACAGTCCACACAAAGAACAAATTAGGTATTAGTTGTGATTGTCCAATTAAAGGTTGACCTAGAAGAGTTACCTAAGTGAAGCTGATGATTGACAGACTATTTTTATTTATTTATTTATTTGAGAGGAAGAGAGACAGAAAGAATTCCTGTCAGCTGGTGCAATCTCTTAATGTCCACAACAACAAGGCCGGGCCAGGCCAAAGGCAGGAGTCAGAAAACTCAATCCTGACCTCTGAGTGGTATCTGACTAACTGAGCCATTCCTGCTGCCCTCATGCTTATTAGAAGAAGCTGGAGGCAAGAGTTAGAGCTGGGAACTGGACCCTGGCATTCTGATATGGAACCTGGATATCTTAACTAGTAGGCCAGCCCCTCCACCTCCAATTCTTGTGTTCTCTAAATGAATGTGCTACAGAGGCAATGAGTTACATATTTTCAGGATATACCTCGGAGAACAACCCCAACTGTATTCAAATCTCCTGCTAATGCTTCACAGGATGGAAAGGAAACAGAATGAATGCTTTAGAAATTATTTCTGCAGCCAAATAAATAAATAACATGGTAACTTGAAATGTGAAGAATTCTTCTGAAAGAAATTACCCTAGCCTACATCAACAAAAGTTTTTTTTTGGTAAAATAATTCAGTACAAGTAAAATGAAAGCATACACAAGAAAATTGACAAACAAAAATAATCTCAATTTTTCCATTTTTATTAATGAAAGCTTCGAGTTAGATTATCACAGAGGCCCCTTGGAACTCTTACATTTGAGTAATAATTATGTAATAACTAAGTAAATTATTAGAGAAACATAATTTTATACATTATAGAAGTTACAATGGTATCAATAACTCAAATTAGCATCTGACTTTTCTTCTACATTATATATGTAGTAGATGAAGAGAGTTAGAAGATTTAAAACAAGCCAAAAACAATTTAAAAAAAAAAGGTTAAGGACTGATCAAGGAGTTAAAACCTTCAGAACTGAGGTCCCAGATTTAATTAACCACATACACGTAAGAATCCCATGGTTTAATTACAGGTTGCAATGGGAAGTCTTTGACTTCAAAAGGTAAAAAGAATCCAAATGTGGCCCAGCCTTCACCAAGCAATCATACCAACAGACAGAAGTATTATCTTTTCTTCTCCTGGTTGTATGTGTACATGGTTGCCATAAAAATCACATAATTTCATTCTCATTTTTCTGATAATCAATACTGATATTCCGACAAGCAGCTTCTCATAGGAGTAAGGTTATAAAATCTCTTGGGAAACATGAAAATGTGTACCAAAAAATCTGCCTTTAAAAAATTTCTATGCCTGTCTCTCTCTCGCTAGCTCTCTTCCTCTCTTTCTCTTTGCGCCATATTATTTAGTCAATGGCAACGACAGGCCGAGATGTGAGCTCTTTGGATGACCTAGTTAAAGGCGGCTTGCACTTCGTCAGTTCAGAATCAAAGACCCGAGAGGCTGAGCGAGGACTCCGGAGGTCGTTTATCTCAGACCCCTGCCTTGAGGAGTAACTCTTCTAACTCTTCCTAGACGGAGGTTGGATGAGTCGCTTCCAAAGGACCCCAGGGTGCTATAGAAGCTGTGCTGGTGACTCAGTTCTCTGCATTCTCCTTCGCAGTCAGGGCCCAATCAAAGTTCCTGAGAGGTGGAAAGGCCACCGCACCTTTAGATGTTCTGCCTTTTAAACGAACTCGAAATGAGTTCCTCACAATGAGCGGCCATTTAAAGCTTCCTAGGCTATCAGAAAATGACAGAGATGTAACTGTTCCTTTAAAGAACAAAATTCACTTGGCACATTGAGTCTTCTTTCTGTTCCTTAGAGTGCAGGTGCGCTTTCCAGTCTTCCATTTGCTCTCCACTTTGTGCATTCCGTGTTACATCTGAGTGTCATTAGTCATTCATTTTCCATGAAGGTGAGGAGTGTGGACCACAAATGAGTGAGCTGTTTTGTGAGTCTGTCATAAATAGAACTTTACAGAGCCCTAAAGTACACTATACTTACATATCTTAGGGAATTAAAAATAGACATCTCTTCACTGATTCATGTGAAGAGAAAGTGGATCAAACATTGGCAAATGACATCTTCACCTTTGGAACACTGAATTCTGATACTTTTCATGATAATAGGAAGGTCAATCAGAGACTTTAAATTTAGGGTGTGCCTAAATTAGCATAATTCCCAGCCCATATGTTAATCATAGATGCCATATATTTACTCTAATCTAATAACCAAAGTGCTAACACAGGCTTTTGACAGATTTCTGTTTACTTTGGGAAGGGTATCTGTTGGATCTTCCCCTGTTTATATGAAGCATCTCATGTGAAATATCTTTTCACTGGAAAAACTGATGGCCCATCACAGAATGACTCTACCTCTAGATCCAGGTATTCATGTCACAGTCACAAACAGATGCCTGGAATCTCAGGAGGACCAACAAGGTGGCCTACTAAAAGTTCTTCAATCAGATTACTTATAAACAAAAAAAGACAAAGTATTTGTCTAAAAAAGAGGAGTTCCTCTTGATTTTTACAGACAAGAATAAAATACAATCCTCTCAATTCATGCCAATGATATTATATGTTAAACCAGATAGATCTTACGTGAGTCAAACGTCCAGCTATGCAACTATGGTGCACATGTATCTAACACTTCCTTACTGGTAAATCATAGAAAGAAGGAAAATATGGCTCCATGAAAAAAGTCTGGGATCTGCCTTTTACAGGAAAAGAAATCAATAAAACACAGATTTCATGACATCCTCTTGGAACACAAGCCAGAGTCTCTTTTTGGAGGAAATTATTTGGGACTCATTCACATGAGTGAATACAAGAGATTTATATAGCCTGCCTTTTGGAAACTTCTGAACTTTCCATAGCCTATTTTTTTTTAATTCACAACATTATAAATATAGCTTTCAAATTAATTGATAAAAGATGACATAATAAATATTGTTTAATTTTCCAAAAATAATGTACTATTTTCATTATATACCTCAGGAATCAGTAAACTTTTTCAGTAAAGGGTCACATAATAAATATCCTGATTTTGCAGTCATTTATAACTCTATTCAACTCTGCCATTACAGTAGGAAAGAAGCCATTAACTAATTGACATAGCTGGAATTGACTTCTTAAGAAACATATTTTCCCCATGGGCTATAGTTTACCAATCCTTGCCTTAGACCACAAAATGTCAAGAAATACCAAAGCTATAAATGTAAAATAATAAAGCCATAAAAGTACTAGAAGAAAATTTAAGAGAAAAATCCTCTAGAGTTAATTTCAGAATATATTTTAAATTATGATGCTAAAGCCAAAAATAAAAAAAAGCAATTGATAAATCTGACCACGAAAAGTTGACAAACAAAAAATAACCATGACAAAACACTAGAAAACAAATAGCAAATTACATATTCTTATAGTGCTTATTGTAGACAATAGGCTGACATCTTTACTACATTAAAAAGTTATCCTTTAAAAAAGAAAGGGACAAAAACAGGAAAAAATAAGTCGCAGAAAATAAATATAAACACATCTTAAACATATGACTCACATAATAAATCTCAATTAGAGTGATAAATTTGAAATGAAATGACCTTGAGTTACCATTCTCTTTTTTTTATTTTATTGAATTGAAAGTCAGAGTAACCATAGAATGTCAGATGTCCTCAACAGCACTCTGGCCTCAGAATCAGCCCTTAAGGCATTCGGATCTGGCCGAAGAGCCCATGAGAATATTTCAGGCATGGAAAGCCAAGACACTCTGGGGAAAAAAAAAAAAATAAATAAAAAAAAAATAACTAAATGAAAGATCTCCGCGAGTGAGATCCCAGTGGAAAGAACGGGTCATCAAAGAAGGAGGTACCTTTCTCTGAAGGGAGGAGAGAACTTCCACTTTGACTATGGCCTTGTCTAAATTAGATTGGAGTCAGCAACCTCAAAAGGCTTCCATAGCCTTGGCAACTCATGACAAGAGCCAAGGGTGATTACTGATACCATAAACAAGAGTGTCAATTTGCTAAGTCAACAACAGGAGTCACTGTGGCCTGCGCCACAGCTCAATAGGCTAATCCTCCACCTTGCAGCGCTGGCATACGGGGTGGGGTTCTAGTCCCGGTCGGGGAGCCGGATTCTTTCCCAGTTGCCCCTCTTCCAGGCCAGTTCTCTGCTGTGGCCCGGGAAGGCAGTGGAGGATGGCCCAAGTGCTCAGGCCCTGCACCCCTTGGGAGACCAGGATAAGCACCTGGCTCCTGCCTTTGGATCAGCGTGGTGCACCGGCCACAGTGCGCTGGCTGTGGCAGCCATTGGAGGGTGAACCAACGGCAAAAAGGAAGACCTTTCTCTCTGTCTCTCTCTCTCACTATCCACTCTGCCTGTCAAAAAAAAAAAAAAAAAAAAGTCACTCTGCACTTACTCCTCATGTAGAATCTGTCCTTAATGTGTTGTCCAATTATAACTAGTACTCAAACAGTACTTTCCACTTTGTGATTCTGTGTGGGTGCAAACTGTTGAAATCTTTACTTAATATATACTAAATTGATCTTCTGTATATAAAGATAATTGAAAATGAACCCTGATGTGAATGGAATGGGAGAGAGAGCGGGAGATGGGAGGGTTGTGGGTGGGAGGGAAGTTATGGGGTGGAAGCCATTGTAATCCATAAGCTGTACTTTGGAAATTTATATTTATTAAATAAAATTTATAAAAAAAGAAAGTCAGAATTATACATAGAGAGGAGAGGCAGAGAGAGAGAGAGAGAGAGAGAGGTCTTCCATCCGTTGGTTCAATCCCCAGATGGCTGCAACAGCCGGAGCTGCGCCAATCAGAAGCCAGGAGCCAGGAGCTTCTGCTCAGTCTTCCATGTGGGTGCTGGGGCCCAAGGACTTGGGCCATCTTCCACTGCTATCCCAGGCCATAGCATAGAGCTGGATCAGAAGAGGAGCAACCGGGACCTGAACCGGCACCCAAATGGGATGCCAATGCTTCAGGCCAGGACTTTAACCCACTGCACCACAGTGCCAGACCCTAGTTACCATTATTTATCACCAAGATTTGGAAAAATAAACAATTTGATAGGGACAAATGTTGTGATGTGGTGACTTAAGCTGCTGCTTGTAATACCAGCATCCTCTGTTGGAGTGCCAGTTCTCCCTGGTTCACTTACCTACTAATGTGCTTAGGAAAGCAGCTGAAAATTTTCCAAGCATTTAGGATTCTACCACCCACATAGAAGTCTCAAATAGAGTTCCAGTTTCCTGGCTTTGACTGCCTCACCCTCAGCCTCTGTAGCTACTAGAGGAGTGAACCAGAGTAAGGAAGATCTCTCTCTCTCTCTCTCTCTCTCTCTCTCTCTCTCTCTCTCTTTCTCCCTCTCTTCCTTTCCCTCTCTCTCTCTCTCTCTTGCCTTTCAAATAAATAAATTTTTTGTAAAAAAAAAAAAAAAACTCAATAGTGTGTTGCACTCAAGAACATTTGTGGAAGCAGTGCTGCTTAAACATTGCTAGTATACTGGTAAATCAATATAGTTTCTGTGGAAGTAAATCAAATTTTCATTTAACATTATATAGAAAGGCTTAAATTAATGCATAGTTGATGTTCATACAATTTCAACTGACATTTTAAAATGTGTTTTAACTAGTTTAAGATTTGATGAAATTCTCATAAATCAATAAAATATTTACATGGATTAGTGCATAAGGTAATTTATATTCACTTATTCTTCATAAGTTATTGCGATTTCATGAGAAGCATTTTAAAGGTATTATCAAAACCATTGTTTAGAGGATTTCTAACCTAAATATTCAAGGACAGCTTTGCAGAGTTCTTTGTCATCACCTAAAGTAATAACATATTATCCCTAGTCCATGGAGTGCTGACTAATTCATAAAGTAATACTAATTTCAAAATCTTTTAAATTATGAGTGCTCTGGTGACAGGTTTCTATTTGAATTTCCTGTGCTTTTTCATTTTTTCTGCAATTCTTTAATTTTGTGAACGTTCTACCCATAATTCATGAAAGTTTAAAATCCCTGCCTACAGCTATACTTTTATCATTATTGCACAGCCTCGTTTAACATTTGCCAGGAGAGTTTGTTCACTTTATCTTGCTATCCTCACACTGTTGGCTGATAATTTTTTTTATTTTTTATTTTTTAAAAAATTTTTATTTATTTGAAAGGCAGAGTAACAGAGAAAGAAGGAGAGACAGAGAGAGAAATCTTCCATCCACTGATACATGCCCAAATGGCCTTAATGGACAGAATTGATCCAGGCCAAAGCCAGAAGCCTGAATCACTGTCTGGATCTCCCATGTGGGTGGTAGAGGTCCAAGCAGCTGGGCCATCCATCATCTGCTTTCCCAGGCATGTTAGAAAGGAGCTGGTTCAGAGCAGTAGGGATTGGCACTCAGATAAGGAACACCAGTATTGCAAAAGGCAGCTTAACCCACTATTGCAGTACAGCAACAGCCCCTGGTGACTGAATCCTGTAGTGAGGATAAATACAGATTTTTCAGACAGTGAAGATTGGAGAAGGTTGTAACTAAAGGCAAAGGATCTTCATGTATATATTAAGAATGGGGGAGCTTATCAAACCATGAAGCTTTCACAGAAAGGTTTTAGCTAAGATATATGATCTGATAAATTAACTCAAGACATATGGGCATTGGATTGGAGACCTGAGAGAATGCAGGCACAGGGTTGAGTTAGATGGCTATTACAATAAACTACAAGATAGGGGAGGAGAGAATGATTGCAAACAGGGATTAAGATTGAAAAACAGAAATTACCTAACTAATTTATAAGACCATGTTAGAATAGGGGGAAGAGGAATTTATTTAAAAGCAATGTGAGATTTTACTTCACCCACTCATTGTATTATCTGTTATAAAACAGCATACTTAATCTGATAGATAATAGTACATTTTTTTACTAAACAATAATTTTAAGGAAAGACACATTCCTTACCCAGTTTAAATAATACAGCTGTTAGATTTCCCTGTTTGCTGGCATACAACTCTTTGTAGTACTTTCTGATGATTCTTTTTATTTCTGCGGTGTCTGTTGTTACATTTCCTTTTTCATCTATGAAATTATGGGATATGTACTCTATAGAATACTATATAGCACTAAAAAAACAATGAAATTTGCAACAAAATGGAGGAATCTGGAAAACATCATGCTGAGTGAAATAAGCCAGTCCCAAAGGGACAAATATCATATGTTCTCCCTGATCAGTGACAGCTAACCAAGCACCAAAAAGAAAACGTGTTAAAGTGAAATGGACACTATGAGAAACGGTGACTTGATCAGCCCTCACCCTGACTGTTGACGAGCAACTTGATACATTATCCCTTTTAGTATTTTGTTTGTTCGTTCTACTTAATACTATTGATTTAATTCTGTAATTAATACACAATTATTCTTAAGTGTTGAAACTTAACTGAAAAGTGATTGCTGTTAAATATAAGAGGGGGAATAAGAGAGGGAAGAGATGTACAATTCGGGACATGCTCAGTCGGACTTGCCCCAAACGGTAGAGTTAGAAACATACCAGGGGATTCCAATTCAATCCCATCAAGGTGGCATGTACCACTGCCATCTCACTAGTCCCAGTGATCAATTTCTGTTCACAATTGATCATAATGATAGGACTAAAAATCAAAGGGATCACATAAACAAGACTAGTGTCTGCAAATACTAACTGATGGAATAAAAAAGGAGAGAACAATCCAACATGGGAAGTGGGATACACAGCAGACTCATAGAATGGCAGATGTCCTAAACAGCACTCTGGCCTCAGAATTAGCCCTTAAGGCATTCAGATCTGGCTGAAGAGCCCACGAGAGTATTTTAGGCATGGAAAGCCAAGACACTCTGGGGAAAAAAAAAAAAAAAAAAAAAAAAAACCTAAATGAAAGATCTCTGCAAGTGAGATCCCAGTGGAAAGAACAGGTCATCAAAGAAGGAGGTACCTTTCCCTGAAGGGAGGAGAGAACTTCCACTTTGACCATGGCCTTGTCTGAATAAGATCGAAGTCAGCAACCTCAAAAGGCTTCCATAGCCTTGGCAACTCATGACAAGAGCCTAGGGTGATTACTGATGCCATAAACAAGAGTGTCAATTTGCTATGTCAACAACAGGAGTCACTGTGTACTTACTCCTCATGTAGGATCTCTGTCCTTAATGTGCTGTACATTGTGATTTAATGCTATAACATGGCCTTGTCTAAAAATGATCAGAGTCAGTGAACTCAGGGGGCTTCCATAGTGTGCTGTACATTGAGATTTAATGCTATAACTAGTACTCAAACAGTATTTTTCACTTTATCTTTCTGTGTGGGAGCAAACTGTTGAAATCTTTACTTAATGTATGCTAAACTGATCTTCTGTATATAAAGAGAATCGAAAATGAATCCTCATGTGAATGGAAGGGGAGAGGGAGTGGATAAGGGGAGGGACGTTATGGGGGGGAAGCCATTGTAATCCATATTCTGTACTTTGGAAATTTATATTCATTAAATAAAAGTTAAAAAAAGTAAAAAAAAAAATAACTAGTACTCAAACAGTATTTTTCACTTTATGTTTCTGTGTGGGACCAAACTGTTGAAATCTTTACTGAATGTATGCTAAACTGATCTTCTGTATATAAAGAGATTTGAAAATGAATATGATGTGAATGGAATGGGAGGGAGAGCAGGGGTTGGGAGCTAAATTATGGGGGGGGGGGGAAGCAATTGTAATCCATAAGCTGTAATTTGGAAATTGTATTCATTAAATAAAATTTTAAAAATAAATAAATAAATAAATAATATAGCTGTTATCGAGTATGTATCATGAGAAAAATATAGGCTAATCCTCCGCCTAGCGGCGCCGGCACACCGGGTTCTAGTCCCGGTCGGGGCCCCGGATTCTGTCCCGGTTGCCCCTCTTCCAGGCCAGCTCTCTGCTGTGGCCAGGGAGTGCAGTGGAGGATGGCCCAGGTGCTTGGGCCCTGCACCCCATGGGAGACCAGGAAAAGCACCTGGCTCCTGGCTCCTGCCATTGGATCAGCGCGGTGCGCCGGCCGCAGTGCGCTGGCTGTGCCGGCCATTGGAGGGTGAACCAACGGCAAAGGAAGACCTTTCTCTCTGTCTCTCTCTCTCACTGTCCACTCTGCCTGTCAAAAAAAAAAATATTGTATGGATTAATGGTATGTAATGCTCTACAGCTATAGCTTCTTCCTCCTAGGCAATTAATGAACTCACATATCAGGTAGATTCTCTACTTTGAAGCCTTATCAAATACATTTCCTGTGAAATTCAGTGTTTTCACTAAATCTTTTAATTAAAGTGTCATTGCAAACTGCTCAAATGTTGCTTGAAACATCTGGGCACTTTGTGATCTTTGGGAATAAATGATCATCAGCAAAGAGTGAAGCAAAATCTTTCATCTGATGACATGTGTTAGGTGAGTGCAACCCATTGGATGGATAGTACATCTTGCCGGGATGTTTCGTTTCAGTAAGCATAGACAACAGCAACAAATCCAGTGCTGTTCTTATGCTTGGCTACATGAACATGGCTGTCAGAATATAAACAGTGGTTAATTTTATCTAATATGTAAAAATGTTCAGATTTACAAAGCAGTGAGTGGGGTTCATATTTCTAGAGATACAAACCTGGGGTTAGCATAACAATAATTTAAGCACTGGGTGATAAATTAGCATCCACAACCTGCAATTTCTATGTTTCAGTATGGTCACTCCAAGCCATTTCTGCAGAGAAGTAATGGTCAGAACTAGGGCCTGGGCTTCCAGGTTGGAATCTAATTCTTTTAGTTTTGTTGGACGGTATACAAGCTGTTTGATCTCTCAATACCTCACTGTAAGCTGTAGGTGACAATGCTACCTCATGTTGTATTGCATTTTTTGAGTAAATATATACAAAGTTCTTAGAACATGTAATACAGTAAGCATTTCATAAATATAGTCATTTTTGGTATTCTTCCATATGACAAGAGAATTAGCTGAAGTCATCAGCCAGATTGCTAACTTCTATGATTACTTTCAGAAAAACGTCCCTATTTCTGGAAATTTGTAATTTAAGTCAACTAAGAAATTGATCTTATTAAGGTATTTTAAAATCTGCTTCTAGAAATAATAAAAGGAAGTTTTTAAGGCAAGTACCGCAGTAGGGAGAAAGGGCATCTACTTCTGGAGCAATGGGCTTATCTCTTTAATATATTTTTCATCCTACTTTACAAAAGCCTTTTGTTCATATTTTATTATGGGAACCACAAATAAGAATTTTTTTCCTGTATTGTGACTGCACTCAGCTGCTAATGCCAGCAGCTCACTCCCACGAGGACTTCTGACTGCACAGGAAACACAGAAGGACAGATTGCTAAGGCAGTGACTCAAATGAATAAATAGGAAGACCAGAAACCAAATTATATTTTGGCATTTTCTTCACATAATTTCTTTTATAAGTAGTTCACTTCTTTCCTGAAAAACTTCCACATTTCTTGCCTACCTGTTTGGTCAGAAGGGAAAAGAAACTTTTATTTCAATATCTTTTTTTCTAGGTCAAACAGCACTATAAAGAATTTGGGAAGTTTAGGAAACAATTTAATAATGAAAAGAAAAGGAGCTGTGTGCAAAATGCATCTGTAGGAGCCCCCAGAGGTCAGGAAAGAGAGAACAGTTGCCTGACTTATACTTTTTCTTTAAAAGATTTTTCATTTCCCAATAAGAATAGGGGTATTCATTATTCCATGAACTTTGTTACATTTCTTTCTTTGTATAACTTCAAGCACATTCCTTTTGTTAGTTCATGAGTTTTACACTTAACTTTGAATAACCATGTTAGTTGAGACTCAAAAGAATATAGAAAATAAATGTTATTGAATCTCATTTCAAATAATAAGGTACCTCCCAACCACAAGCAATGATGTGACTAACACATGCATTAACTTTATGGAAATTCTAATGAAATTTTTCCAGGTAAGTGCAGTAAGCAAGTTGATGACCTTGTACAATGTACAATCTATATAAGTGCATGTGACAGCTTAACTTTGAGGAAAATAAAATTTTACTTGACAACTATACTTTATAACTCAATAGTAAGAGCAGAAAAAGTGCTTCTGCGAAACTAATTAGCATTGCAATTTAATCATGTAAATGCCAGTGCAACAAAATCAGAAATATTAAAAATAATTGAATGCTTTAGCAGCCATAATCTTACCATCCTTTCACCACTATGTCTGTTTTGCATATCATATTAAATATATATAACAATGATTATATAAAGTTGCCACAATAGTGTGTGTGTGTGTATATATATACATATATTTTAATATTATCCTTAAATAATTCAGTAGTTCATATAAGTCATATAATTAATTTTCCTTTTGATGATTGTTTACCTTTCATTTTAAGAAAATAATTTGTGGCATCTCATGATTTACATTTTTCTTAGTTTTTCCTAACTCATTTCTCAAAAATCAACATTTTACACTGTGATCTCAAATTGCTATGTCAGTGAAGTTTCCCAAATTTTTTCCTTACATTATTACATACATTATTTTTCTTCTCTGGCATTTTCCCCTCATTTTCTCACTCTGATCCCTCTGTCTTTCCTAGTTAATCCTACTCATCCTCCATGTTTTAGTTTACAGGTTACTTTCCATGGCAGATAGGTTTGCTTACCCAATAGTCAAGTCATATTTTACATTATTTACATAAAGTTTGGGTCTTATTTAAGTCAGGGTTGAATTTAATATGGGCATAGCCCCTCTACCAGTATCAGTGTATGAGCAATGAGATTAAGTTCGTCATGAGAATCCCCATTCCCTGTGTCAGAACTGCATTTTATTATCCCCTCACTAATGAAGCCTGTGACATCATTAATATTCCTTTCACAGCAACAACAACAAAATAGTAAAACACAGTGAAAAGATAACCAGTGGTTCCACTCCATGCTTTTTTCACTGTATGTGATGGCATGAATCTAAAGCAACCATCCTACCTGGGATTGAAATGCCAGTTGGCAGAGCAGCAATACTAAATGACATGTTTGATGGTGTCACAGGTTGCCTGATGACATTGCTAAACACCATTCTAAAATTTGTTACTGCCTACATCTTGTCTTTTTTTAAAATAATTATATATTTATTTTAAATAATTGTTTTGATTATAAAATATTTTAATTTTAAACTAGTGCTAATCAGATCCACTGTTTATTATAGTCAATGCTATTCTAGTCACTTCATTTGGAAAACATACTCTGGATTCCCATGTCTGAACCCAGTACATTCATATGTGATATAATTGTGGTAGATCCAACCTCTGTCAAGGAAGATATCATAGAATATTAAAATGTCTCATTCATCTAAATAACAAACCACTATACTCTAATGAGGTTAGTGTTACATTGTGGGGAATTTATTAATCTTTTTTCATATTTTATTTATTCATTTACTTACTTATTGTTTATTTTTTAAAATTTATTTGACAGGTAGAATAATAGACTGTGAGAGAGAAAGAGACACAGAGAAAGGTCTTTCTTTCATTGGTTCACTCCCCAAAATGCCGCCACGGCAAGCGCTGCACCGGTCTGAAGCCAGGAGCCAGGTGCTTCCTCCTGGTCTCCCATGCAGGTTCAGGGCCCAAGGACTTGGGCCGTCCTTCACTGCCCTTTCAGGCCACAGCAGAGAGCTGGACTGGAAGAGGAGCAACCGGGACTAGAACCCTGTGCCCATATGGGATGCCAGCACCACAGGCAGAGTAGTAACCAAGTGAGCCACGGCGCCGGCCCCATATTTTATTTTTGACATCTAACACAGTGTTCAACTCATAATAAATACTAAATATGTATAGATGGAAGCTAAATTATTACATTCTGTTTTCTTTTTGAGTATTGAAAATCATTTTGTAATAATGATATATACTTACTTTTTTAAATTAAGATTTTAGAATCAGAATTTCTATACTAAAGGTACTCACATGTGTGTACACACTTACTGTAGTACTCTTGCTTAGGCATCTTCTACCCAAAGTTAGGACAGACTTGAAATAAAGAGTATGAGCCTCCACAGGTCCACATCTGCCCATGAACTTAGATATCAGTTGCAAATGTTAGAGTTACAAGGGCCAATGTTAATTCAGAGCAGATTCCTACACATTTGAGGGTTTCCATGACTACCCTGATGTTTGATAGTTTACTAGAATGACACAGAGTTCAAGAAGGCACTGTACTTTGCATTGTTTTGTTACAATGAGAGATATAAATTAGAAACAAAGGAGGAAACACATGGGACCGAATGTGGAATTCGGGGGAGCGTTCCAAAGCTTCTGTATTTGAAAGGCACATGATATCCCCTTGACATCAGTCTGCATGGGAATTGCTGCCTGCATTCACTGCCCACATCCACTCCAGCTTTGGATCCAGAGATTTTATTGAAGCTTCCTTAGACTGGCAAGGCTGATGGAGTTCTTGTTTACATTGTTGATTTCAGTCTCCAGCACCTTTCCCTAGAGGTGAATTGATATCCTGTGGCTCAAAGTCGCAACTCTTAAATCACGTGACTGGCCTTTCTGGTATGACAGGCCCAACAGTGAGACATCACCTCAGCCTAAATTATCAAGTGAAGTCTTATAAATTATAATTATGCGGCAACCTAAAACCAGAGCTGGAAATTGTAGCCCATCTCCTATTCTTTCAAATAGAGTTTTACTGGGATGTGGTGAAGGCCTTATTATGTATGCCAACTTCTGTACTACAGCAGAATATTTGAATGTAGTTGTGACAGAAACCATATGGAATGCCTAGTCTAAAATATTTATTATTGGGGCCAGCATTGTGGTACCATGGATTAAAAGGCAAGATGCTGGTAAGTGCAGACCTCTTCTGCAAAAAAGTAATACCATAATATTTTAGGAAGGAATAGTACCATAATAACAGAACAATAATTTAATTGTCAAACTCACATACTCTTGTGCCTCATTTCCTTCAGTTACATATTTTTAACAAAATAGAATATTCTAATTATAGATTATTGTTATATATTCACCATACATGTTTGGTAGCTTTATTATACATGTATACATTCACTAATGACACATAGCATAATGTCCCAGTGTTGCAATTATGTAAATAGCATTGTGGTTTATGTATGTTTCTTTTAAAATACATTAATGTAATTTATTTCAGCTTGTTCACAAAGAAAGACACAGATCTTGTCTATTCATTTCATTTTTTATGGTAACTGTCATGTGACTCATTTTAATAATAGGTCACAATTGTCATATGCTCACTCTGTCTGACTACATGCTGAACTCTATATTAACCAGTTAATCTTCATAACCAAAACATAAGTTTGATAACATGTTTACTTTCACTTTACAAATGAAGAAGCTGAACTATAGAGTTACATTTTGCTCGAAGTTAACAGAGTTAGACTTAAACTATCAAAAAATCATTCAATTACTCTGCCAAAATTGCCTACTTTAACAAAATTTTTAGTTCTTCTATTGGCGGGAATTTAGTTTGATTATGATTTTTTTCTATTTCAAACAATGTTTTAGTAAAAATGTTTGAGTGTGGCTCCTCTTGCCCATGTGAAATTTTCTAGGAGTTTTAACAGTGGGATTGTTAATCTGTATAGTATGCACTTCTTTCATTTTATTGGGTATTGAAAAATGTGCTCTCCAAGTTAGCACATTTAAAATCCCACCCCTATAAAATATCTGGTTGATATTTACAGATTTAAATGTCTTTGTTTTTCATACAATATGATGGATTGAAAGTGATAGATCCTGGCTTTTTTTTTCTGGGTCAGTGTTGTGGCACAGGGGGTTAAGCTACCACCTGCAATGCCTTTATCCTATATGGGTGCCTATGTGAGTCCCAGATGCTCCACAGAGAAAAATACAGAAAGAGAGAAAGGGAGACGTTCCACCCACTAGCTCCTTCTGCAAATGCCCACACTAACTGATGCTGGGTCACTGTGTAGCTGGGAGCCCAGAGACCTATCCAGGTCTTCTTCTTGGATAACAGGAACTCAAGTACTTGAGATATCATCAGTTGCCTCTCAGGAGCATTAGCAGGAAGCTGTATCCAAAATGCAGGCAGGACTTTATCCCAGGCATTCCAATAGGAAATGAGGGCATCTCAAGCTGTGGTTCAATCTGCTGCACTGTAACACCTGCACCAGTGAAGCCATACTTCACATATTCCTTTATATTCTCACCTTGTTATTAATCACGGTATGTGCTATGGATTGAACATGTCCATCCCAAAATTTGAATGTTGCCAAAGTGATAGCATAAAGAGGTGGGACATTTAGGAAGTGACTTGGCCATGGGTTCCTCCCAGTTGATTTGAATACATGTCTTTATATAAAAGTGCATGACAGTAGGAGTTTGTTCCAGTTTTAATCCATTTTCCCTCTGCCATGTGAGAATACAATGTTCCTTCCCTTCAGAGCATGCAGTATTCAAGAAACCATCTTGGAGCAGCTACCCAATCCCTACCAATCAGTGAGCTCTCCAACACCTTGACCTTAACTTCCCAGTCGCCAGAAGTGTGAAAAATAGATTCGCTTATCATGAGTTATTTGGTCTGTGGTATTTTGTTATATCAGCACAAATAGATTAAGATACTAAGTTTGTATAATGATTTCCTTTTAAGGTGTTAATTACATTATGTTGCTTTATCTTTTTTTTAATTTGCTCTAGCTTCAAAGTTAAACTTGACATATGATAGTTCAAGTTTCCTAATGTTGTTGGTCTTCCTGACGAATGTCTTCTATATACTTAAGCTTTGATATTGTGAATGCATTTTATAAAATCTTGCTTGATTGTCAACTGGAGTCTCACTGTATTTACAGATGGAGATTTTTTGCATTCAAGATCATTGTATATCTCTACATCTAATTATTTTAGTTTGCATGGAGTTTTGTTTTTTCCTAAAAGTCTTGAAGCATTTTGTTGTTACTATTACATTCATGCCAGTAATATATAATGTTTTTCTTATTATATATGTATTCTTAGAAAAAAATTTTGAAGAATCTGCAGTTGGATATGGAAGCCATCAACATGTGCCACTCAGACATTCATTCAAGAATGAACTCATTATATGTAGTTTATTCTATTAACAGCCTGAAGCTGCTGCACTTTGGGGATATATTGCAATATTTGAGTCAAATACTCACTTTTTGTGAGCAACTCTCAACTGACAGATAAAGATGATAGAGATACTAGGGCATGTTGTTGACGGCACTGTGCAATACTCCTTCATTAAATGTTTGCCCAAGAGCATTGCATTGAACTGCCAAAAACTCTTTTTTTATAGTTGCATCATAGTTGAAGGTTCATCCTTTCTAATTTTGAAGATTTTTGAAGAAACAATAAATTTCATAATTATAAGATTTAATTTAAAATATTGATATAAATTCATACCAGAAAAGCTTCCATTTTGCTACTTAAAAAATCTGTTACTTATTTGTCCTCACTACTTCTATTACCAAAATGCTTAGTATAGTATACTATACTCTTACGTGGCCCAAGATTCCACTTTATCTGCCACTTTTCACCAGAGTGAGAACTTCCATGAACCATGGTTAAAGAGTACATTACTGATTCAGGCTCCACTTAATTTTCCCAACTGATAACATATTTTTCTGCTCAGTTCTATCAAATGCAATCTGATTAAAAATTAAAATCACATTATAACTGAAACATGGGAAGGTTAAAGGAAAATATCTAAGAGATCATTAAAATGCACTTAGACATTTTATGTTGTTGAAAGAAAAATGATACAAGTTAATTAGGCTAGGAGGCTGCACCAAAAGTTTGGTTTGAATGCAGGTTATTGATTCCAGTAGTTGCTACTACACACAGCTTTAGATATCTTAAGATGTTTGGATTGATATTTACAGGGGACAGTGTGTGTTTTCCAGATGGTGATTTTTTATTATACGTACATTTGAGTTATCTGGTGAAAAAGAAATAAGGTTACTGCATCAAAAGTTCAGTTTACTGTCAAATCACTGATTAAGATCGATGTTACTACACACAGTTCAGATATTTCAAGACATTTAGATTGATATTTACATGGGACAACGTGTGAGTCTTCCATATTGTCGCTCCCCCTCTTCGTGGAGGAACGACACAGGACCCTGCGCTGTTCTTTCGTCTGCTCGGCCCTCCCCGGGTTTGCTGCTGGTTCTTCCCGGGTTGGCTACTATCCCTTCCACCTCCGTGGAAGGGCAGTTCCCCCTGGCCGCATTCCCCACTTCCGCAGGGGAGCGGCACACCGCCGGCCGGCTCGTCTCGGGGGCTGCACAGGTGTTCCTTCAGCTAGATGTTCCCCATAGATGTTCCTCATAGATGTTCCCGGTGCATGCCGTCTCTCTCCTCCTTTATAGTCCTCCTCCGCCAATCCTAACTCGGCTGCCCACACGCCGAGTACGCTGCTCTCCAATCAGGAGCAAGTCCTACAGTTTATTGGTTGAACTGGAGGCAGCTGGGTAGAAGCTGTTTTCTCCTCTCCCAGCGCCATATTGTAGGAGAGCAGATGCATAGAATAAGTCTTAATTCCAGTAACAGTCTAGTCCGAGCTGCTCCCCACAGAGGAGAGCAGATGCATAGAATAAGTCTTAATTCCAGTAACTTAGTCTAGTCCGAGCTGCTCCCCACAGATCCCCCTTTCTTTTTATTTTTTTTTGGCGTTGATACGCGCCTGTCTTCGGTGTCCCGCGGCACACACTCTGCTCTACTTGCTAGAGTTGCCACAGGCTCTTACAAGTCCTATCAATCAGGAAAACCGAATCCGGGTCCTCTCTTCGCCATGTTGTGAGGAGGTTTTTAGGCGCTGATGCGTGCCTGTGTTCGGTGCCCTGCAGCGCATGCTCTGCTCTGCCTGCAGGGGACTTACAAGACCTATCAGGCAAACCGAATCCAAGCCTTCTCATTGCCTTATTGTGGGGGAGACTTATTAGTGTTGGTTCGTGCCTATCTTCGGTGACCTGCAGCTCATACTCTGGTTGAGCTGCTTGCTGGCGCTTACCGCCTTAAATCAGGCAGACCGAATCCAAGCCTCCTAATTGTTGCATTGTGGGGAAGCTTTACTGATGTTAATTCGTGCCTGTCTTCGGTGACCTGCGGCGCATAAGCTGCTAGCCGCCCAGGTGCTCATCGCCTCACTAATCGGGCAGACCGAATCCAAGCCTTCTAATTGTTGTATTGTAGGGAGGCCTTTCTATTTCTCTATTTCTCTATCTCCGGGCATTCCTATTTCTCCCATTTTACTTCTGTCTGCCAACATTCCCATTTCTCTCACTCCACTTCCAAACTTCTGTTTCTCTTATCCCTGCGGCTTCCCGGCGGCGCTCGCCCCGAGGCTGCTTCTCGGCACCTCGCCCCGCGGCAGCTTCACGGCTCTGCGCGGCTTCCCAGCGCCTCGCCCCGCCGGCGGGTTCCTGGCTCTGCGCGGCTTCCCGGCGCCTCGCCCCGCCGGCGGGTTCCCAGCTCTGCGCGGCTTCCCGGCGCCTCGCCCCGCCGGCGGGTTCCCGGCTCTGCGCGCACGCTCCGCGGTCTCCACGCACTTCGCGCCCGCACCAGGGCCTCGCGCCAACGCCCTGTGCTCTCTCTGCACGCGGCGGCTTCCGCGAATGTTTCCGCCACCACCGGCATTCAGTCCAAGTTCCCCGGACTAACCTGGCGAATCCTGGCGGCCCACGTCTCTGCCTCTGGTTCCAGATCTTCGCCTCTTGCTCCCCGGGGTGACTTGAAGAATTCCAAGATGGCTTGGCCTGCACTCGCGGCTTCATCCTCCCTAACATTTCTCTCTACCCGGTATGTTTCCTTAAGTTTTCTTCCAACAATATTCCTCTCATTTCTCCTGGCTTCTCCCCACAGTCCGTATCCAAGTCTAAGTTTCTTATAGGTTTCACTTTCACTTTCAACCTGCAGTCCGTATCTAAGTCTAAGTTTCTTCTTGCTTTCACTTTAAATCCTAACTTCTTTCCCACAGTCCATATCCGAGTCCAAGCCTCCTCCAGGTTTCACTTTCGCTTTCAATCTCCTAGCTTCCCCGCCATAGTCCGCATCCGAGTCTATGAAAGCTTTCACTTTCGCTTTCAATCCTAACTTCTTTCCCACAGTCCGTATCCGAGTCTATGCCTAGGCTTTCAATAGCTTCTTCCGGCACCTTTCTTGTCTGGCTTTCCCCTAGGCTCTTCGCTAGTCTCTCTCTCCGGTATTTTCCTGCTTCTTCCCATTTCTTCCCTCCTAAGTTTCCTATCCGTCCTGGGTTTCCTATCCGAGCTAGGTTTCCTATCCGAGCTAGGTTTCCTATCCGAGTCACGGCACCATTATGTCGCTCCCCCTCTTCGTGGAGGAACGACACAGGACCCTGCGCTGTTCTTTCGTCTGCTCGGCCCTCCCCGGGTTTGCTGCTGGTTCTTCCCGGGTTGGCTACTATCCCTTCCACCTCCATGGAAGGGCAGTTCCCCCTGGCCGCATTCCCCACTTCCGCAGGGGAGCGGCACACCGCCGGCCGGCTCGTCTCGGGGGCTGCACAGGTGTTCCTTCAGCTAGATGTTCCCCATAGATGTTCCTCATAGATGTTCCCGGTGCATGCCGTCTCTCTCCTCCTTTATAGTCCTCCTCCGCCAATCCTAACTCGGCTGCCCACACGCCGAGTACGCTGCTCTCCAATCAGGAGCAAGTCCTACAGTTTATTGGTTGAACTGGAGGCAGCTGGGTAGAAGCTGTTTTCTCCTCTCCCAGCGCCATATTGTAGGAGAGCAGATGCATAGAATAAGTCTTAATTCCAGTAACAGTCTAGTCCGAGCTGCTCCCCACAGAGGAGAGCAGATGCATAGAATAAGTCTTAATTCCAGTAACTTAGTCTAGTCCGAGCTGCTCCCCACACATATGGTGGTTTTCTATTATGCATACTATGAGTTATATGGTAAAAGCTGCGTAGAAGCTTTTATTCCAAATGTTCTGGGTTGCATTCTTGTACACATAGACATGATCTCACACATACACAAACTCCTTCAAGCTTTAAAGTTTACTATGAACATTTAATACAAGAAACACAGTACTGGGAGCTGAAGAAACTGGCATCAGCTATGGGAGTACTGGTTTGAACCCTGGCTATTCTGTTTCTGATCCTACTTCTTGCTATTGTGCCTAGAAAGGGCATAAAAGATAGCCCTGGTACTTCGGTCTCTGCCATCCATGTAGGGAAAAAGGGTAGAGCTCCTGACTCCTTGTTCCAGCTTTTCCTGGACTTTGTTATAACACCCCTCTGGGGAGGGAACCAGCAAGTGAAACATCCCTCTGTCTTTCTCCGTCTCTCCTACTCTGTTTCTCTGACTTTCAATAAATAAATAAATAAGTGTTTTTAAAAAAGAAACTAGTCAGATTAGCAGACTAAATCAATACTGGGAGATACTTTAGCAAAATATGGAATTATTTTTCCTAAGATTTTTAAAAATGGCAATTTTAACTCTTCCCTCCCTTCAAAAATATTTCTTCAGTGGAAATGGAAATGACTAATTCCAGATTTGCTCTGTTGCCTGAAAGCCAGATACCAATACCTAACTCCATCACCTAACTCCATCACCCTCTTATTGCCTTCTATACATTGAAAAAAGAAATATAACTAATATCATCTTATTTGTATTATCCAATGAGTAAAAGACTACAATATGAGGGAGAAATCTATAGAATAAATTTAAAAAGTTGAAGTTGCTTAATCAGAACCAATAGACAAATGAATCATCTTACTAATAGAATTTTAAGGGCTCCATATGGCAGATATGGCTAACTATTTATCACACAATTAAAATGGAATTATTTTGCTAAAATGCTCATCATAATACAAGATCTAATTCTGCTTTTTTCTTAGTAATTGTGAATCCTCCATTTTGTTGCAAATGACTGGATTTCGTTGTTTCTTACTGCAGTATAGTATTCTAAAGAGTACATGTCCCATAATTTCTTTATCCAGTCTACCATTGATGGGCATTTAGGTTGGTTCCAGGTCTTAGCTATTGTGAATTGAGCTGCAATAAACATTAGGCTGCAGACCGCTTTTTTGTTTGCCAATTTAAATTCCTTTGGGTAAATTCCAAGGAGTGGGATGGCTGGGTTGAACGGTAGGGTTATCTTCAGGTTTCTGAGGAATCTCCAGACTGACTTCCATAGTGGCTTGACCAGTTTGCATTCCCACCAACAGTGGGAAATCCAGTCATTTGCAACAAAATGGAGGAATCTGGAACACATCATGCTGAGTGAAATAAGCCAATCCCAAAGGGACAATTACCATATGTTCTCCCTGATCAGTGACAACTGACTGAACACCAAAAAGGAAACCTGTTGAAGTGAAATGGACACTATGGGAAATGGTGACTTGATCAGCATAGCCCTGTTAATGAACAACTTAATACATTATCCCTCTTAGTAGTTTTTTTGTCTGTTCTACTTAATATGACTGGTTTAATTCTGTAATTAATACACAGTTATTCTTAAGTGTTAAAAATTAACTGAAATGTGATCCCTGTTAAACATAAGAGTGGGAATAAGAGAGGGAAGAGATGTATAATTTGGGACATGCTCAAGCTGACTTGCCCCAAATGGTAGAGTTAGAAACATACCAGGGGATTCCAATTCAATCCCATCAGGGTGGCATGTACCAATGCCATCTCACTATTCCAAGTGATCAATTTCAGTTCACAATTGATCATAATGAAAGGACTAAGAGTCAAAGGAAGCACATAAACAAGTCTAGTACCTGCTAACACTAACCGATGGAATAAATAAAGGGGAGAGTGATCCAACATGGGAAGTGAGATACTCAGCAGATTCATAGAATAGCACTCTGGCCTCAGAATCAGCCCTAAAGGCATTCGGATCTGGCTGAAAAGCCCATGAGAGTATTTCAGGCATGGAAAGCCAAGACACTCTGGCAAAAGATCTCTGCGAGTGAGATCCCAGTGGAAAGAACAGGTCTTCAAAGAAGGAGGTACCTTTCTCTGAAGGGAGGAGAGAACCTCCACTTTGACTATGACCTTGTCTAAACAAGATAAGAATCGGAGAACTCAGAGGGCTTCCATAGCCTTGGAAACTCATGACCGGAGCATAGGGAGATTACTGATGCCATAGACAGGAGTGTCAATTGGTAAAGTCAACAACAGGAGTCACTGTGCACTTACTCCTCATGTAGGATCTCTGTCCTTAATGTGCTGTGTATTGAGATTTAATGCTATAATGAGTACCCAAACAATATATTTCACTTTGTGTTTCTATGGGGGTGCAAACTGTTGAAATCTTTACTTAATGTATACTAAACTGATCCTCTGTAAAAAAAAAAAAAAAAGAAAAGAAAAAGAAAAAAAAAAGAAAAAGAAAAGAAATTATCAACTCCCAACTTGAGTCTCACTGGGATTAAACATGACAATATGTCTGATCTGATTTCATCATCATTTAAAAAAAATCATCTATTATTTTTCTTTTTTTTTTTTTTTTTTGACAGGCAGAGTGGACAGTGAGAGAGAGAGACAGAGAGAAAGGTCTTCTTTTTCATCTATTATTTTTCACTTTATGTTTCTGTGTGGGAGCAAACTGTTGAAATCCTTACTTAATGTATACTAAGCTGATCTTCTGTATATTAAGATAATCGAAAATGAATCTTGATGTGAATGGAAGGGGAGAGGGAGTGGGAAAGGGGAGGGTAGTGGGTGGGAGGGACGGTATGTGGGGGAAGCCATTGTAATCCATAAGCTTTACTTTGGAAATTTATATTCATTAAATAAAAGTTAAAAAAAATATTTCAAGGGGAAAATAGAGTAAGCCAAAATTAACGTTTAACTATTGTTTGGGGGCCAGTGTTGTGGCGTAGTGGGCTAAACCTCTGCCTGTGATGCCGGCATCCCATATGGATACCAGTTCATGTTTAGGCTGCTCCTCTTCTGATCCTGTTCTCTGCTTATGACCTGGGAAATCAGTAGAAGATGGCCCAAGTGATTGGGCCCCTGCATCCATGCAGGAAACCTGCAAAAAGCTCCTGGCTCCTGGCTTCGGATCAGTTCAGCTCCAGCCCTTGCAGCCATCTGGGGAGTGAACCAGTGAATGGAAGTCATTCCCTGTTTCTCTCCCTCTCTCTGTCTGTAACTCTACCTCTCAAAAATAAATAAATAAATATTGTCTGAAAAAAAAAGTAATTGTGAATCCTCATAACCAAGAAATCAGTCTCTATACCTTTCTCTCTGTCTCTCTCACTGTCCACTCTGCCTGTCAAAAAAAAAAAAAAAAAAGGTTTATTTATTTATTTGTTTTGAAAATCAGAGTTACAAAAGGAGAGGGCAAGACAGAGAGAAAGAGAAAGAGAGATCTTCCATACACTGGTTCCCTCCCCAAATGCCAGGCCAAAGCCGGTTTCTAGGGGCTTCATCCAGGTCTCCCACATGGGAGGCAGGAGCCTAAATATCTGGGCCACCTTCCACTGAGTTTCCCAGGCCATTAGCAGGGAACTGGATTGGAAATGGAACAGTCAAGACATGAGCCAGCACCCATATGGGATGCTGGCATTGCAGGCGGTAGCTTAACCCAATATGCCACAATGCCAGTCCCAGTCTTCCTATTTTTTTAAAAAAAGATATTAAGGGAAGTGGTTTAGCAGGAGATGAAATATATCACATACATCAGAAAAGATAGGTGGTCATAGAGGTAATTGGATGAATACTTAGATGATATGTAAATAAATTTTAAATAGGTGTGTCTTGTTTTTACATTGATATACATCTATGTAATTCCATCTCAACACCTTAAAAGGCAAAATTCTCAAACTCTAATTATCTCAAGTTGTATATTGTTTACCACTCTTCCTTGCTTGCTAGGTATTGCATAAATACTACTTAATAGTTGGCAGTGAATAAATGATAGCATTCTTACCACGGAAATCCAGACAAACAAATAAATGGAACTTGATCTCTCTAAGCAAATGGATTGGAACTGCAAAAATCAAAGCAATGCTCCTGATTCCTTTTCTCGGTGTCAGGCTTTTCCATGGTGACAGAAGATAACAGAATTTGAGAAGAACAGATGGCTTTGCCTAAAAAAATGGAAAATTCATACAAAAAATATCCTTCAAAGTAAAGGTAATGATTCATTTCTGGTTTAACTGAAAGTAGTTCAGGTGGTGATGTTTACCTTTAGCAAGCCCCCAAAAGAGAAAATTGAACCCAAATAGAAAGTGTGGTAGAAGTCATAATTGAAATGAATTCTCTTAACAAGTGAGCAGAAATTAGAAGATAAAGACTGTGTTTTTGCATATAGTCTTTTCCATACATCCTTGGGTAAATATAAATGATAAGAGAAATTGAAACTATGTGAACAATAACCATGAATCTTTGCTGCCAGAGGCAAGTGGTATGGCCCAATGCTATGGAATTGGCTACTGTAATTTGACTGATGCTTAAATATCCTATGTAAAGTTGATTAGTTAAAGTGGAATGTCACGGGAGATGGTAACATGTCCTTGATTTGTTTTCATATTAAATTCTCATACTTTGTAATATATTATCTGATAAATGCTTTGGGGAATGTTAATCCATTTAACTAATTTTGGTGTGATGAATAATAAAGATCTAACTCTAAGCAATATATTTTATTGTTTTTTTTTTTTTTTTTTTTTTTGACAGTCAGAGTGGACAGTGAGAGAGAGAGAGAGAGAGAGAGAAAGGTCTTCCTTTGCCTTTGGTTCACCCTCCAATGGCCGCCGCGGCCGGTGCGCTGCGGCCAGCGCACCACGCTGATCCGATGGCAGGAGCCAGGAGCCAGGTGCTTTTCCTGGTCTCCCATGGGGTGCAGGGCCCAAGCACCTGGGCCATCCTCCACTGCACTCCCTGGCCACAGCAGAGGGCTGGCCTGGAAGAGGGGCAACCGGGACAGAATCCGGTGCCCCAACAGGGACTAGAACCCTGTGTGCCAGCGCCGCTAGGCGGAGGATTAGCTTAGTGAGCCGCGGCGCCGGCCCTTATTGTTTCTTTTAAAACAAATTAAATAGGACCTTTAAGAACATTTCTTTTTTTCTAAGTAAATTTTTATTTTTCTCCTTTAACATGTGACACCTAGTGTTTATTTCAAATTAATATGTAGGAAAAAATACATTTTAGTCACAAATACATTTCAAATGACAATATTTAGCTTTGGGTATAATACATATATTAAGTAGCTAGGACATAATTTAACTGAGCTAGAGTTATAATACAGACAAAAACTTTCTAATTCTTTAAAGTTGTTTCACTTTATAACTTAAGTGAATTGGATTATTTGATAATCTTGTACATTTTCCTAAATAACAAAATTATGGAAGAGATTTCAGCCTATTATTTGCAAGCACTATTCCATAAATATGACTTTACAAGTGTATCCTTTTCTTTATTTTCATGAAGAAGCAACATGTTTATTGTTATCTTTGTATCTTCACTCATCTACTAACACTCTCCACCTGTGCAGTGGATCCTGCCCTATCTTGTTTAGTTTACTTTTATTACTGTAGACATTCTTTCTTTTTTACCTTAAATCATCAATTTTCCATTCCCTCCTGGTTATTTCTTATCAGCATATAGATATATCTCATTTTGAAAGAAAAATTTTCATATTCCACTTTGACAATTACTTCCCTATTACTTGCTCCCCTTTGCATCCAACCATCTAGAAAGAAATGTTTTATTTCCTCTCTTCACACTTTCCTGCAATCTCACTCCAATTATATTTTCTACCTTATCACCCTACTAAAACTGCATTGTCAATATCACTGTCAAAGTAACCAAAACCAATCTATTTGCCTTGCAGGCTGCACCTGAAGTAGTCAATCCCATCATTCTCTTTTACATATTTTCCTACATCTCTTCCAAAATAACCACTCTTCCTGGAGTTTATCCTGCCTCAATTGTCATTCTGTCTCAATTTTCTTTGATGGTCATCCTCTCCATTCACTACGACTAGCTTCTGGTCTTCTGTTCTTTTTTATTTTTTGTTTTTATTTATTTATTTATTTTATTTATTTGACAGGTAGAGTTAGACAGTGAGAGAGAGAGAAAGAGAGAAAGGTCTTCCTTCCATTGTTTCACCCCCCAAATAGCTGCTACAGCTGGAGCTATGCCGATCTGAAGTCAGGAGCCAGGTGCTTCTCCTGGTTCCCACGCGGGTGCAGGGATCCAAGCACTGGGGCCATCCTCCACTGCCTTCCCGGGCCACAGCAGAGAGCTTTACTGTAAGAGGAGCAACCAGGACTAGCACCGGTGCCCATTTGGGATGCTGGCACCGCAGGCAGAGGATTAACCAAATGAGCCATGGTGCTGGTCCTTCTGTTCTTTATTTATACTACACATTCTATCACAGCTATCATCTGTATTCATAGATTTGAAATTTAGTACATGTTAAAGAATTCCGAAATTATATTTCCCACCTATAATACTCTACTATATGAAACACCTGTAAATCCAATCCTGTACTTAAATTTCTACTGTGTAGCTGATCAGCTTTTTACACTCAACAGATTTCAAAATGAATTCTTGGGGACCAGCATCGTGGTGCAGCAAGTTAAGCTTCTGTTGCAACTCCAGCATCCTATATCGAAGTGCCAGTTCAAATGCACGTGGAAAGACAGAGAATGACGATCCAAGTGCTTGGGCTCCTGCCATCCCTGTTGGAAATGCAGAGTTCCTGATTCCTAGTGTTGGCCTGTTCCAGGCCTGCCTTTTACAGTCACTTGGTCAGTAAACCAGTAGATTCAAGATCCCTGCACACACATACACACTGCCCCACCCTGCTGATGCTCTGCCTTTAAAATAAATAATAAATATTCTAAAAATTAATTCTTAATTATCCTTCATCAAATCTGCTCCAGCCATAGCCCTTCTTCCTCACTATGTTTCAGAACTCATGCCAAAATAATCGCAGTCATCCTTGAATCCATTTTATCCAATTCCTACCCAATCTGTAAGGAAATTATGTTCTCCAAAATGTAAACTTTGCCACCACTAAAATTTATTTCTAGGGGTACTACAATATCTTCCGACTGATCTTGGTACTTATATTTTAGTCTTTTAGAGTTCTCAACACAACAAGCAGAGTTTATTAGGAAACGTCCTTAGAACTACCACCTGGGAGGTGTGGGGACTGGAGAGGGAAAGAAGCTCAGGGAGATGTTGTGCTACGATACAGTCTCAAAAATGGTCAACCAACCCCACAAGAATTCCTGAAGCTGCAATGGCCCTTCTAAGTTGTTCCAAGGTGGTGAGGAGGGAAAAGATCTTTATTTTTTCCATCAACCATTCGTTCAGTACATTGATCCCCCGAGACAGAGTGAGACTGGGTGAGTAGGCTCCCTTCCCCAGAAAGACAATAAAGGATAGCCCAAAACTGTCAGCACCACTGTCAGCTACTGTTGAGAATCTTCCAGTTCTGGTGGTTGGAATATCACAATATTTACTGCACAAATGCAACCAGCTGGTCTTAGGGAAACTAGAAGAGTCGGTAGGTGCCGTTTATATCTCAGTTCCTCTAATTGGAAAATAGCATGTTGCTATGATAGCTGTTTACTTTCTGATAAGTTATAAAGTTCAAATACATTGTGTTTACAAAATGTGAACTCAAAGGCATTTTCAAATAGTACATGTGATTAATTGTTAAAAGAAAAGTAGGTCTCTGAGGGTATGATGTGAATATTGTCTTTTGAGTGACTTCAGAAAAGTTCTCTTATTACCAGATATATTTCTACACTGCTTATTTCTGAGTGAAATTAGTTTCCAAAGTGGACATTAGTTACTTAGCAGATATATTTTCTTTAGCTTAAAAACATATCTGCCCTTAGCCGGTGCTGTGGCTCACTAGGCTAATCCTCCGCCTGCGGCGCCGGCACACCGGGTTCTAGTCCCGGTCGGGGCGCCGGATTCTGTCCCGGTTGCCCCTCTTGCAGGCCAGCTCTCTGCTGTGGCCAGGGAGTGCAGTGGAGGATGGCCCAAGTGCTTGGGCCCTGCACCCCATGGGAGACCAGGAAAAGCACCTGGCTCCTGCCTTCGGATCAGCACCGTCCTCTGGCCGTGGCAGCCATTGGAGGGTGAACCAACAGAAAAGGAAGACCTTTCTCTCTGTCTCTCTCTCTCACTGTCCACTCTGCCTGTCAAAAATAAATAAATAAATAAATAAATAAATATATCTGCCCTTTAAAAAATACACAGTTTTGATCATTTCAACTCAGTTTTTCCAGAGCGTCAACCATTGAATAAAGAATATTAATCCTTCATGTGCCAGATGTGGGCTTACTGAGGTGAATAAAGTACCAAACACGTATGACCTCCAGAAATTTAGTAAGAGAAAAAGTAAAATCACAGCATTATAACACAGCTTGATATGTGCATTGATAGATTTGCTCTAGGTCCTGGTTGAGGGTCACCAGAGAGGAGCCCTTGAGGACAAGTAGGGTTAATCAGTTGAAAACAAGAGGAAGAGATAATATTTCAGAAGAAACAACTCTATTTGCAAAGGGAAAGAGGTCATAGAGAACATGAAACTCATTGGAAATTCATAGGCCTGGGGCACACAGCCTGAGAGAGACAAGCTATGGTTTGAATGAAGCTGCAGCAGTAGGCAGAAAGTAGGAAAATCACATTTACAAAATTATTTGTCCGAATTATAGTTCTTTTAGAAGAACAGTGAGTGTTCTTTGAAGGAAAAGAAAAGTTGTAATACAAGAGTCAGAGACTGCGGGAGAATCTCTTCTTTGTTAATAGTTTAAGACACATTGAGGACATCATAATTTGAAAGAATGTGAAAATGTCCCTTTTCCCTAATTCCCAAGTTATCTAAAATAGTGGCACAAAACCTTTTTGTAAGTATGAGAATAGGCTATACAGAGAATGTGCTGAAAGATACAGATCTTCTTTTCCTATAAAAATATGTATATGTATGCAAATAAAATTGTATATACTTAATTCCAACTTTTATAGATTTCCTGTAGGTCATCCATCTTTGATAAAGGGCACTGAATTAAGAATCCCAGGTTCTGTGTATATGTATCAGTCCAATAAGACCAGAACTATTCTTGTTTTTCCCTCTACCCTCAAGTATACAATAATAATTCTTATTGCCAATACATTCATTTGGTGACCCATACTCACGAAGTACTACATCACTTGGTTTCTGGGCAAGTGCAAATGTATATCATCCCAGTCACCTAACCCCTTATCTATGAGCGTATAAGCATTCAGGGTGTAGTGCCTTTCCTTAAGCTTGTTCTAAATCACTCAGATGGTATTATAGTCCTATTTCTTCCTGTTGTGTCCTCAGTGGAGTTGGAGGCTAAATGTGAACAGAGTTAAAGGAGTCATTTTGCAGTAGTAAGTGTAGGTGCTGGAAGCAGGAGCACCATAATTTACAGTTACAACATGTCACTATAACTTTATTGGGGAGATAGATTTCGTCTATATCACTGAGGAAGCTCAATTAAATAATTACATCTACCCTTTCGGGTGTTTTCCTCAAATTGGCACCTAAAACAGTTATCTTTTGCTCTAGAGTACAGTGGAAACCTTTTGTGATAGAGTGAGAAAGAAAAAGATGATTTTCTTTATGTTTGTTTATTTCTCATCTAACACTTCAATATACCTTCCAATACAAGCTTGATTTATATTACCAAATGCATGCCTTTTAAAATTAAATGTCTGTTTTTTGAAACAAAGTAGATCATATAATTGTGAAATTTCCTAGTTAATATAAAGTGAGTACAAATTTTCCAAATAAGAAAAATACCTATTGCTACCAAATATTTTAATCAATAAAATGTGAACGTACACTGATAGAAATGAGAGATACTTAAGAAGCCTCATCTATCTGCAAATTATCTAGTATACTCCTCAATGAAGGGCAGGCTAAAAAGGCCTCAGATATGTAGAAAGTAGGTATTTTTGGATAATCATATTTGCAAACCTGAGAGGTAATTGGAGACACAATCTGTTGTGAAGTTGTTGACATGATTAATAGTCAAAATAATATATAAATATATGCGATATTTTATATGCACATGTCTTTGATTAGCTTGAGCCACATTTCTGATTATTAAACCTAATCATTGAATGTGATTATAAGGGACCTTGAAAGTTTTCTTCTCTCAAACTGTTTTTTAATCACAGATCATACCTCCCATGTACTTCAGATATTACTTTCAATTAGGAACAATCTTCAGAAAATACTAGCGGATTGTAACATGTAAACTTATTTGTTAAGCACATTGAGATGAATTAATAGAGTTATCGCCTACATCCAGTATGATTCTAGGGTATCTGATCTAAGGAGAATCAAGCACACTATTATATTTGAACGAATATCCAGTGTGGGTTTTCTGATTCCTACAGATATTTCAAGATAAGGATAAACCAAGAATTAAAGATGCATTTACTTGGCTGATAGCCAGACTTCCGTCCTTTTATAATGCACCTTCAAAACCTTCATAGAAATACATAGAAAAAGTATTAAGAAAACATTATGTTTGGATTTCAAAATTTTATTGTTTCAAAGTAAAATCATATAATTAAAATATATCTGAACAAGAGCTAGTTTGAGACACTAAGAAGGTTAAGACATTAATTCCAGTTCTATGCGCCTTCTAGAGCAACACGAATTTCTCTAACATTGGAGCAAGAACAAACATTTTATTCATTGTGACATTTGGTTGGAAGAATGATGAAATCACCAATGCTTTTGAAAAGTGCTTGGGAGCAACTCCTCCAAAGAAATTGGAAGTTTATAAATGGATATCTCATTTTCAGAAGGGATGAGATCTTGTTGAAGATGAAGTCTTCGGTGCCAGAATATCCACACAAATTTACAAGGAAAAAAATGTTCATCTTGTTTGTGGCTAATTGAAGAGGGCTGATCAGCAGCAGAAACAGTAGCCAACACCTTCGACATCTCAACTGATTCAGTTTTCACAATT
The DNA here is from genome assembly GCF_964237555.1 of Oryctolagus cuniculus. Classification (NCBI taxonomy): domain Eukaryota; kingdom Metazoa; phylum Chordata; class Mammalia; order Lagomorpha; family Leporidae; genus Oryctolagus; species Oryctolagus cuniculus. Next base: position 103,300,320 of record NC_091434.1, read on the forward strand.
CTAATTGAGAAGTTAAAATGCCTGTGGGGGTAAAGGGGACAAACTTTCTGCTTGTTGGGTGCCAAAATGATTTTACCCAGATTAGCTGCAACAAGAGCAGAGTTTTCAATGGAAATTTTAAACAACCAAGATCAAGATCCAGAAATAGTTTTTCCCAAGAATTGTAACAAAAGATGAAACGTGGCTTTATCAGTTTGGTCCTGTAAGCAAAGCACAATCAAAGCAATGGGTCCCAAAGGCAGAAGTGGTCCAGTCAAAGCAAAAGCAAACTGGTCGAGGCCAGAGTTCCTGAAAACAATTATTTGGCATTTTGCTTGTTGACATTCTGGAGGTCGAACGATACATAATATTTGCTTATTATGAATATTTGAGAACGTTAGCCAGAGTTTTAACAGAAAAATGCCTGGCAAACTTTACACAGAGTTTTTCTCCACCCTACCAATGCTCTTGCTCATTTTTCTTATCAATAAAGGGCAATTCTTCCAGTTTAGATTGAAGTCATTAGTCATTCACCTTACAGTCCTCTGATTTGGCTCCTTCAGATTTCTTTTTGTTTACTAATCTTAAAAAAATCTTTAAAAGGGCACTCATTTTTCTTCAGTTAACAAGACTACCTTATTTAAACTCCTGGACTAATGGCTGATATCACTGTTTTCAAAACTGCCTTGAACTTGATGGGGTGTATGTTGGGAAGTAAAGTTCATATTTTCTATTTTTACACTTAACTCTACATTTTTAACAAACTGAAGTCTTCTCATACTAGATATAATTTCATGCAAACATACTATTTTTATAGCTACCTAGATGTTTATTACATTGATGTATAGTGATTTATTTGCCTAGTACCCTTTTAAAGAATAGTTTTTACAAGATAGATTTTAATAACATCCATAAGACACTTTGCGCATCTTCAGATGAATTTCTTGCGCTTTCTGCAGACCCATATATTTTAAGCATCTACTTCAGTGTAAAGGATGGGGAATAGCTAAGAAAAACTGTTTCATAACTGGTATCTTCACTTTGTCATTTAAAATAGTTCTCCCAAAATTCAAGCAAAAAAAATAGATTCTAGCAAAAAGTCAAGAGAATCCTCTTAACACACTAATTCTAATGTAAGAGTTTAGATAAGATACTTGTCTATGAATTCATGTGAGATAGCATCTATAAAGTACAGGGGACAGAAAAGATGACCATGTGCCTCATTGTATTTAAAATTTTCACATTACTTGAACTAGTTCTCATAGAACCAAAATATCAACTAATTCCAATGTTGAATGTCTCTCTATATGTACACATATTTAAATATATGTACACAAAATTCATCTCATATGTGATGTTGCCACTATAGTCACAGACTGCTGTGATGAATTTGTAATTGAAATGAAACCTGTTGGAGTGAGGTGGACACTATGGGAAATGGTGGCTTGATCAGCATAGCCCTGACTGTTAATGAACAACTTAATACATTATCCCTCTTAGTAGTTTTTTTATCTGTTCTACTTAATATGACTGGTTTAGTTCTGTAATTATCACACAGTTATTCTTAAGTGTTGAAAATTAACTGAAATGTGATCCCTGTTGAACATGGGAGTGGGAATGGGAGAGGGAAGAGATGTATAATTTGGGACATGCTCAGGCTGACTTGCCCCAAGTGGTGGAGTTGGAAGCATACCAGGGGATTCCAATTCAATCCCATCGAGGTGGCATGTACCAATGCCATCTCACTGTTCCAGGTGATCAGTTTCAGTTCACAGTTGGTCATGGTGGAGGGACTGGGAGTCAAAGGGAGCACATAGACAAGTCTAGTACCTGCTAACGCTAACCAATGGAGTAAATAAAGGGGAGAGTGATCCAACATGGGAAGTGAGATACTCAGCAGACTCATAGAATGGCAGATGTCCTAAATAGATGTTTCTAAATTTTTTTTCATTATCCCTTCTATAGGAAGGCAAATATAATTTAATGCTAAAATTTAAATTAAATTTTAAAAATTTAAGTTGAATTATTCTCCATCTAATCAAATAGATGTTTTCCATAGTAAGAAAAATTAAATATCAATAAAAAGATTTTGTTGGATAAGACTGAGCTTTTAGAGGGCCACAAACCCTTATGATATTGAAGATTACACCCTCCCTAGTTTTTACACCCTGAGGTTAACACTGCCCCACTGAAAATGCACTTTTTAGTCTTTTAGGGGCTCTTTGTTTATAACTATTGACTTTTCTAGCCAATTCTATGTGCTATGGCTAGGATTATCTTACTAATGTGCACATCTGATGACAATGATTCTCTGTTTAAAATTATCATTAAAATTTTGACTTTTGTGAACTTCTTACAAGATTTTTCAAAATCAAATCTGGCATCATTTTCCATGTGAATTTGCATTGGTCTGTAACTTCAGCCCACTGAGAAACCAAATGAGAAAAGGAAAGCCCAATTTGGTCTCTAATTTTTTTTTAAAGCCAAGACCAGATTTTGATTCAGAATTCAGAAATCTATTCTCATGACTTTAAGTAATCTTCTACTGTAAAAAAAGTTTTAAGTCCCTATATCAAGTATTCAGAATAACTGTAGTAACTTCAGCTCTCATTCCTAGGAATATGGAAACTTTGATTCAGCTGAGAGTTAATGGTTGTTAATTTATACAAAGCTTTTATTTGCTAAAAGTCTTTTGATTTATGATTATAAAATTTGTTAGCACTTTTTTTTGCACTGAGAGAAGAAAATATTTCTTGTCATTCAAAGATAAATTCATTTACATTTGTGCATTCGTCTTGGTTTAAAAGTAGGCTATCTTCTGCCAATGATGTCTACTCCAGCTATGAATTTCCTTGTTAGGATTCCATAAAAAACATATATACCATCCTGGAGTTTTTCTCTCTGAAGCAGTGGAATCCAGATGGCAGAAAAAAAAATCGGATGCTAAGTTCTTGAGGAGAACCAGAAACTTCCTCTTTAGTAGAGGTTTGGTACTCACTGAATTTCTATCCATTAGCCTAGAGCCAACTTATTACTCCTGGCTGCACACAGAACTGATGTTTCTTACTGGCAGGTGTAGATAAAAAAAACCCTGGATTTCTTTTCTTCACTGCTGCCTTAAACTTGGAGGTTACATGTTGCTAACAGCAAAGTTATCAGATAGGGGAAGACTGGCTCACTAATATCTTTTGTTAGCAGTATATTTAACACCATAGTATAACAAATATGACTTACTATACCCATGTTTTAGCATGATTCTGATTTAACGCTTCGGTTAAGTGGTTTAACTTAAGGTGGTGATGTAGTCTTTCCCTTTAACAAAGATTCTGTCTAGGTACATCTGACTAAAAAGTACATTTTATGGCAAGGGAGAAATCACTTCACAAAATCTGGTATGAATATACTTAGCACACTAAGAATTATTGCACTATCTTCTTCATTTTCAATGACCTAAGTAATTACCTTAAGTCATTAACAATTTTGAAGAGTGAAAACACTAGGAATAAAAGCAATCTACTACATAGGTTTTTTTTAAGATTTATTTATTTATTTGGAATGCAGATCTATAGAGAGGCAGAGGTGGGGTGGGGGGGAGAGAGAGAGAGAGAGAGAGAGAGAGAGAACGGTGTCTTTCATCTGCTGGTTCACTCCCCAAATGGCCTTAATGGCAGGAGCTGAGCCAATACAAAGCCAGGAACCAGGGGCTTCTTCTAGGTCTGCCCCGTGAGTGCAGGGGCCCAAGGACCTGGGCCATCCTCCACGGTTTCCCCTAGCCACAGCAGAGAGCTAGATCGGAAGTGGAGCAGCCGGGACTCCAATTGGTGCCCATATGGGATGCGGGCACTGCAGGCAGCAGCTTTACCTGTTAAGCCACAATGCCAGGCCCTACTATATAGTTTTGATATGACTGTGAATAAATGTGACTACTCTGAAACGTAACTGAAAGAAAACATCAGGAAGGTCACTGTTAAAACCTATACTTGAAAAGAAGAGGCGACTGTTTCTTTTTCACAGATGAAAGAACTTCAAGATCAGAAGAATTGAGGAATTGGACAAAGATCACACAATTACAAAACTATCAGTATGTACTAAATGTTTGGTTAATTATGTTCAGTGACAGTATGAATCCGGTTGAATCAGAGCACACCACATTCCCTTGAACTAGCAAGTAAAACCTCTGACAAAGCAATAACATAAAACCCAGGAAGAGAGAGAGAGACAACAGATGTGCTGCAGGAGAACCTGCTGTTTTTATAGGCACTAAAGTTTCTCTTGAAATAAATACAGTCATTTAAAGTCTTTGAGTCATGGCTGGAGAAGCACCACATGGAGGAGATAGAGCAATTAAGAGTCCTTTGGGAACAAGAGAGCACTGGAAGAGATTCTCTATGGAGCAGATCTTGAATATGCCAATTAAATTGTCTGTAAATAGTAGATTGAAACCTGTCTGAAGCTGGTTCCCTAACAAAATAGGATTCTAAACTATACTAAGTCTGGTCTTTGATCAAGTCTAATCTACAAAGATTAAGACAAACAATCATCACATTTCAACCCTTACTCCATCCCATCACGGTCTCTTCATTTGTTTCTTACTCTGCATGGCTGATTTCATCATTCTGTGGATAACCAAATAGAGAGGATTCTAGAGTTTTGAGTGAAAAAAAAAAAAAAATAGATTGGTCTTTGGGTTTGAATCCTAGCTCTATTTGCTAGTTGAGCATCTTTGTTTAAGTTTCATAATTAGCTAAGGGCTGTTTCCTTGTTTTTCAAATAGGAACAATAGCTCCTTACTCAAAGAGTTCTTATAGAAATTGGCAGGTAGATTTGCAAACTATTGGCTACACAACAGGTGATCAATGCCATTTTTCTTCCTTGCCTTAGAGAACAAAGTAGATGATACAGTGAGGTTATAAAGGTTTTGAGCTAAGCCCTGAAGTAATTTTTTTAAAAAAATATATTATTTTGGCTCTAAAAATTTATGTTAAGTCAGTTGGTAGAGTCTCAAATGAAAGATACCTTGGAGATTACTGTCCTTTTCAGGTTTTTTAATATTTTATTGAAAATTTAAAACTACATTTATTATTAAGCAGACTTTGTAAAGATTATTGCAATATTTGCTTTATAAATGAACATATGACCTTTCTAAGATAAAGTCAATGTGCTTGAATATTTAGCAGATATCTTAATTTTTTAAAGTATTTATTTAAGAAGCAGAGAGGGAAAGACAGAGAACTCCCACACACTGGTTCAGTCCCCAAATGTCTACAACAGCCATGGAATAAAAGCTGAGATTTGGGAACGCAATCTATGTATTATTCCACATGTGTGGCAAAGGACCAATTACTTGAGTCATCATCATTGCATTGCAAGGATTTGGAATCAGGAGTCAGAGCCTGAGGTCAAATTCAGATACTCTGATACAAGATTACTAGGCATGTTAACTGCTAGGCCAAATTTTCACCCCAGATATCTTAAATCAGATAGGTCCAGCACAAAATTATTTTTTCTCTTCCCTCAAAAAAAAACCTCTTTCCTTTTTAAAGGTCAATTTCATGCTAAGTGCAGCATTCATTTTTGTCTTTATCTCATGTTTCAAAACCAGACCAAACTTGTTATTTCTCTTATCTTCAAAAAACTCAAAATCTTAATACTTTTCATCAACTCATCCACTCTGTAAAGTGCAAATTATTGCAAATTATTTCATGTGCAAGCATCCCCTAAGTAGTATTCCTTTTTTGAGACTTCCCAGAGAGTCTGTTCCCAAAAGAGAAATCCAATGATATTTTAAAAATATGAATCAGATTACATCAGACTAGCGCTTAAAAGACTTTATAGCTTCCGTCTCATTGGGAAGAGCAGTTATTGCCTTTAGAGGGACTAGGAGACCCACTATTCGTTCTTCATTTGCTCTCTGTCTCATCCTTCACCAAGCTCTCCTTCCCTTACTCATATCAGCCATTCTCATTTCCTGATAGAAACTCAAAAAGAGCACACTTTTCATTAATAGTGTCAAGAATGCTTTTCTCCACATTCTCACATTGCTTACTCTCTGATCTCTACTCAAAGGTTGTCTTCTAAGCAGATCCTTTGCAAACTGTCACACTTTGTAAAATACCAACAAAACAATCCCATCCCGGGTATCCTTGTCTGCTGAACTCCACTTCCTATTCCTCCATAGCTCATATCACCATGTGAAATACTTGCTAATTGACTTGCTTGTCTGATTCACCGCCTAGTTTTTCTGTTCCCGACAATTTTGTTTTTTACTGTAGTCTCAGTATCTACAGTAGTGCTGGGTCTATAGGTAATCTCAAAAAAATACTTGCTGAAAGCAAGAAGGGATGGAGGAAATAGTTCTTATTCAATGTTTTTAGATTTCTAAGGAGACACATTTTGGAGGTCAAGATCCATTTCTAACACAGTTTCACCAAGAAGTTGTCAAATGTCTCTCAGAGAGAGTAGATTCACTGTTTTAATATAGCTTAAAAACTTTCTCCCCATAATATTCGGAGGAACTTGACTTGAAAGAATAATGTACACTGGATAGTTTGCCACTTTATATTGCCAAAGGATCAGGCACAACCTGCTACACAAACGGAGCAATGGCAGTCAAAGTCTGGATTACCTCACTGAGCAATAAAGTACTTGCTAATCCATTGTGAAGTTTGTCCCTAGGAACAGAAAAAACAGTAGTTATTCTCTGTCATGGGGTAATTTTTTTTGGAGTCCTATGGAAATTACTTGTCTTATCAATAGTAATCAATATTAGTAATGCATTAGTGGAAACATGTTTCAAAATGAAGGAAAAATATATTGGTAAAGGCAGCATTAAAGGGTAAATAACTTTTTGTTCTCATGTGTTAAATGGAGAATTATTATTTGTTGACTATCTACTATATTGTGGACAGTTTACAATATTACCTTAATTCTCTAACAACCCTGTGAGGTACATCAGAACCTCCACTTTCAAAGTAAAGAAGTAGACTGGAAAAAGTTAAATGTTTGTTCCATGATTGTAAATAAAGTACAAATTAGGGCTGGGAATCAATCCAGCATCTACCTGATTTCATAGCCCGTGAATTCTCTTGAACATGGCATCTTGGTTTAGAAGTCTTCTTTGTGGAGATTGCATTGCTTTTAATGTTAAAAATGAAGCACCTCTATATTATATACAACAAAATAATTCAGAATAGTTTGTCCCTACATGCCAAATTAGGTTCCATGGAGTTCAATCTGCTGTCAAAGTGATACCTTATCATCATTCTCAAAATACAAGATTGTCTAAATAAATTAGGAGTTACCCCTCATCATTACATAGAATGAGATTCCACGGAGTTCCTGCTGAATCAGAGAATGAACTCTATATAGCACTCATTAATTTTAAGGGTTATTATAGTCATTAGTTTCTGTCAACTTACAATTGCTTTAAATGAGTCTAAGATATCTGAGTTTTTCAAGTTGTGCTACATCTACATTTGTCTTAAAAATGTAATGCTTTATCATTATACCTGGCAGTTATTTGGCTTTCCCCATGCATGGCATTTGGCAGTACTCACAGAGGTAGTAAGTCTTTTCTTGGAAGCAGTTTGTTATTTTTATGTTTTCAATGTGATAGATTTTCCCTATGGGTAATTAATTATAAAAACTAACACTGTTAGCTATTAATTTGAAATCAGTTCTTCAAAATGTAACTCACAAAATATCTACTTTTTGTGTGCAAGCTACATCTTGGATAATATATCTTATATATTAGAGAGTATGAAGAACTATATCAAACATTTTATGCATTTTATATTTACTACTTGCTGTCTGTCAGGTAAGTGTGTGCATCCTCATCTTACAGAGGAAAATCAATGAAGTTCTAATAGATGGTGACTTGCTAAGAGCAATGTAATGCTGCCAGTATTCAAATCCAAGTCTGTCTGCTCTACAACTGCATTCATTCAGTCTCTCTCTCTCTCTTTTTTTTTTTTAAATCCATGATGCCTATTTTATTTAATATATAAGACTGGAGTATGGCTAAAGTAAAAAAAAAAATAACTTCTGAATCTTTTTAACAAGTGAGAGATGCTCTCTATAACAAGGAAGCTACCATCTGATTAAAAAAGGAAGAGACAAATTTATTAGGTTTTTCACAAATTCCATGAGATGGAGAGAAAAGTACGGCTGCCTCTGTTGTACACCTTTCATCTCCCTGAAAACTGTACAATTGCATTTTGCAGTATAACAGAGACTTCCCCTGGGAGTCTACATTTGACAACTCAAGCTGCTAGTTAAAAGCCTTGCTTTGTGAGAACAAACTCTCATTACATAATAATGCCCTGAGAGCAGGCCTCTGTTCCCAAAACCTACTAAATCCTGCCTTTTCTCAAATTACCATTTTTATGGGTTTCACATACAAAGCAGAAGGCTTCAGGTGATGGAATTCAGTCTGATCCATGTGGTTCAGATGGTAATTGCACCTAGGCAATGAATATCCATTACTAGCATATTGCTACTTCCCTTCCCCAGCAAAGTGGGAAAGCTAAACTCAGCCAGTGTCACATATTGAAAGCTACAAAAATAAATTTCTTAACATAGTAGAATTTTTGAAAGAAAATAACTTGAGTAAAGCAGATTCTAACTTCTAACCTAGGCTGGTATATAATTTGAGGCCAAATGTGAGAAAGTTCTGTACTAATTTATTGGGTCTTTCTAGTCTCAAGACTGAGTAAGGAGCTAAGAAAATTAAAAGTTCGGAAGTTCTGTCTAAAAATCTGACAGTACCAAGCACAACCAAACTTGAATCAATGTCCATAAAGCATGATTTATGTGCATGTACTTTCTTTATTTAGAGGCCCAATTTGGTGAGGTATAAAAATGCACCCTTGTATGTAGCTCAGTTAAGATTTGTACTCCATCCCTCCTCTTCCCAATTTATCAATGTTTATAATTCTATGTAAGTGTAATATATTCTGAATCCAGCCTTTTTCATTCACCATATTAATTTTTGGATTTATTCATATTGTTATATGTATCAACAGTTCATTGTATTTTATTGTGAAATGCAATTTAATCATAGAATTAGGTGTATTATTTTTTTCTTAACTCTTAATAGATATTCACCAGTGACTGTGTTGTTTCATTTCTTAGCTAACATGAACAAAGCTGCAGGGAGTACTTATGTGAATTTATCCTTTAATTTATTGGGGGAGAATTCATAGGTATAGAATAGCTAGGAGAGGTAACACTTTAAAAAAATGCCAAATCATTTTCAAAGTCTTCTGTACATTTTTTCAATCCTTCCAACATTGAATAAGAATTCAAGTTGCTTAATCTCTTCATCAATACATGATAGGGAGAGTTTTATTTTTAAAAGTGCTTCTATTGAAGTGTAACACATACTTCACAAATGCAAAAATGATCATTGTACAGAAGTCACTGTGCACTTACTCTCCATGTAGGACCTCCATCCTTAATGAGTTGTACTATGAGAATCGACTGCAATTCTTGTTCTCAAAACTGTACCCTATATGCTGTGTGTGTGCATGGGTGCTAACTGTTGAAATCTATACTTAACATGGAGTTGGTCCTCTGTATATAAAATCAAAGTAAAAATGAACCATAATGAGGAAGAAGATGGAAGAGGGAGAGGGAGGTGAGATGAGAGTTGGGGTGCGAGGATGAGTATGGGGGAAAGAACCACTATATTCCTAAAGTCATATATATGAAAAAATGCATCAATTAAATAAAAACTTAAAAAAAAAAGATCATTGTAGAATTGAATGAACTTTCACAAAGTGTAACAATTTGCCTGTTTAAAAAAATGAAAAGGAGTGCCCATGTTTAATACGATAATTTGTTGAAGTGGTACTGATAGAAGGTAAATCCGAGTGAGGGTGTGAAGACTGTAAGGGTGTTACCGTCATTCAGATGGTTGGGGAAAGTGTCTTAAGAAAAAGATGTTGAAAGAGAGGCTACCTGCCCAGAGGAATGGAGTGCCATTCTTCAATCTGCAGTAGGTGAGTCACCTGTATGGGGAGGGCAAGTACAACATTCAGAGGCTGAAGAGCAGGAAGGTGCTCCTTCGCTTTGAGCAACAATTCCACTGCTTTCACCCAGCCTGAGGGCGGGTGTGCATCATGCACGTCCATTTCTTGTGCTCTTCATTCTTTTATGAAGGTCCGTATTTTCAGGGGGTATATTTTTCTGACTGAAGGCCTTCTGCTAACATTTTTCATTGTGTGGGTCTGCTCGTGAAGAATTATTTCAGTTTGTGTATGTGTGTGTGTCTGGAAATGTCCTCATTTAATTTTAATTGCTGAAAGATATTTTGCTGGGCTTGGATTTATGTTACGTTTTTCTTAGTTTGGTACATTAAAGTTGTTGATCCATTGTTTTCTCACTTCCATTTGTTTCCCATGAGCTTTCTGCTGTCACATTTTATCTTTTGTACCACAAGTGCATCTTTATTTGGTTGCTTTCCTGACTTTCTCTTTATCCATAACTGTGATCAGTTTGATTGTAACATAACTCAATGTCATTTTCTTTCTGTATGCTGTGCTTATGGTTTTTTGAGCTTTTGGATAGGTGGTCTTGCCATCTTTATCAAATTGGGATGCTATTCAAACAATTTTAAAAAAAATGTCCCTCTGTTACTTTGAGACTTTACACGTCTGCTATTTCACACCTTTATTTATGCAGCTCTGTTGACTTATTTTATGTCATATTTTATGCTGCATTTCATTTTACATAGTTTCTATATGTCTTCAAGTTCAACAATCTTTTCATCTTCAATATTGAATCTGTTTTTAATCTCATCTGATGTATTTTTCACCTCATACCTTTTATCAGTTGGATTTTCTAAATTGCCCACATCTTATTTAATTTTTGAGAGAATAGAATCAATTATAGTACTTGTCTTAATGTTCTTACTTATTGATTCTAATATCTGTCATTTATGAGGTAGTTTAAATTGTTTGCTTTTTCTCCATGTTGGGAGACCTGTTTCCTGGTCTCTTTCTCTTTGAATTACCTGGTAACCTTTGAAAGAATCCCAGAAGTGAATTTATCTTGTTCAGGACTGGGAATTTGTGCACCTCTAGTCTTATATATGGTTAATTTATTTGTACATTATTTAATCTCTTCAGGTATTGCCTTTAAGATTTGTTACTTAGAGCAAAAGCAGTGTTTCCTCTAGCATTAAGGATAACTAAGAATCGAGGCAAGTCTTTTTCATGTAATCTGCCCAGTGTTTCATAAACAGGGAGTTTCCAGCATCGATGAAGGTGCTATTTCTATGCCTCAGTGAGCACTGAACAATGTTACTTCTATGGCTTTTATTGGGGTAAATTAGGGATGTAATGACAAGCAAAAGTGGGCACAGTAATGTTTAGACACTGATCTCATGCAAATGAATAAGTGAATGTCATCCTTATGCTATTTTAATTCATTAACAATACATTGCATAATATAGAAATTATTATATAAACATATAATGCTCTTGGTCATGCGGTTCACAATAAATTTGAAGCCCAAGAGGCTGAGATAGTACAGGGCACCTAGGGATAAGGATGGACAGAAATATTATCTCTGGCTGTTATCTGGTCCAACTTTACATTCAGTGAAAAAACTTCCAACAAGGGTGGCTTTGTGGTATAGCAGGTTAAGCTGCCACTTGAAATGCCTGAATTCATTCCCAGTGGCTGGTTTGAATCCCAGCCACCCCATTTCCAATCCAGCTCCCTGCTCAGGCACCTGCCATGAACATGGGAGACTCTGTTAGAATTCCAGACTCTTAGCTTTGGTCTGGCCCACACCTAACTATTGTGGGAGCTTAAGGAACGAACCAACAGTTGGGAGCTTTCTTAATCTTTCTCTCTCACTCTCCCTTATAAGTAGATAAAAATAAACACCAAAAACACAACACAACAAAACCAAACCCTATATAACAGCCCAGATAATTGGCCATTGTTGTTGTTTGCCCAATTATAGGGAGTTTTCCCACAAGATGGAATAGTCACTTCTTTGCAATATCTTGTTATTTATAAAATGTTTTTATGTAGTGAATTTTTATTATAACCACTACTTATTGCTTCTGTACCTGATGACTTAAATTATATGGAATTCTTGCTCTCTGTCATTACTGCTCTGGTTTTTAAAAACAACTATAATAACTTTAAATGTCTTCTGTTGGATAAATAGTCATATACTGGTTCCATAACCCTGGTTGTTTTCTCAAAATTTCACATTTTATCTGTCTCCATTCCCATGTAACACAGACTTTCACCTATAACTCTAGATATAGCCAGCCCACTGAAGAACACCATGAAATGATTGTCTCCATTATTCAGGCCACTAAATGCCTATTAATGTATCAGAACCCAGCAATAAGTTTTATGATAATCACATTCTGCTGTTGATCTTTATTTTGAAATAACATGATACAGTGGAAGGGCATAAAGTGGGATTTTGCAAACCTATTTCCTTGTTGGATTATACACCAGCTGTGGAACAGGAATTTAACTCTCTGAGTTCCAATTTCCTTCCACATAAAATGGGACCAATATGCCTAATGTATAGGTCTGCATGTAAGATAAATTTGATAATGTATGTACTTGGCAAATATATAAGAGCTGCTGTGGAAATGTTAGTGAATTTCTCTTCTGCTTTGACACACTTACAAACAGCTGCAGAAAGAGCTCAAACAGATACTGATAAATAGGTTGAACAAAACAGGGCCAAAAACAGAGCACTGGGACATGGTGCAAGATAGTTTCCACCTGCTTGACATTGCTTCATAAATCATCACCCTGGGTATGGGCACAGAAGCAGGCTCACATCCATCCTGTGTCCTATCAGCTGGTCCACATTGCTCTGGCTTGTTTGCAAAGACAGCTGAGAGACTTGTCAAGTATTTTTCTAAAATCCAGATGCAATATATTCTGGGACATTCCTCTCATCTAGCAGTCTGGTAGCTGTATCAAAAAATGAAATAAATTTAGTTTGCCATGTTTCATTTACTGAGCTCATGCTGAGCCCAAATGTTATGCGCTTCCTTTTGTGAATGTTCACAGACCATCTGTTTTGTAATCTGGACTAGACATGTGGGGAGTTTATAAAAGGTGCTATAATTTTGGGCATCTTTAGTGTTACCTTTTTGGAAACTGAGGAATTCATCCATCTGCAGGTTCCTGGTTTCTTCTTTTGCTTACTTTCTAGAGTCTCAAAGCATTCTTTTCAATTTCTGCAATTAGTGAGAACTTTCTGATTAAAGATTGTTCTTGCAAAAGAAAATAGGAGCAAAATTGAAGTCCTGTGCAACTCTAATGGTTGTCTTTGGTATTAACATCACAACTGGAAGTTGATCTGTTTTTCCTTGTACATTTACTATGAACCCAGCTTTCAAATTCTTATCTTTTTCTTATTGTGATTTGTTATGATTCATCCTGGCATTTAACTCCATTCAGTTTGCAGTTGTAATGCACTGTTTTGTACTCTTTTTTCTTACTGTTTAATGTCCTTTTCCTCATAAGTCAGAGCTTGCTGGAAAACTTTTTCTGTGGTCAGAGTGAATTTTAGATATACAGCAAATGTTTCTTGCTGTGATCACTTGTGATTTTATCACCTCCTCTAAATATCACCCTCACTCACCGCCCTGAATATCACACATTTCCCTTGAGACTTAGTCCCTCATGCAGCTTCTGTCCAGAGGATTGTGTCTTCTTTTGTCTGAGAAATTTGATATTTATTTATTTCTAAATTCACAAATTTTACCCTCAGATAGGTGTACTATTCTCTTCCATCCATGGATATTGAGAATTCTCCAATCTCAAAGTTTTCATTTGAAACCAAGGTTGATCTGAATTCAAAATTTATCTGTAAGTTCTTTTGGTGAAATATTCACATGCAAATTTATTTTTGGGGGCCGGTGCCGTGACTCACTTGGTTAATCCTCTGTCTACGGCTCCGGCATCCCATATGGGCACTGGTTTTGTCCCGGTTGCTTTTCTTCCATTCCAGCTCTCTGCTGTGGCCCGGGGAAGGCAGTGGAGGATGGCCCAAGTGCTTGGGCGCCTGTACCCATGTGGGAGATCAGGAAGAAGTACCTGGCTCCTAGCTTCGGATTGGCATAGCTCCCGTCCTAGCGGCCATTTGAGGGTGAACTAATGGAGGGAAGACCTTTCTCTCTGTCTCTCTCTCTCTCACTGTCTAACTCGATCTGTCAAATTAAAAAAAATTGATTTTGTCATCATCATATTATAAGATGAGCCTAGTTATAATGAAAATTTATGGTTATTACTTTTACGCCATACTTATATATGTAATATATACTTTCACATTCTTCTCCCTTTCCTCCACAAATCTTTATGAAGTAGGCAACGTAGCCATATTTCAGTAATCTAAAGCTTTGAAATTTTGAATAATGTACCTCAAATTATAATCAAGTAAAGGATATTTCCAGTACTCAAGCTGAGGTAGGCCAAGTTTAGAGTTAACCTGTGCACCTTTTAATAGACTAAGATGAGTATTTGGAGTCCTTCATAATTATATTTCTTCCATTCTTCAGTTTGCAAATTTGGGTAACATTGTCCATATTAGCTTCACCTTCTTACTATCATGAATGTGTGTGTGTGTGTGTGTTTTATAACATTCCATTTTAAAATGTTTAATATATTAAATGGAATACATTATACAAGGGTGTTTCAAAAAGTTCATGGAAATGAATAAAAAGGCAAGTTTATTTTGGTGGAAAACATTTTTGAAATCCATGTGTAGCTTTTGTATAATGCATATTTTTCATGAACATTTTAATGACCCTTCATATATTGTCTTATGTAGGCAATTAAATGCACAGCTCATTTTCAAACCAGGTTCTAGATATCTGCTGTCAGATTTGTAGTTTATTGAATTTTTATGTACATATTTATTTTTCCCACCCCATCATCCTTCCCCCTACACTCCCACCTTTCTTTCTTTTCCTTCTCCTATTCCCATTTTTATTTTTTCAGTTAACTTTTTAAACTGAAAAATTAATAGTTAACTATTTTCAGTTAACTTTATACTCATAAGATCAAATTAAGTAAAGAGTTCAACATGTAGTATGAAGGAGAGAAAAAATAACTGTTCCTCAGCAATGGAGGCAAGGCTGTTCAAAAGCATTGCATACAAAAGTATCAATTTCACTTTTATAGATTTCCTTTAAGATACTCAATTAGTTAACATGGATCAGGGAGAACATATGATATTTGTCTATTTGGGACTGGCTTATTTCACTGAGTATAATGGTTTTCAGTTGCATCCATTTTGTTGAAAACAATAGGATTTCATTTTTTTTTTACCACCAAGTAGTATTCCATAGTGTAAATATACCATATTTCTTTACTCAGTCTTCAGCTGATAAACATCAAAGTTGATATTTTAGCTATTGTGACTTGAACTGCGATAGACATGGGGGTACAATAACTCCTTCATATGCTGATTTCATTTAGTTTGGGTAAATTCCCAGGAGTGGGATGGCTGGCTTGTATGGAAGGCATATTTTTAGATTTGTGAGGTATCTCCATACTGTCTTCCACAATGGCTGTCCATGTTTACATTCCCAGTGACAGTGGATTAGGGTACCTTTTCCTTACATTCACCAGCATTTATTGTTTGTTGATTTCTGTATGAAAACCATTCTAACTGGAGTTAGGTAATACCTCATTGTGGTTTTGATTTGCATGTATCTGATGACTATGATCCTGAGCATGTTTCCATATGTCTGTTGTCCATTCAAATTTACTCTTGTTGAAAAATGTCCATTCTAATATTGAAGTGTTTTTGTGTTCCTTTGGAGGTGTCACATTGTCTTCCTTATCCTTGTTTCTTGAATTTCTACCTTTATTTTCAGGCATTTGTGGAGATACTTGTTAGTATATTTCATCTGATGGTTTTTATCTTTGAGTTATGCCTCTGTGGCTTTGTAGATTGTCCGCTCTTTTAGTGTCTGGTCAATGCTTCAGGGTGGGGCTTGTATCCAGGGTTACATCCAAGTTGGGCATGATAGAGATATTCTGTTTCAACAGAAGGAGGGTTTAATCTGCTCTGTTGGTGTAGCCACACCCTTACCTCCTCTCTTCCAAGGTAATCAATGCCTGGATATTAGCCCATAGTGAGTGCAGTACTCATTGGTGCTTCTGGAAGAATCCCACAAAGGATCTGTGCAGTCATCAGTGTGAGCAAGGATATCATTGCAATGAGCCACTCCAGACAATCTGGGAGCTTTGAGTGTGTGAGCCACTCACAGTGGTTGCCCAGAGACCCAGCTATACCTTGTGTCTTCTCGTGTAGAGTGTTCCTACACTCTCAGCCTGCAAGGCTCTCACAGTCACAGGTGCTCCACCTAGGCAGCTTTCCCAGAGCCTGTGATGTGTTGGGAGGCTGGGGGCATCTCACAGTCCTATGTGGGTGCCTAGCTTCTGTCAAGCTTCCCAGCCAGACTCATGTGTCTGCTCTTGGCTGATTGCTAGGTGTGTATATACGAGCTGGCACAGCTGTTACATATGTCCAAAATGCCATCTCTCAGCCAGTTGGAGGGTGCCATTGTCAGGGGGATGAAGGAAGAAAAATGTGTCCCTTTTTTCCCCTCTAGGTTGGCAGGTACCCTGTCCCCCAAGGGCTCCAGGCTGAACTCATACTGGGCTCCCCCTGCAGGTATGTCACCAGTAGCGCTGGCTGGGGCAGTCTGGGCTCACTGTTCAATGCTGGCACTCAGGCTCTCGGCTGATGGGGTTCTGTATTGTGTAGGTGCTCATGCTGCACATCCATATCCTCCATGTAGGTCAACAGTGTCCCTTTTTCTTCTGTGGGATTTCCACTGCAGTTTTCCTCCTAACTCATCCCTGAGATTGTACTCTCTCCACTTTTTTATTAAATTATCTTTTCCTAGCCTAGAGCAGTAAGCTCTCTCCCTATTCCACCACTTTGAGTCTCCCCAGATTTTGTATTCTTCTAAAGTATACTACAGTTCTGAGTAGTATTGTCTTACTATGCAGAGGTTAACCTTGAATCCCTGAATAAAGTAGGATGTGTCTACTTTCTCCAATATAAATTTATAAATTTTCTTCTTGTAACTAATAAATACTTATTTTGAGTATACTTTGAGGTTATGTGAATATGGTATATCTCCTTATAATTTTTTTCACTAATTTTGGCAATCATCTTTTCATTAGCAACAATTATGGCAGTGTTCCTCTGGTGATATGCTATTTTCCTCATTTCCTACACAATTATTAATCTGAATTTTCTTTTAAGAATACTTATTACTCCTTCTGTTTTACTTTTATATTCAGTTACTTATTTTCATCAGTGTGGTTTAAAGATAGTCACTTTACTTGGGGGAGGGATACAATTGAATATTACTATAACTTACTTTGTTTCTCAAATTTTCACTTTGGTCATTGGGATTTCTTTTAGCTCAGACTCTGTGCCTTTTAAACACACTATTCTTTTGTTTATGGGACATGTCCTTGTTTCTGCCAACACTAAATGCTTCAGACTCATCTCATGCATTCTCTGAGCTACCACTGGATTCAGCACCTTTTCTAACATACCCTTTTTATTAAAGAATGTACTCATTACTTAATGTCCTCTGAGACAGTGTTTCTAGGTTCTCTCAGGGTGAAAAGTTAGAAAATATATGTATGCATATTAACACATACATACATACACATCTACATTTATTTATCTCTCATCTCTTATCTAAAACATGAGTTCATATGCTTAACATTGACTCCAGTCTATATTTTGAATATTTATACATATTTACAATCATGTTTTTTCCATGACCATGTCTGTATCCATATCTGTATCTATAGCACCATGGGATTTACTGCTTCCTAATTTGTAGTTCATTTATTCAAGATTGGGACTCTAGCACTGACATGATGATTTTTCTCCAAATTCTGGTTAACATATAGGTTTAGGATTGGTAATATGTATTCCTATGAGACATGCATTAATTTAATAGAAGATGGTGTCTGTGGACAGTTCCCTATTGGTTCTAGCCTCACAGTAAACAGTCAAAATGATGATTTCTAAAGTACTTTGGTTACCTTCTTTCTCTCTACACATTTCAGTGTACTTACATGATTGATTTCTGATACATTAAGATTAACTGATCATTGTCTGCACTCTATTTTGAGTTTCCCACACATTATGGTGCATTTTTAAAATAATTATCTATAGTAATATTTCACATTATGCTGTGGTCTGACAGATGGCTAGAGGCATGTACCAACCACTATTGTTACTTAATTGAATGTTCTTGACATTGTTATTAAAATTCCCTCATGCCATAATTTTATATTTTTTAACTATTATTTAATAAATACAAATTTCCAAAGTACAACTTCTGGATTATAGACCCCCCCCCCCATGATTGGTACATGTCACCTTGGCCATCATATTATATTGAAGTCCTATTCTCTCACCTCTTACCAAATCCCTGCCTTTCACAGATGTTTCTTCTTTCCCCCTAGTTTTACCATTTCCAGAATGTCATGTAAATACATCCATACACTTCTGTAAAAGTTCTTGCCATTTTTTTTTTTTTTTTTTGGACAGGCAGAGTTAGAGACAGAGAGAAAGGTCTTCCTTTTTCCTTTGGTTCACCTCCGAAATGGCTGCTATGGCCGGCGTGCTGTGCCGATCTGAAGCCAGGAGCCAGGTGTTTCCTTCTGGTCTCCCATGGAGGTGCAGGGCCCAAGCACTTCCCAGGCCACAGCAGAGAGCCTGACCGGAAGAGGAGCAACCGGGACAGAACTGGCGCACCAACTGAGACTAGAATCCCGGGTGCCGGCGTTGCAGGTGGAGGATTAGCCTAGTGAGCCGCGGCGTCGGTGGCCATAAATTTTTTAAAATAAGTCTTTTTGTGTTTTTTTTTTTTTTCAGATTTCAGTGTTCCATGTTATTGACTATTTGTTATTATCCAAAAGACCATGGTTAGTCTGTTTTTTATATTCCTACTCTTATTCTTTTTTTTTTTATTCTTCTTTGTATTTCAATCCAGGTAATTACTATTGACTTATTCACTGGCTATTTTCTCAGTTGTGTTGACTTCTGATGACTCTATTAAAGGCATTCTTCATTTCTTGCATTTTTTGATTTAATTTTTTTAAACTTTTATTCAGTAAATATAAATTTCAGAAGTACAGTTTATGGATTGCAATGGCTCCCCCCCCATAACTTCCTCCCACTCGCACCCCTCCCATCTCCCGCTCCCTCTCCCATTCCATTCCCATCAACATTCATTTTCAATTATCTTTATATACAGAAGATCGATTCAGTATATAATAAGTAAAGATTTCATCAGTTGGCACCCACACAGAAACACAAAGTGTAAAGTACTGTTTCAGTACTAGTTATAGCATTACTTCACATTGGACAACACGTTAAGGACAGATCCCACATGAGGAATAAGTACACAATGATTCCTGTTGTTGACTTAACAATTTGACACTCTTGTTTATGGCATCAGGAATCTCCCTAGGCTCTAGTCATGAGTTGCCAAGGCTATGGAAGCCTTTTGAGTTCACTGACTTCGATCTTATTCAGACAAGGTCATAGTCAAAGTGGAAGTTCTCTCCTCCCTTCAGAGAAAGGTACTACTTCTTTGATGGCCCCGTTCTTTCCACTGGGGTCTCACTTGCAGAGATCTTTCATTTAGTTTCTTTTTTTTTCCTGAGTGTCTTGGCTTTCCATGCCTAAAATACTCTCATGGGCTCTTCAGCCAGATCTGACTGCCTTAAGGGCTGATTCTGAGGCCAGAGTGCTGTTTAGGGCCTCTGCCATTCTATGATTCTGCTGTGTATCCCGCTTCCCATGTTGGATCGTTCTCTCCCTTTTTGATTCTATCAGTTAGTATTAGCAGATACTAGTCTTATTTGTGTGATCCCTTTGACTCTTAGACCTATCATTATGATCACTTGTGAACTGAAATTGATCACTTGGACTAGTGAGATTTCACTGGTACATGCCACCTTGATGGGATTGTATTGGAATCCCCTGGCACGTTTCTAACTCTACCATTTGGGTCAAGTCTGATTGAGCATGTCCCAAAGTGTACATCTCCTCCCTCTCTTATTCCCACTCTTATATTTAACAGGGATCACTTTTTAGTTAAATTTAAACAGCTAAGAATAATTTTGTGTTAATTACAGAGTTCAACCAATAGTACTAGAACAAAAAAATATACTAAAAGGGATAAAGTATTACATTGTACATCAACAGTGATGACAAGGGCTGATTAAGTAACTGTTTCTCTTAGTGGCCATTTCACTTCAACAGGTTTCCCCTTTGGTGCTCAAGTTAGTTGTCGCCGATCTGGGAGAACATTTGATATTTGTCCCTTTGGGACTGGCTCAATTCACTTGCATTGTTTTTAATGTGTATCACTGCCATCTCCAACATTTTGTGGAAGTGCCCAGTGAGGTTTATGAGAGATAAACTCACAAAAGGGCTATGAACTCCATAAGTCATGTGACCCCAGGTGTTCATCAGCCCTAGCCTGTGTATTATCAGCTTACACCAATTTCCTGCCAGTGGGTAGAAACTTTGGCCATGGATACCTTGTTTACCCCCCAATAATTCAGTATGTGAATCTGACTCCCCTAGGTTTTTGTGTCAGTCTTGCCTTAGATTTTGGACCCGCTTGCTACCACTAATTTTATATCAAATTAAAAAAAAAATCTAAAATTAAAACTCATGACTTTGTATTTTTTCAGCTTTTTCAGTTCTTTGTGTAAGTAGAAGTTGTGTTCTTTCCAATTCTCTAGTTCCCCATGAGGAAATAAGAAGAAATTTGCTCTAGTGATTAAGTTTTCAAAAAAAAAAATTAAGACTTTTTTCTAAAATGGAGAGAGGTAAAAATTAGAGACAGATTGAATAGATGATATTTAGAAATTTAAAGAATGTAAGTATAGTTGGATCCATGTGTGAAATTGGAAAAAAAGAACATTGATAGTGATAACATTTATCAAATAATCATTAATTCAATTTAACCTTCATCGAGTAACTAATAATTTAAGGTATATGTACCTGTGCCAAATGACACAATGAATAACTATTTCATTGAACGAGAAGGCACCTGTCCCTCCCTCTTATTTGTTTATCTCATTCTTATGAATATATTCATGTTTCTTTACTTTCTGTGTTCTTTCTCCATCACCTGTCAAAAGATTTTTGAATACTTTTAGAAATAATGTGCATGTGGCATGTGTGTGTTCTGGATCCTGGCTTTACTAATAAGATGATGAACTTGTCTATTTTAGAGAAGTAGGGCAATAACTGTAACAAAGCTTGTTTATAATGAATGCCTATTTAAGGGTATTTATTAAGCTCTTCCTTTTTTCGGGGCCCATACTGGCACAGCGAATTCAGTACTGACTAGGTCAGACAAGGACACTGGACTAGTAGGGCTTCCATTGTTGTTATGTAGAATGATTTAAAAATTTAAGATATAAAGTTTTTAGTAAGATTTTAGTGTAATTAATAGCATCAAATATTAATGTGATTAATAAAATCAAATCAGATGATACTATTTGGGATTATCTCAATCAAAGAACTCCTGGGTAGGGTGATATTTGAGCAGAAATCTAAAACAATTCAGATGATCTTACTCTGAATATACAGGGAGAAAGAAACATAAATATGTTGATATATGTAGATATATATATGTATATTTATATACGAAGAATGGGTGCATTACAGATACGACTGGTCAATAGTATGAGATACAAGAATGTTTTCTCCACTTCCACTCTGAATCATTTAAATTTGTTCCATTCATCCTAATCTGGAATCATTCATCATAATCATTCATCCTAATTCTGGAATATATTACAAAGTAGTCTTATCTATAAGATGCTCTTTTTTCCACATAACTTAAATGTAATTCACATAATATAAGGCAAATTAGATTCAGCTTCTTTGCAATTAGAAAACACCTAAGATGTTCCAATCAATCAATGCACTTGATCACTCTTTATCACAAGACAGGAAAGAGATGTAACTTCATGGTCCATTGCTAATGGGTTGCTTCACCATCATGGTTAATAGCATGAGTTTCTCCTACATCTAAATTAAAGCTTCTGAATTAAATAGATTAAAAGATTAGTAAGAGCTCAATGATGTATTAGAGTGTGTGCAACCAATTATGTCTCTTTTTAACTTCATTTTATCATAGTCCCACTTTTTATTAGAAAAGTTTTTGACTTGGCTTGGGCTATTAATTCTTCAATCATATTGTTCTTGGCACAATAAAATTATTTTATGAGGTGGCAGATTTCTGTTGGTGTCTGATTTCATGATTGGACTTTCAAAAACAGCATAGTGCAGTTAAAATAAATAAATGTACAAATAAATAAGCATTTTTTGGGGAAATGGAGACTTGAATTCTAATCCCACATAAACTCCAATAAACCATAGGTCTTTGTTCAAGTTGTTTGATAGTTCCAACTGAATTTTCACGTTATCTTATAAAAATACCAAAACTCATCTCCCCAGTTATCATGAGCAATTAGAACCTGACATATTTAATAAGATTACAGGTCACTAAAGACCTTTTGTTAGTCAAAAGCTAATGGCATTTGTTCTCCACATGGGCATGCTATATAGCTTGTAAGTTAGGTCATGTTCTTGTTCATACCTGACTCACTCAGAATGAGAGTACTTCTCAAAGATTTTTGTAAATTTTCAACTCATAATAAAGTCCCATCACTTTTCTATTTTACTGAAATAATTAGAACATCCCATATAAATGTGTGGTAGGCAAATTTTCCTCTAAACTTTATACTTTTCATGTGAAATTTGATATTCTTTTGAGATTTGGTCAGACTCCTTAATACTCCAAGTAATAAATATCCATTTTCCATATTTCTAAATCTAGAGTCAATTAGCTGTAAGTGAAAGTAACAGAGAAAATTCCTTATACAGATATACCCATTAAGAATCATCTTTCTTTAAAGGTTAATTGGGATGAGGGTGCAAATTAACTGACCTGACAATTATGCTTATAATTAATGTCATAGTTTCTAATTTTATTCATATTATAGCTCAACATCTGAAGATCTGAGGCCTGTGCTGGTATAATTCTATCCTCACCATAATATTTATAGAGTGACTATCATATACAAGCCCCTGAGTTTACAGTTCTCATCCTTGTTGTACTCAAACTGCTAGCATCCATTTTGGCATATTATAAAGTTGTCATCCTTCGAAATGATTCCAGAAGGCTTTCAGCTATGCAGAAGTCCTGAAGTAATGCCTTTTTTTTTTTTTTTTGGAAATTTTGGTCAGTTATTTGAGTCATTGAAATTCTGGATATTTTGTATTAAAGTACCTCAAGGGTTTTTTTTTTTTTTTTAATCTTTTATTTAATGAATATAAATTTCCAAAGTACGACTCATGTGTTACAATGGCTTCCCCCCCATACCGTCCCTCCCACCCACAACCCTCCCCTTTCCCACTCCCTCTCCCCTTCCATTCACATCAAGATTCATTTTCGATTATCTTAATATACAGAAGATCAGCTTAGTATACATTAAGTAAGGATTTCAACAGTTTGCTCCCACACAGAAACATAAAGTGAAAAATAATAGATGATTTTTTTTAAATGATGATGAAATCAGATCAGACCTATTGTCATGTTTAATCCCAGTGAGAGTCAAGTTGGGAATTGATAATTTCTTTCTTTTTCTTTTTTTTTTTTTTTTTTACAGAAGATCAGTTTAGTGTACATTAAGTAAAGATTTCAGTCGTTTGCACCCCCATAGAAACACAAAGTGAAATATACTGTTTGAGTACTCGTTATAGCATTAAGCCTCAGTGTACAGCACGTTAAGGACAGAGATCCTACATGAGGAGTAAGTGCACAGTGACTCCTGTTGTTGACTTTACAAATTGACACTCCTGTTTATGGCATCAGTAATCTCCCTATGCACCAGTTATGAGTTTCCAAGGCTATGGAAGCCCCTTGAGTTCTCCGACTCTTATCTTGTTTAGACAAGGTCATAGTCAAAGTGGAGGTTCTCTCCTCCCTTCAGAGAAAGACACCTCCCTCTTTGAAGACCTGTTCTTTCCACTGGGATCTCACTCACAGAGATCTTTTTGCCAGAGTGTCTTGGCTTTCCATGCCTGAAATACTCTCATGGGCTTTTCAGCCAGATCCGAGTGCCTTTAGGGCTGATTCTGAGGCCAGAGTGCTATTTAGGACATCCGCCATTCTATGAGTCTGCTGAGTATCTCACTTCCCATGTTGGATCACTCTCCCCTTTATTCTATCGGTTGGTGTTAGCAGATACTAGACTTGTTTATGTGCTCCCTTTGACTCTTAGTCCTTTCATTATGATCAATTGTGAACTGAAATTGATCACTTGGAGTAGTGAGATGGCATTGGCACATGCCACCTTGATGGGATTGAATTGGAATCCCCTGGTATGTTTCCAACTCTACCAATTGGGGCAAGTCAGCCCGAGCATGCCCCAAATTATACATCTCTTCCCTCTCTTATTCCCACTCTTATGTTTAACAGGGATCACATTTCAGTTAATTTTCAACACTTAAGAATAACTGTGTGATAATTACAGAATTAAACCAGTCATATTAAGTAGAACAGACAAAAAAAAATACTATGAGGGATAATGTATTAAGTTGTCCATTAGCAGTCAGGGCTATGCTGATCAAGTCACCATTTCTCATAGTGTCCATTTCACTTCAGGAGGTTTCCTTTTTGGTGTTCAGTCAGTTGTCACCGATCAGGGAGAACATATGGTATTTGTCCTCAAGGGGTCTTTTTAATTCAGGAATTTAGGAACACAAGAAAAGGGATTATTTAAGAAGGCAAAACAATTGTGAGGAAAATGACATATAAACTTAATGAAAAGTTTGCTAAGGTATACATTTGACAAACAGGCTTGATTTGTTTAATAAATTGTTCTACCTTCCCAAACATTGATTGTTCTTAAGATTTGAGTACTTAGAAACTTGGTTGACCTAGATGATGGTTATCTACTTACCTAGTACTTGCTTTCCCTTTCAAGTTTGTATTTATATTTAGAGATACTCAATGTATCTTGCAAGTTCTTCATTCTCTACCACTTTGCAGTGCTGGTATTTTACTATTCTTTCTTCTCATTTTTAGATTCTCCTTGAGAGACGTTATCCATTCTTATATTTTGACTGGCATGTGTGTCTTAATGAGAGCTCTACATATACTAACAACTCCCAGGTATTTATTTCCAGATCATATTTCTTTTCTGAGCTCCAATTTCTTAGTGTCTTCTGTGAATCCCTACATGAATGTCCTACAAACCTATTAAAAAATTAGGAACACCGACTCATGCTTTCTCCCCAAATCGCTAACTTCCCCCTCTCTAGTATTTCATATTTTGGTATCCCCAACTATCACACTTCAACTCCAGTCACCTCCTTAAATATAAATATACATTTTTTTCAGACTAGTAATCTAATTTGATCTTTTTGAGACCCTGTCTAAACTTGCTTGGACAATTGTAATAATCATGTAATTGTTTTTATTCTAAATGGCACAAGATACCATAATGATGTTCCTAAATTGGAAACCTTAGTACGTGATCCACCTACTCTAAATCCTTCAGTAATTTCTCATTTCCTCTTAGATAAATTCTGAATTAATTTCTGTGATGCCTTGACTCATTTTTTATAATAAAGTTGGTATTTACTGTATGTAGGCACCATTTGACTCTGGAAACACAGCAGTTAACAAAGCATGAGGCATGAGTCTTACCCGGTGCATGCCTCTGTACTTTCTGACCCACACCACTCTTTACTGGCTAACACTCCCTAGACTCCAGCCGTACTGAAATCTCTGCTTTCCCCGAAAGCTGCATAATCTGCAAAGCTTGTGTGGTCAGCTGTTTCTTTCTTATGTGATATTTTTCTCATTCCCAGTCCCATCTCCGTCCACAACATTGAATTATTTTAACACTCTGATTGACTAATGTCTTCTTCAGAATGTCAGAAAGGCTAACAATTTGAAAAAAGCATAGTGGAAACATCATGGGGCTTCAAGGATAGTAGAACAGTGCACTCTCTGTGGGTTCTTTTTATTATTGTGTGCCTTCCTCTATACTAGGCACTTGTCTCAGGTCAAAGCATTACTCCAAAAATATTTTCATGTTGATGTTTATTTGATATGAAAACCTGTGCTGACATGGAGACAAATTAGAACCTGGCCATGTCTTCCTTCCCAGGTGCTCCTCCTAGGACCTAGGAACCTTCCATAAATGTGCTTCAAATCGGGGTACACAGTGTACACTGACTGCACAGGTTGAACAGATATGAGGACTTCACAAATTTTTATCAACAGTGGAGCACATGCATATTTAAAAAAGCATGTAATAAAAGCTTATATAAAATGATTTTTCTCTAAGTAGGCTCTATTGATGCTAGCTTGATAAAATTGAATTATTGAGTACCTACACATCTCTGCTGTAAAGTCATTTTCTATATTCAGATGACTGATCTTGGCTAGGTGTCTCTAATTCTGGTAGATTGTGCAAAGGCTTAATGCTATTTCTCCTCATTATACTTCCAAGATTTTGTTGGTCTTTTCTGTTCACATATAAATCTACCATCTACTTTTAAACTGTTGAAATTCTTTAGATAGACACATTGTCGTCTTAGCCTATTTTATTGTGACACTGAATATTAAACCCCTTGAAGCTTGATAATGTGTTGAATAAATGATTTAACTCATCTGTGAATATCTATTGAGTATATACTGTACACCAGGTTCTCTATTTGATGCTGGAGATGCATGGGCAAACAAATCACAGATTCTGCCTTCACGGATCATGCACCCTAGTGTTCAACATTTACAGAAAATGGCTGCAAAATTTTACAACAGAAGCTTTATTATTTCAATACCTCATGAACAGGCCTGTGGAAAAGACTAGAAACATTTCCTCAGATTGTTTTTGTTTATTCTGTGCAATCTGCTCCACGTATGATGTGCATTTGAATATGTGCTCAGTAAGGAAGCTTGTCAGTCCTTCATAAGCAGAACCATTGTTCCTGCTCTGTGCATGGAGAACTCATTCACAATCACAAAAAGACTGAAGTTGTGCTAGTCAGCATCTCAGTTTACAAGTTCACAAACTTGTCAATAATCAGAATTACTGTGGATATTTCAAAATATACCTTTTAATACTCAGTCTTTAAGAAATATGAACCCATAAATTTGCAATGAATTGTGGAATGTGATGTTTTAAAGCCACCCCCTCTACCCTCAATCTCCCTCTTCTACCAGCCAACCACTCCTCACTCCACACTATTATTCCACTGATCAACTGTGTATGGAAACCAGTTTTCCAAGCTATTGATAACTGGCTCTATGGGGACTCCCTTAAAATCACTTCAGCAATTGTGACTATATTTTGTAATGCCCAAACTACCTCCAATGTGAATTTAAATTAGTTCGCTATCCATATATCCACCCAAAATAGAATACTCAGAATCATCTTTAATGTGTTCTTGTGTCTCAAAATCCATATTTAAGTCACCAAGCCATTGGATTTGGCCACCATCATGAATTTAAAATTTCTCCTTTCATCTTATTTCAAACCCAGTCCTAGTTTATTCTGAATCATGCCTCTTCAGAACACTTCCAATTTTCTCTGAACACATTGCTTTGCTCTTGTCCCTTGGCACTCTAATCCAGTTCCTAAGCTTCCTCATAAGTGATTTATCTAAAAAACAAGCCCGGTCACCACTCCCCAATTTAAAAAAAAACATTAATTGGTTCTCCATTGTCCATAGTGTTAGCTCTAATACCCCTGACATGAAGTTTAAGCTTCTCTTCAACCTGGTTGAATTTGTTTTTCTATTACGTTGCTGAATACTACAGTTATTCTTTACTTTTCCACTGGTAACTACTATTCATTCTCTTTATAAATACATCATGTCTGCTCATTCTTTATGATATTTCTGCCCAAATGCCATCTTCTTTCTAACCCTTTTTTTATTTATTCATCAGGGACAATTAAAACACTAGTCTTGCTTTTTTGACTGGATGTGCTTTTCCCCAACTATTTGTTTATTTGTTTGGGTCTAGAATTTATTGAAATAGGTAAATATGCACAAATTAAATGTTAAAGATAAATACAAGGCTATACTTAGTATATTAATTTATTTTTGCAACAGATTTTACACACACACCCACACACACACAAAGATACACAGTGCAATGGACTGTGCTGTGTCAACTTGATTAACCTGGGAAATATATGGCTGTAGTTTAGAATTTGACAAAGAAACACTGGTTGGTCCTGTGGTGGAAGTATTAAGAAAAATTAGAAAACAGAAATGAAATAGCAGTCATTCCTCTCTTTGACATTGGAGGCATCTCCTTCTCAAAGTACCATGTAATGATAGACAAGCACAGGTTACATGGCAATTTCCAGGTTGGTCTCTCTCCCCTCTGATTTTCTTGCAGCTATTCTTCCTTCTTGATTCTCCTGTTAAGAGTGACTGTAAGTTTAACACCAGACCCTTGTTTGTGAAGCTACAGAGGTGGTAGCTATACCCAGACACAGCTTCCCTGAGCCCTCGCAACAACTCCTACATTGCAGTCCCATTTTAGTAGGTGACCATAATTTCCCATTCTGGACCCTCAGTTTTACAACTCTGGCTTCTCTGTCCAAAAACACTCATGATGATCTGTTCCATGATTGAATTTTATGATACATGCCCAGAGAGAGAAAGATGAGAGGGAAGGAGAGAAGAGAGAAGAGTAGTGGAAATGAGGGAGAAGAGGAGAGGGATGAAAATAAGAAAGGAGAGGAGAGGACACATGTGCATCTCTCAGAAAAAGCTAAGAGACACATCAGTCGAAGGTGGTTAGGTGCTCTAATTGATCTAATCTGCAATTCATAGGATCTCTGTTTCTTATGCTGTCATTGAGAATTTCTGTTTATTTTTTAACCACTTAAAGAAGAAATCTTCTGCTACAAGACCGCAAGGATTCCAATGAATTGGAAGATTTGCTTGCTTCTGGTTATACAAGAATAGCTTTAAACACACACACACACAGGGGCCGGGTAAAGCCACCACCTGCAGTACCAGCATCCCATATGGGTGCCATTTCGAATCCCGGCTGCTCCACTTCCAATCCAGCTCTCTGCTATCATCTGGGAAAGCAGTAGAAGATGGCCCAAGTCCTTGGGCCCCTGCACCCACGTGGACGACCCAGAGGAAGCTCCTGGCTCCAGGCTTTGCATCGGCGCAACACCGCCAGCTGTTGCAGCAAATGGGGAGTGAATCAGCAGATGGAAGACCATTCTCTCTCTCCCTCCCTCTCTCCCTTCCTCTCTCTCTCTCTCTCTCTCTCTGCCCATGCCTCTCAAATAAATAATAAATAACTCTTAAAAAAGAAAACTAGAGCATACCTGAAATCTTTAGTTTGCATGCTCACACACTGATGCTTAGATATTCCAGTTTCTAATATGGTCACAGTAGTCTTGATAACCAGGCAACCAGGGTCACATTTTGCCATCTTTACAAACCTGCCTAAGAACAACCAGGTTGACCATATCTGAGTCTATTGTGTGTGTGAATGAACATGGCTTTTTGCTTCATATCTAAATACTGTTCATCTGTTTTGGACTATACATGTATTTGTATATTTGTGCTTTGATTCAGAAAATTCTCATTATAGAATTGATTTGCTTTGAATACAAACTGCAAATAAGATAAACAAGATGTTGAAAGATAAAAAGAAAAAGAATGCATATTATGAAAAAAATTCATGGATTTAAAACATTCTGCATCAAAATGAACTTACCATTTTATATTTTTGTTATGCAAAGTCAGTCACAACTTCTTGAAGCAAGAAAACTGGCACTACTATTAATAATAGTCTTCCGTTCACTGGTTTACTCCCCAAATTCCCTCAATATCCAGAGCTGGGCTGATCCAAAGCCAGGAGTCAGGAGCTTCTTCCAGGTCTCCCATGCAGATGCAGGGACCCAAGTACTTGGGTCTTCTTTTACTTCTTTCCCAGGTCATAGCAGAGAGTTGGATCAGAAGAGGAGCAGCCAGACTTGACCAGTGCCCATATGGGATGCCAGCACTGCAGGCGGAGGCTTTTCTCAGTACACTACAGCGCCAGTCCAGTCTTTTCTGTTTATATACATGTATATCTGTTTACTTCTGAGACTTTTCCTTTGAAAAATCTGCCAATCATTGCCTCTGAGTACTAAGTCTTTCAAAATTTGCTTTTTTGGGAGTAACATTATTAATCAAAACACACATTTAACTATCCAACAGCATTCATTCTTACCTACTAAAAAACTGGCAGTGAGAATATTTACACATACATAAATAAGATCAACACTTTGTTCTTGGTGCTTTAATAATGCTAATAAAAATATTTCTAATGTGTATAAATAATATAAAGCTAATTAACACAATTTAGAAAGTAATATAGGATTTTTATTTAACATTTATTTTATATAAACTTTCATGGATAACTTTCATGTAAATTTTCAAGGATAGCTTCAAGGATATCTTTTTTAAACAAAAAATTACATTTTAAAAACGAGTGTCATAATGTATATCTGTATGCACATATGTATATTTATAAAAGTTTATAGCTGCTAGATTCAAGAAATCAAAAAATTCAAGAACATCAAAAGAACTGAAAGATTGCTAAGGAGAATACGGAGAATACATAACACATATGAAAGATTTGTTTGGTTAAATTTAATCATGAAATAATGAGAGGGCAGAAACTTAATTCAACTGTGATTTTTAAGATCTGGGGTTATGGGAAGTGATTTGGTTTGGAGACAGTGTTAGGGTAATGGCATACTGGTGGGGTTTTAAAAAGTAAAACACCCAGGGTTGGTGCTGTGCATAGTTGGCTAAGTCTCCACCTGCAGTGCCAGCATCCCATATGGGATCCAGTTCATCAAGCTCTCTGCTGTGACCTGGGAAAGAATAGAAGATGGCCCAAGTCCTTGGGCCACTGCACCCACGTGGGAGACTCGGAGGAAGCTCCTGGCTCCTGGCTTCAGATCGGTGCAGCTCCGGCCATTGCAGCCATCTGGGGAGACAACCAGCAGATGGAAGACCTCTCTCTCTCTCTCTGCCTCTGCCTCTCCTATAACTCTGCCTTTCAAAATAAATCATTAAATCTTAAAAAAAAAAGCATAGTTGTTGTCTCTGAAAAGCTTTGTGGGATACTGACAGAGCTGTTTCCAAAAGGGGCAGTTGACCTTCCAGGACAGGCATTTACTTGACCTGAAAGGAGAAGAATGTGTGGCCCACATAGAAATAGAAGGCTACAGTCTCAAACATGATTTTGATCATGTCTCCTACTTTACTGAACTTCAGCGTCATGAAAATCTAACAAATCCGAGATACGTGTGGTGTTTCAACATAACAGTACTCTGTGTTAACCAAACATCAGCACCTGTCAGCTTCAGTAGAGGGCATTGCTCTGATGTTGAAGTCTAGAACTTGGGGACTAGTCATTTGACACCACCGCCTCCTGCCTTGATATACAATGCAGTATCTTTGCAAAGCAATCATGCCTTAAACATAGAAACAGAGTTTCCATGAAGTTAGAGCAAGGGACAACCAGAGGTTTCTGCTTTTGATTTTCATTTCAAATGCTCATTGCTATTTTTGTCTCTTGTCCTTTACTTTTTAGTAAGCTCTGGTAAGAACAAGAGCATGAAAGCTAAAATTGAAATTGCGCCAGTAAAGCCACCAGGGCCTTAAAGCTTGACAGGCATATTGGTGTTTGGTGACATTAGCTTTAGGTTTAAGCTCTCTGCATTCCCTTTCACACATTTGTGGAAATGTCCAATCTCTTTTGAGACTTTTTCTTGAAAAATTCTCTCCTGCTTTTTCTACTCTCTTATCCCACCCCCAAACATAAACATTCAACCCTACCATATTGAGTCTATCCTTGGATATGAAAAATGGCACTTTTCAAATATTTTTCTAATCCTAGCTATTGACAGAGTTTCATTAGCATCAGAAGTGACATTGACTGTGGCCGCTCTCAAACCTAGGCCTGATTATATTCAGCCTTTTATTTTATTTTTAAAAATTTCTTTTTTACAAGGACAGATTCTCTTTCAAATCCTACCTGCTGTGCAAGCACAACGGACGACTAAATAGATGGGAATGCACTGAAGCAGCCCAAATTCATCCTTTGACCTCCAAGCTCAAGTGGCTGTCATGCACAAATTTGATTTTTGCTAGAAAGATCCATTTCTCCATCCCTCAAAGGAGAAAGCTAACGAGACTGAATGAGTTCAGAAATTATTTCTTAAGCGATTTTTCATAAGTGACGTATAGCAAATCTGGGAGTTTTCTTTCCAATTCATATATTTCAAACCAGAAAGCTTTCTTGCTTTAGAAAATAGAAAATATGTAGAATCCACCCATAGGGACCACATGGAAAGCATTTAAAACTCAGATTTTGAAGATGTAGGCTAAAATTGTAGACTGCAGCTTGGACTTATTAACCACATGTTATCTTTTGCTCCACCTCAATTTCCTCTTTTTACTCAACTGAGTTAGGTATCCACCAAGGTAGGGGGTCATTCCGTTCAATTTCTCTCCCTCCACACAGAAATTTTTCTGAAAAGGAAACTAATTTACTCATTCACAAATTGTTGAGCATAAGTGAGTGAGGCACTTGCTTTATTCCAATGAATTTTAAATTGATTTAAGCTGGGAGAATATGAACATATGAAGTATGTAAAAATAGTCCTACAACGTTTGTTCAAATTCCATGGAGAGGAAATTTTTGAGATAGCGTTTTAGGGAAGAGAAAGATGAGTTTGGGCTAACTGAATGGGGAAGTTTTCATGAAGGAACCAGAGCTATGTCTGTTCCTTGAGTTCTTTGTAGAATTTTATGAGTTTAACGAAGAGGCATCATAATATGAAGGCAATTGCACTGATATTGATGCAAAAACTGCTACCCCATTGGAAAAAATAATTTAATATTCATTGACATTCAATTTTCCCTTCTATTATATGAAATTAGTATCCCATCATCACAGAAAAATTCAGATTATTCAACAAGTTAATGTATGTGGGGACCAGTGCAGTGCCTGGTATGCCCCACATACTCACTAGATGCTTGATTCAGTTCTAGAGGAGGAAAGCATACAAGCAAAGCCATCACGGTGATAATAAATATACCCTATTCAGAGAAGAGAGAAAAAGCAAGGCTGGCTAAAGAAGAGTCAGTCACTTTTGAAAGCAAACTCCAGCCACAAAAAGCCACGTCCCTTTGTGCCTTAGAAGGTCACTATAACCATCCTAAGTTAAGTCTCACATCTGCATGGAATTGCCAGCAGAACGTGACTTTCCAGATTTTCTACTCATATTTGTATCTTTAGTTTCAAGTTTGTTAAATTCACTAAAACTAGTTTGAGTGATAACTGCACAGCACCAGACCAATGGGCAATAAACCCAAACTGATGAACAGGGAGAGGAAGAAACTAAAAGTGACTATCAGCTATGGGTTATTGAATAATTATATAAGTGAGTTCAGCAAAAGAACCTAATACCCTAAAGGTGTATAAGGTGAAAAATACATTTATTTACATTTCATATATTAATTAGTTTTCTTTTTAATTTGTGTTATGGTAAAAAAAAATAGTCCCCCAAATCTCTGAGTTTACAATTGTAGTTGTTCCTCATATGAATCTATTGCAGTTTAATTTTGTTTTTGTTTTTCTATACGTTCTGATTCCAAGACCCAGATTGAAGCAGCAATATTGTGGCAGAGGACAAAGAGGTATGACCATATTGCTAGCATTCTTCATGTTCTGCTAACAGGAGGGTTAGGCACCCTGCTTATGTGACATTGGCCAAAGAAAGCCACACAAAGCAGGGATGTATACTTTCACCAAATGGAGGCACGCCAATCACCTATCAATAGAAAGTGAAATATGGCCTTCCTATGAATTAGAAAATGAATGATCAGGAACAGAAACACAATCTAGTAACAACATAAACACTTACATTGAAGTTTTCTAAGAATTAGCATAGTTTATGTTGCCATCAATCTTTAATGGAAAGTATAGCCCAAAGCTTATATGTCCCTTTTTCTTTACCAAAGCCATCCATACTTTGCAGATCTACAAGATTGCAACTATCTATCTTACTTGTTTGTGCTTCTATGGGCACGTCAGAGGCTACTCTTTATTCCTAGTACATCTCAGTCAGACAAAGTGGCAGGTTGTCATTCTCCGATATCTCACTCTTGGATATGCATATTGTCATTCAGAGTGTTTAGTGGGTTTCATAGACTCCAGATTTATTGATAAGATTCTGGGGGCTTCTCACACATGTTCAAGGCATTGTAGCACACATTGTAGTGACCTTGCATTTAAAGAATCGCCTCAAGTAAGATGCAGAATAAGTAATGGATAAATCAGTCACTCTCACGCATTTTTGGAAAATATGACTATGATTACTGCCAGAACAAGGAGTGAGCTGGGTTTGCTTTGTTTCCACATATCCTTTCAAGCAGTTTCTGTCCGTAGATTATATTATAAAGCTGGTGACTGAGACATCTTTGTTTTTTATTGTGGCAATATATCTAAGCCCTCTCTTTGTCTTAAGTAATCCAGTACCCCTGTAAGATGATGCCGAAACTCTGAGAGAGAAAAAACAGCTGATGAGATAACAGCTTACAGTGACATTTATATAATTGCCCCAGTCAGAACTCATTTCCAGCTGCCTATGCGGGAGCTTGCTTCAATGTTGTAGCTAGGAAACAGGCAAAGCAAATAGCTGCTTCTCTTCGGTGCCAACCTTCTGTTAGAAGTTCACTGATGCTTAGAGGAAAGCATTCGATGCAGGAATCCTGTACTTGCAGTCACACACATTTACCTCCCAATATCCCAATTACTTTTAAAGATAATTAAAGGGACTTGTCCTTAGAGATCAGAATGTCCCTATTTAGATTCAATAAGACCATGTCATTAGAATCAACACAGTTCCTCAATTTTGTATATTGTGTATGTTTCCAAACACTTTAAGTGAACTTTCATTCAATATTCAGTTGTGTTTACAGTAGGATGGTAGCTGTTGTGTCCCTCTCTGCAAGCAACAGGAATTTTCTGCATTTAATAGGAGTTGCCCAGAAACTGTTGTCATGAATTCATATATGGATACTTCAGGAAGTCATTTCTTGCACATTTCTGCTATCTTAGGCCTCTCTTTGCTCTCATTCCAGAAACCTGAAGCTTTACAGGGATCAATATTTTGTCTTGATGCAGGCAAGATACACTGGGCCAATTGCAAATGCCATATAGCAATTGGCCCAGTGCCCTGATTGGGTTGAATGAGAACAAGGTTGAAGATATCTGCATTTATAAGTTTGGGATTTTGAAGAAACGTGTGCTTCCTTTTCTTCAACTCAGATGAACTTCATTGTGACAGAGCAAGGGTCATCCAAGTGGAAGTTACTCAGAGTATAGTTTATGACTTTGGTGATTTACACTAGCTTAGCTTTAAGGATCTGTACAATGGAGAAATGTAACAATTTTAGGGACCATCTAACCTGGCCAAAGAATGCATACAAATAACTTCATGCCATACAATGCATTTCCATTGTGATGGGAAACTCAGAGGACAGAGAGTGTATCTATATAATAACAGTCTAACTGCCGGCACCTTGGCTCACATGGCTAATTCTCCACCTGTGGCGCTGGCATCCCATATGGGCACCGGGTTCTAGTCCCGGTTGCTCCTCTTCCAGTCCAGCTCTCTGCTGTGGCCCAGGAAGGCAGTGGAGGATGGCCCAGGTGCTTGGGCCCCTGCATTCGCATGGGAGACCAGGAGGAAGCACCTGGCTCCTGGCTTCGGGTCAGCGCAGCACCGGCTGTAGCAGCCATTTGCGGGGGGTGAACTAATGGAAGGAAGACCTTTCTCTCTGTCTCCCTCTCTCACTGCCTATAACTCTACCAGTCTAATAAATAAAAAAAAAAATCTATGGCCTAATATCTGGTCCATAGTTAATGCTCAAATATCTGTGGTGTTAACAAAGATTACAGGAGGAAATATTAAAAGAATACATTGTACATTGTTATAATATCACTGGCAAATGTAACATTATTTACTAAGTTAAAAAAAAAACATGAAAATGGGGCAAATAGCCTGAAATCCATGATTTCCTATTGCACTGAACATTCTCGAACATCCTACAAAATGAAAACTCTTATTATCATCACTTGCCATTGATAAAAAAAATTAGATTTTTAACTTGCTTGCAAAAAATTTGCCAGAAGAGCTCATATAATGTTGGTGTTTTGCTTAGTGAATATTTCCAGATGGAAAAAAAGCAAAGATAGGAAGGTGAATAAACAAGAACCCTACCTCCAGGGACTTTCTAATCTAATGGGAAAGATGATAATTCAGTATTTAACATGCTTTTTTGGTGTAAAAAAGGAAAAATGGGCAATCATCAATCAAAAGCCATGGTATTTTTCATGATATATCATGTAAGTAAGTCCTCGGGAGGGCTGAGAAACTGGGAATCAATGATGGCTGCTTGGTCTGCCATGTTGGCCCTGTACAATTTCTCTCAATGTTTTCTTCTCTTTTAAGCAAGTTAACCTTCATCCATTTCCCTCTGCCTCCTTTTGAAACTCCCTCTTACGGGGGGATATATTATCATTTATTGACATGGAATGTGAGTTTAACTCAATGAGTTACTGTTTTGCAGTTTGCAAATGTTGAAACCCACCCACACTTGTGGAATTCAAGGTATTAACAAGAAGGTGGAAGGCATTTTTGTGTAGGGAGCACCTACAGCTTGTGTCAGGAATTATTAAAAATGTTGAATGACAATGTATAAACAAATGACTTCTATTCACAGTAACATAACCAGATATGCAGTCTTCTGTTTTATTCTTTTTCTCCACCAACCACTACATTCACAAATTTATGCAGGTCTCTTTTTCACATAACATCTAAGGTCAGTAACTCGGACTGTTTTCTCCCTGCTTAGTTACACTAATGAACTATTAGTGACCCCAAATTACTGCTACTAAAGTTCCAGCTGAAGCTATTTGACCCCTCCAGTGGGACAAAATCTGGAGCCGTTATGTTAGACATTCTGTCTGTTCCAATGTAGAGTTACTATCTGAGAATTTCTTATGTTCATTTTATATTAGAAAGGATTTTAAATGGCAACTTTGACCTATCCTATAAAAAATATGTATTATCACAAGCTCTATGATACTTTCAAAAGCTCTTTGGGACTCCAACATGTGAGTAGCCTACAAAATGTTAGGATTCTTTCTGACGGTGTCAGATGAGACACCTAGCAACAGCTTTAGAAGCCAAAGGACAAGATTCATGACTTCAAAATCTGTCTCAATGGCCCTTGAATTAAAGTCATTGAACTCTGAGAAATATTTCGTTTATTCTCCTTATTCATCTCTGAATCTAAAGTATGGAGCTGGAGTCATTGTACAACAGCCTCTGCTTCTTTCTTTTGCCTTTCATTATTAAAGGAACAGCTACATGTTGTTCGTGGAGGGTGGTACAATAGCAGAATGATTCCTTATACAGGAAAAGAATAGACCATACACATATCTGCCTTCTTCTTCTTGCCTATTTATCTGAGAGTCAGGATTTCAAATGCTCTGTTGAACCAGAAATAATTCATTGCCTTATATTTATGAAAGAAAATATTCTTGCAGGATCAAAGCAACTTCTTTCGTTTCTAGAGAATATCAGGTAACAAAAGAAATCCATGTAAGAATTTAATAAGTTAAAATGAAAATGCAGATATAACAAAAATGGAGAAATTACTTTCATATAGACAAGAGTAGACACATTTGAAATAGTTTTTTCCCATATTTTTTCTAAAATATGGCAATTTTTTTCTCTCACATTCAAGAAAGAAACAAAATATTACCCCTTTCTCAATAACGCTAATGATCTTAGAGTGGAACAGTATAAGAAACCTAACTGAGGCATTTATGTAAGGAGAAGTCATAGGTTCTAATCTGAACTGGTCTGTAATTCTTGGAAGAGACTGTGGAAACATTATTTAAATTCTTTCAATGTAAATTTTCAATTAAATTATTAATAACACTCTATATTATTTAATAAATAGCCATTATTATGATCTTAATGTAGCTTGACTTGATGTGATAACATTTTAAGCAGGTGCTTTTGTTCCTGCCCATAATTTATCCATTATTATGATCACTGAGTCCAATTTTCCTCTGGTGAACCACCCCTTACTTTACTCTTACCATGTTGTGCTAGGAAAGTTCACTTCTCCATCTCTTGTTTCAGAGGTAGACATTTGATTATTTGAATAGTTTACATTGATTGTTTACACTGATTGTTTAACAGTAGATGCAAGATGCAATTGAGAAATGAGAAACCAGGGGTCATCCATGGGAATTTAAGGCAAGAATCCTCATGTGTTCCATGGGACTTCACAATGAACACTTGTGGAATCAAAATCAATCATTATTGGACCATGATCAGGAGAGGATGAAGTTTCAGGGAACTGATGCATGGGACCACAAAATGAATCCTATTAAGTACAAGAGAGATTTAAGGGAGACTAGACAAATTTGATGTAATGATTTGACATCTCATATCTAGCCATTTCTGAGGATAGAATACTGACTGAGAAAGCTTGAAGTTATGTGTGGAAGCTAGTTCTTTTTTGTTTGTTTATTTGTTTTTTGTTTGTTTGTTTGTTTGTTTTCTATTCTGAGACCAAGACATCAGGCAGGATAGTGGTGAAAACATGTAAAATATATATTTCCAACATGACTTTAATAGAGACTAAAAATTAAAAGGTAGGAAGAGTTCAGATTTGTTTCATTTGGATGGGCAAGGATTTCCTCAAGAATCACTTCTTTTGATTTCTCTTATCTGCTTTCCATAGTAAGGGCTTCATATAAGGACTGACACCGCCTGTTCTTATCTGGTTCAACCTGGTTTGCATGTTTTCTTGTCCTAGATACAGTGATCCTACTGTGACACAGAGGGTTAAGCCACTATTTACAATGAAGGTTTTTATATCTGAGTGCCAGTTAAAGTCCCATGTACTCTGTTTGTGTGTTAACTTCTTGCTAATGCACCTGGGAAGGCAACAGAAGATGCTGTATTTGGGCCTCAGCCACCTATGTGGGAAACCTGAATAGAACTTTTAGCTCCTGACTTTGACCTGGCCTATCCCTTACTATTGCAGCCATTTGAGGAGTGATCCAGCAGATAAATTGATCTCTCTGTTTCTCTCTCACACCCTGCCTTTCAAATAAATAAATACATATTTAAAATTAATAAGTAAAAAACAAAATAATCCTGTCAGGAGAGTGTTTTTACCTATAACTCAGGACCTTCAGATGATGAGACTGACACACTGTCTACGGTGCTAAGGAGGCAGCCTTGTTTTTTGCTATAAAATACTACCCCATGTACTAAGGAAAAGTTGGAGGAAATGTTCATTCTTATAGAGCCTCTATGGTCAGAGACCCGTGACTGGCAGGTTTAGAACTAGATTCTCTGATAAAATAACTGTGTCCTTATGGTTTAAACAAGTCTGAGTTTACCTACTCATATGCTAGAGTGAATCAATCTTATCCACAATATATGGGGTGATACACAACAGAGAAGGGGTAAAAGTGATATTGAGGAGACAACCACAACATCCATGATTGCAAGGTGGATTTGTGTGTTCTGTCATTGGCACCCAACACTGTTCTAACAGAGTATGTGATCTGATTTACACTTCAGTTTCCACACACAAATCTAGTAGCTGTAGATCAAACCTGATGCAGAAACTAGAAACTGCAGTTGCTCTATTTGCTCATTCTCCAGTCCTTCCTTGATATAAAGCTTTAGGAAGCTCAGGCAATCTAAATGAGACAATAAGGGGACAGGGGATTGTTTACATAAAGGAGATTTCTGAGAAGTGGACTAGAAGTGAAGTAGGACAGAAAAAGTTTCATGAATCCAGAAGCTGTGGTCAGTCCTTGGACCCATTCTTTAAATAGCCCCTAATCCAGCTTGAATCCTTTGATAGTTGCTGAAGGTTTTATCAGGGCTTCCAGTAGTCTCAAATCCTGGTAATATTTGAAACTAAAACCTTTAATAGAAATGTTATCCTTTGTTGTCAGATCCAAATTCTCTTGTGTGACACTGCTGTCAGGGTAAGGGGTGTTTGTCAGGGGCCTTATTGTACCACCTCACTCCAATGTAATGGGTCAGAGCAGGTTGTTGATTTAGATAAACCTCCTGATGATAAATGCAAAAAAATATAAGAGATTGATGCCTTCTGGTTGCAATTCTTGAACAGATCTAAAGGGAAAAATAACACTCATAGAATCATAAGAGCCTTAGCTAGTAAAAAATCTTAATGCTCATAAGAATTGGAACTAAGATACAAAAAGACTCTGGTCCTGGGCTGCTAGATATTAGAGCTATAAAGTTACATGAAAAAGAGATGTGGAGGAGTCATGACAAGGAGAAACTATAAACCACATGGAAAA
The DNA here is from genome assembly GCF_964237555.1 of Oryctolagus cuniculus. Lineage (NCBI taxonomy): Eukaryota > Metazoa > Chordata > Mammalia > Lagomorpha > Leporidae > Oryctolagus > Oryctolagus cuniculus. The sequence continues at coordinate 103,340,857 of NC_091434.1, forward strand.
AACAGCAACAGAGAAAAGAATGGGCACACAGACAAGGAAGAAGGGGGCTTGTGATCTTGTAGGATATACCCAGAGAAAGGGCAAGTTCAGTTGACTCCTTCCGGTGAAATACAGTTCTAGTAAGGCCCCTAAATTCTGAAAGTCCTCCCACCCTTACTCTAGTCACATTTGCTGAAGCTTTAAAGTTAGATTAGGTGGAGCTATTTTCTTTCATTAATTAACAATGTTAACGTGATAAGCCTCCTGATGACAAATGCAAAATAATAATTGTATAGGAGATGGATGGCTTCTGTTGCAATTCTTGGACAGGCCTAAAAGGAAAAATAACACAGAATCCTAAGAGCCTTAGCTGGGAAGTGGTATTAAAGTCATAAGAATAATGGTATGAAATGAACCAAAAACTGGTATTTATTTTGCCTATAACTTTTCATATGACCTTATTTAATCCTCATAACAACCACATGACATGCACGTTATGATCCTCATTTTTACAGATGAGAAACTAATGCTCAAAGAGGCTTCATAGCACGCGCAGAGGAGAGTGGAGAAGTGAAAACCCCTTGCATTACTCTGGAGGAAATATGCTAGACTTTTATGTTTTTTTCTCTTTTGCCTCTCATGAAAATATTAAGAAACTTAATGCATCTAAGTATCTTTGTCAAGTGGGTGGGAGGGCAAGTATGGTGGAAAGAATCACTGTATTCTCAAAGTTGTACTTATGAAATGCATGAAGTTTGTATTCCTTAAATTAAAGGTTTCAGGGAAGCAAAAAAAGATTCATTTAAAAGTTATTATTTATACAGGAAATACGTAGCACTCCTAGCAGAAGAAACAGTCAGTGCAACCTGCACAGGTGTGTGATGAGCAGCATTTGAAAAAACTATATGGAATTCCATTTCTAAAAGAGAAAACCCAAAATAAGGAGTAGTTGCAGATGAAGCCGCAGCGGAAGGTAAGCAGTCAATTCATGGAGTCCCTTTGAAGGGATTCTGATGTACTTAGTTTGTCTACTAAGCATCCAAAGAAGGGAAGTAGCAAAAATGCCATCAAGGTCTGTTGTTTCTTTCTTTCATAAATTATTTATTGATTTCTTTGAAAGTCAGAGTTACAAATAGAGAACAAGAGACAGAGAGAGAGACAGAGAGAGAGAGAGAGAAAGAGAGAGATCTTCCATCCACGTTCACTTCCCGAATGGCCACAGTGGCCAGAACTTGACAGCCACTGCAAGATGCGCCTTTATCCACTGCATCATGATGATGGTCTGAAAGGGCTGTTGTTTCTGAGCTGCAAACCCACAGAAATCACAACCGTGCATACATATGGAGAGAAACACACGCCGATAAATGAACCTTTCCTTGAGATATTGGAGCAAGAAGTAAAGAAATGTGAAATGATGCAACATTGTCTCTACTCACTGGATTTTTTTAATGTATGGGCCTCAGGGGTACAGACCCATTTATTCAGGATATAGCTAATATCTTCTGAAATATATGCAGGTCCTTATTTATTAAATAGTTTGTATAGTTTCAATAGATTTAGTGGCAAGTTTACATAATGGGACTGCTGGTAGAACAAGCATCCACCTGATGATGAGCATGTATGAAAGTCCCTTGCTTCTATGACCTGGGTAACCTGGACATTCAATTCCAATTCAGTCTGCCAGCTGGCTCCTTGGGTGCTGCTTCTCCCGACACTTGCCAGTGTGCAGATGGATGGTGTTAATTTCAAACTGGGAAATCTAGTAATGCTGTCCTGAACTCCATAAACAAGGTCAGACATTTGTACATGTTTTCCTCCAGAAATATATGTGCTTGTTTATTCTGTCTGCCCTGTTCCCTTCTTGTATTTTGTCAGCGCTTACTTACAGAAGTTTTGTATATATTAGAGAACGTAAAAAATATCCCCAGTTTAAATTTCCTATAATTTCCAACAGAGACAGCAGCACAATCCTTTGGTGTGATTGGATAGCAAGCTGTCAAGAAGCTAGAAAGCATCGCTGTGTAGGTTACCGCTGAGATCAGTGTATGCTGACCACAGCCGATCAGGGGGACATTTAAGCTCCTGAAGACCTCATTCTAATAACTGTTGTGATAAGGGTGACACATCTTTGAACACCTCTTAACTTCTTTTCATTCCTGATGGCCTGTGATGCTTCGTTTCCCCACAAGTTCTCATTCTCTGATGTAACTGACCTCTGCACCACCATCATCTAATCAAAGTCTGCCAATATTTCTAATAAGTAATTATATACAAAGCTGTAATAGGTACAATAAGGTCACTGTCTTTAAGGAGCTCTTAATTTAGGTGAGGAGACAAGACATTTACAATAGAAGTATAAGAACAGTAGAAGGTGAAATGCTACAAATTGGATGGTTGTTAGGTAGTTTGTTTCCTTCCCAGAGTTACACTGACATCAAATGGGAAATGGTGATACAGAACAATCAAAATTTATAACTAACACTGTCCTCAACACAGAGGCAGAGGAAGAGGAGATTCCAAATGACCTTGGAGGCTGGGCTTGGATGACAGTCAATGATTGCACCCCACAAATACAGGACATAAAGGAGCTATTTTTGAAAAGAAAATTAATCTCTAAATAATTTCTCAAATGGCATTACTCTCCTACTTAAAAAGATGCCCAAGATTTCCCACTGTTTGACTGCTGAATTGGGCAAAGCAAAAATATTTCCATTACCAGTCTTCATCCTACAGACTGGTGACCCAAGCTTCAATGAATTCAACTGTCTGCCCATGAACTCCATGCAAGTAGACCAAATCGTCATGAGAGTGGACGGATTCTTTGAGAAAAAGAATATTGTGAATCAAGTGAAGGTGAATTCTCGGGGATCACATACTCCAGTGTTTTGAAATAGCATTAGTGAAGGAAACTCACAGAAAGGTAAGTAGTAGCAGTGGGAACACAGACCTCAACTGACCTTTTGCAATTACAGCGGTCCCCCCTGCCAACCTCCCTCCCCCCCACAAACCATCCCATCACCTGCTCCCTCTCACATCCCATTCTTCATCAAGATTAATTTTGAATTATCTTTATGTACAGAAGATCAACTTAGTATATACTAAGTAAAGATTTCAACAGTTTGCACCCACACAGACACAAAGTATAAAGTACTGTTTGAATACTAGTTTTACCATTAATTCGCATAGTACAACACACTAAGGACAGAGATCTTACATGGAGAGTAAGAGCACAGTGACTCACGTTGTTGATTTAACATTTGACACTCTTAATCATGATTTCAGTAATCATCCGAGGCTCTTGTCATGAACTGCCAAGGCTATGGAAGTCAAATGGTTTTGAGTCTGAAGAAACAACTTAAGGAATGCCAATGAGGACTTCCTATCAGTTGACTGCATTCCTTGATTAAGTCTAACTTTGTGATTCTAACTCAAGAGACTATCCCTGATGGTGACTTTTCAGTCGGCAAGCCAAGAAGAGAAAATTTTATTCTGGCTGAGTCACTTCTCCATGAAACTGCACATGTCATCTTCTATCATATAAACAGCTCAATTTCTACAAAATGGAATAACATACATGTTTCTCATTGCCCTAAAGCTCCAGCCAAAAAATGTGGCCAAAAACCTGTGGTGGATAAACTGAATAGAAAGTTTCCTTTTTTTCTAGGAAAGTATGTTCCTTAGCTTTATTAATCTTTAAAGGCAAAAGTCAGGAAAAAAGAATGCACACTCTACTTTTTCTTGTCATACATTCAGCCCTATACAAACGTAATTTTACATTTGTAGTATTTGTTGAGATGTAATATTTAGTTAATAAACAGGAAATGCTGGTACAGGAAACTTAAGAACATTTTCAAGATCACAACAAAGGCAAACAGATGTACCATCTCTAAAGTGACATATGTCTCTGATCATTTTTCCTGTTCTGTGAACTTTTTCATTGAGACTTTGCAGATGAAAATGACTTGTTTTCTAGAGGCAAAGGCAACTTACCCAGAGTTTGAGCTTCCTATCTTTGGTGAAATTTTTCCATCCTGGACACTTCTGTTTTGTGACTTTATGACTTTATGTAAGACATGTCTTGGAAATGCCATATCAAATGACTAGCCCAGGTAATTTATTGTCAATTAAGTTAAATTAGTCTTGTATCATGTAGACACATTAATCAATAGCATCACAGTTTTTTCTTTCCTTCACATTTAAACCTATCATCCATAAAAATACACATACAAATCCCTAAAAATCACTCCCTATATAATATATTTACCACATTATATCATACTGAGCAAAAGTTAAAATGGTTTCCTGATTTCAGATTCAGATTCTTGGTTGCATCATTAAAAAGTTTCTCAGCACATACCAAGACCATAAATCTGCATTAGTTTTATCTGAGGTGTAGGTGACATTATGTAGAGAGCCAGTGATAATTACATCTAGAGAACAGGCATATGGTCTAATTCACACCATAATTTTCTCTCTAGATTGAAAGATGTTGGGTTTTTAAAACACATGACTACTCAGACTATGATTGGTTGTCTTGACAATTTGTAGGTTGCAAGCTCTTAGTGTGCTAAAGCTGGCATTCACAAATATATTATGGGATATCCTTTCCATAGCAGAGACTTACTTTGCAAGAGCCAGATGGGAGTGAGTTCATTGTGAAATGTGGGACAAGGAAGATCATCCACTGTATCTGTCATCCTATTGCTTTAAAGAGCTTTTCCCTACTAACATTAAAAAACTAAAAATAAAGAAGTGCTGCTCCAAAGAGTCCATTTGAGGTATTTTTTTTAAAACAATGTTTATATTACAAGAATCATGATACGAAAATTTCAAACATCAGTTCACTTCCACTGACTACTGTAGACCATTGATTCTGTCTCAAAAATATCTTTCCAGTTGTATGGCCAATATAAGCCTTCAACATTTTCTAATTGAATCATTGCAACAGTTTATTCCTTATGTTTGCCTACCTTACCACTGCACATGTATGTCAGGATAGGTTATCTTTATGTAACATGCTGTATATTCTACTTTTGTGTGCTTTCATTTTTCTCTTTATAGGAATATAAATGCCGTGAAGATAGATATTATGGTCTTGCTCACTGTTGCTTCCTCATCTCCCAAATGGTGCCTTATAAATGTCATATCCTAGAAGCCAAATGAAAACTGAGTTGTGTACTCAAGTAAAATTTCTCTCAGTAAATATTTGTTTAATGTATAAGTTGAATATGTATAATCAGTATATATATATATATATATGCACAGTATGCACAATCTGATATATATGTATATATCATATCAGGTACCATTGAAGTTTCTTAAGAGTTGAGTGTCCAACACTCTTTATCATTTTTCTTCTACGCCTTTTTTCTTGTCCTGTTTGTCAGCTGACAGATCTGATGGCAGGAGCTGAAACAGCTTTTGGGGACCCTGTGGTAGAACCTATTTGAAAGAATGGTGAAGCAAATAAATTGAAGGATGTCCGATTCATGGCCCTAAAAAGTCAACAAACTATGTCTCATTAGGAGAAAAAAAATTCTTCTATATTTGTTTAAACTACTGTTATTTTATGCAGTATTACAAATGATTTTTTTGTTGTTGATAGCAATGGTATGTAATATATACCCTCTTTGGGATAACATGACCTGCCCAGTTATCTAGGGTTTTCAATCCTTTTTCACTATCAAGTCTAATTGTGTAACTGATGTTGGAAACAAGAGATTGAAAAAGACATATAGAATTAGAGATACTTTCGGCCAATAATAATTTTGAAAATGATTTATTTTTTTCAATATTAACTATCAAGAATTACACATAAAATCTCAGTGTTGGGTCCAAATCCATCATAATAAAAGTTAGTCAGAATTGAGAAGAGGTAGATGTTTTGCAATTTGCTATAGGCTTCACACCTTCCTTTTAAGTCCTATCAATCCTCAAATATAGTTTATTTCACAAAATGAGACCTCTGAGGCATGTGTATTTACGACCATGAATTTAAGAAAAATGTACTGTATATAGAAATATAAATCTCCACATATCAAACACTTCCCAGTGTTCTTTCTTCTATATGACCAATGTTTTTAACCTAGAAATATTGTAAATGATGGAACTATGGTGGTCACAAGGACCATTAAAGTCCTTACATTTTAAATGGATAACAATCAAATAAACAGAAATATAACTTTAGGGTCAGCACTGTGGCATAATGGGTAAGGCCACAGCTTGGAATGCTGGCATTCCATATGGGTGCCAGTTCGAGTCCAGCTGCTCCACTTCTAATCTGGCTCTCTGCTATAGCCTGGGTAAGCATTGTAGGATGGCTCAAGTCCTTGGGCCCCTACACCTGCATGTGAGGCCCAGAAGAAGCTCTTGGTTCCTGGCTTTGGATTGGCCCAGCTCATCCATTGCAGGCATTTGGGGAGTGAACCAGCGGATGGAAGACTTCTCTTCCTCTCTCTGCCTCTGCCTCTCTGTGCTTCTGCCTTTCAAATAAATAAATATATTTTTTTAAAAAATAAACATAACTGATCAATTTTCTAACAGTTATAGTCATTATGAAAAGAATGAAGGAAATGTGAAGAAAATGAATGACAATGTTAAGGAGTGGAATTCTGTAGGTAATATTATCAGGTGAACTTCTATGAGAGAAGCTTTTTGAACTGAGACCTGAATGATAACCAGGAGTCAGCTATTCAGGATCTGGGGGAAGACTATTTCAGGTGCAGGAAATGGAAAGAACAGAAACCTGCAGTAGCAATGAGCTTGGGGTGTTTGAGGAATAGAAAGATGATTGGTATGGCAGGAACACCATGAACCAGGGGAACAGTGATATCAGATGAAGTCAGAGAAGAAAAAGGGTTCGTATTACCCAAGAGTTACCTAAGAATTGCCCCAATTTTCCTGAGACTATAAAAACATCAAACAAAAATCTTTTCATTGTCTGCTTTCATGAAACTTTAATTTCTTAAAAAATGAAATTAATAAAAAGGCTAATTGCTCTTTGTATTAATAGATTATCAGTAATTTCACAGACTATTCAAATATGTTAAGTTTAACAAAACTGAGGATAATAGTGACCATGAATTGTTCATTGCATGGGCATAGCAGACTATTGGCTGTCCAATTGCTTCTTTTCTGAGTCTTCCATTCTTCCATTTTGTTTTCTTCAAGATATACTGAAATTTACTCTATTTATGAATCTTGGAAAGGAGACAGAAGTTCAGGTCTTACTCATGTACCCCCAAGCAAACACTTAAGGCATAGATTCCATTTAAATGTCCAGCAAGAATGAAAGCCGTAGACAGTGAATTCAATGATGTAGCAATAGCTGCAAGGGATAATGGATCAGTCCATCATTGTCAGGAACCACACACACACACACACACACGCACTCACAGAGACTGAGAGAAACACATATGTGCATATTATTTTGAAACTCAAATCTACCTATATTAATGTAAAAGGCACTTTCCAAAATAGCAATGTAGCATGATTAAATAATAGTTTTCATTAACTCAAAAGATTTAGATTTTTTTGCAGTTGAAAAATTTTTGAGTTAAAAAATTAAATCTTGACATGTACCTTGTGAGGGAAACAGATATGTATTAGAACAATCATTTTTAATTAAGGAAACACCATGTCACAAACAATCAGAGCTGAACCCTTTGATATGTTTCCTCTTTTGCCAGCACAATATTCTTTCACGATCACATTTTCTGCCTTATTCATAATGCTCTGGTAATTAACCTTATAAACTTATTTTCTGAGCAACTCTCATAGTTGATAAATGTAGTTAAGGGCAAAATCCAGCAAAGTTATTGAATAACAATCAGTACATCCAGAATGAAAAATAATCCACCTTCTTCTGAAATAAGATATGAATAGACTTTACCCTTGTAATTAATGCTGCTGCATTTTGCATGAAGTTGGGATATTTTTCATTTAAAGCCCATGTGTTAATTTTCCTTCACAGATAAGCCAAAAATCTTGACTGTGTCATGAGACCTCTGGCATCTCCTTCTGTTTCAGTCTTGGGCCTCTGCCAATGCACAGCTTTGTGCATTTGGGCTTCCATGCTGGGGCTGGGTCATAGCTACCAGAATTCAGATCCAGATTAAAAGAAGCCACATACAAACCAATTGTGACTCCGAATAACAAAATATATTTCAGATACTCATCTAAAAGACAGGAGCCCTAAAAGCCTACATTAATGAAAGCAAGCTATCAAATCTTTTGTAAGGGAATGAAGGTTGATAAAAACCAGGGCCAAGTAACCAACACTTTGCAGCAATCTTCCCATGTCATAATGATTTGAAATCTCCAAATAACTCTGGACAATTAATTAGGAGACCTGTGTTCCAGTTTAACTCTGCACCTGGTCGGTGGTAAGACCTTAAAAATCTCATTAACTTTCTAAGAACCTTAATTACTTTAATCTGCACAGAGTCACATTGGCTTTAAAAATCCCTCCAGCTCTATCCAAAATTAAAATGTACATGACTTTCAGAAGATTCAATTGTTTTCTTTATTCTTTTGGAAATACAATTTACATATCAAATTTCCTAATATGAGGAGTAGTGTGTTTGTGTTTGTGTGGGGTGTGTGTGTGGGGGGCAGTGTACTGCAATTTTTGGCTTTAATAATCCCTCAGGGGTTAGCCACTGTCCAAATGATAAAGGGATTAGCATGGGTCATGGGACATTGCAGAAATGAGATCATATTTGTAGTTCACCTCTTGCTACAAATCTTGTCCAGTTTCACTCTATTGCCAATACCATTTTTCACCACTCTTATTTACCCGATTGAGTTCTGTTTATAGTTAGAAGCCCATTTAAAGGAAGACTGCTTCCCCAAAGTCTACCTTGTGCCCCCCCACCAAAAAAAAGAGAATCTATGCATCCATGCAAGGGTGGTGTTGTGGTGCAGAGGGTAGGTTATACAATCACTGGAGATGCCAAAATCCTATATGTGAGTAACTGGGATGTAGTCTCATCTCTGATTCTGATCCGGCTTCATGCTATTGTGCCTGGGAGGCATCAGAGGATGGCCAAAGTCCTGGAATCCTGTCACCCATGTGAGGGATTTGGATATAGTTCCTCACTCTGGATTTGACCTGTCCTAGCTCCAGCTGTTTGAGAAGTGAACCAGGTAATGAAAGATCTCTCTCTTTCTCTTTCTCTCTCTCTCTCTCTCTGTCTCCTCCTCTCTCTCTGTCACTCTGCCTTTCAAATAACTAAATAAATCTTTGTTCAAAAAGTTCATTCTTTTTTCTTATGTTCTGTACCTTTGCCTCATACCTCTTTTGTGTCACTTCCATTTATCAGTTATATTTGATTAGGCACAAAACAAGGCTTATGTTATGTTCTTCCTTACATTACATAGCATTATGTCTTATTTATAGAAAATGCTTACTACAAATGGATGGAAGTAAAATCTCTTATCCTTTTGATCTTGAGTTAACATACTCTACATGCTCTGATTTTGGTCCTAATTAACTTAGTAATCTAGTATGAAAATCTGGACAGGATTATATCGATCAGTTTAGTGAAGCATTTTAAAATGATCAATTCATGTTTGATTGTTCAGTGTCAATAATTATAATAAAAATGACAATACCAGAGTGATCTTCTGTATATAAAGAGAAACGAAAATGAATCTTGATGTGAATGGAAGGGGAGAGGGAGTGGGAAAGGGGGAGGGTTGCGGGTGGGAGGGACGTTATGGGGGGGAAGCCATTGTAATTCATAAGCTGTACTTTGGAAATTTATATTCATTAAATAAAAGTTTAAAAAATGCCAAAGTGGATGTTGTGTGGAGGGGTTAAGCCATTGCTTGGAATACCCACATTTGATATCAGAGTCCTGGTTTCAGTGCCAGCTACTCTGTTTTTGATTCAGCTTCATGCTAATGTATCTCAGAATACAACCAATGATGACCCAAGTATTTGGGTTCCTGTCACCCACCTGGGAGACCTGGATGGAATTCCTGGCTCCTGGTTTCAGGATGGCCCACCCTGATTCTTGCAGCCATTAAGGGAGTGAGCCAGCAGATGGAAAATCTTTCTCTCTCTCCCTACCTTCATCTCTCCCTTTCTCTCTGTTATTTTGTGTTTCAAATAAATAAGCAAATCATTTTAATAAATTACAACACCTACAATTAAGATATACATTTTTAAGTACTCTTAGTGTTAAAAAAAACCAAATTCTTAATATTATTGGATAATTGGATATCCGATTGGATAATTTTATAATGGACAATAAAAACAAAATTTAAAGCTATGTTTCTATACGATACGTCAGTTGTTTTAGATCTCACAATTTGTGGAAATTCCAAGTGTTGCCACATGGTCAATGAACAAGCTAAAATTTCTCTGTTTCTTTAGTTTCATCCCAGAATCACTGGGCACTAATATTGTTTTTTCAATAAAATAAATATTGTTTCTTCACACATTTAAAAATATCCAGATAGGTACTTAGGTATAGAGATAGAGAAACATGGGTAGCATGTATGTATTTTAAAGGTTAACACTCAATTATTAAATGCAGATGCTCCATTTGTTGGTAGAAGTATTATCTTAAGTGAAATAAGCCAGAGATACGGAGTTTACATTGTGGTAAAGTGACTAAAGCTGCCGCCTGCAACTCTGGCATCCCTCATTGGCACTGATTCATGTCCTAGCTGCCCCACTCCCAATCAGACTCCATGCTAATGACCCCAAAAAGCAGCCCAATATGGCCCAATGTGGGAGATTTGGATGAAGTTCCTGACTTCTGGCTTTAGCCTGGCTCAGACATGGCTATAGTAGCCATCTGGGAAGTAAACCAGTGGATAGTAGATTCTCTCTGTCTCTTCCTCTCCCACTGTAGCTCTGATTTTCAAATAAATAAATAAATCTAGAAGGAAGGAAGGAAGGAAGGGTGGGAGGGTGGAAGGAAGGAAGAAAGGGAGGGAGAGAGGGAGGGAGGCAGAGATAGAAACAAAAATACTTCATAATCTCACTTATACGTGCAGTCTAAAAGCAAAGCACTAGAATACATAGAAACAGAGAATCAAACAGTTTTTACCTAAAGTGTAGATGGGGTGGCAATGGGAAGAAGTAGATCAAGGGTAAAAATTGAAGTATTTGGCCATGAAAATTTATAGAGATCTAATTAATGTATAGCATGAGAAATATATATAACTATATGGTTATAAGAGTAGATAAAGGCCGGCGCTGCGGCTCAACAGGCTAATCATCCGCATAGCGGCGCCGGCACACCGGGTTCTAGTCCCGGTTGGGGAGCCAGATTCTGTCCCAGTTGCCCTTCTTCCAGGCCAGCTCTCTGCTGTGGCCAGGGAGTGCAGTGGAGGACGGCCCAGGTGCTTGGGCCCTGCACCCCATGGGAGACCAGGAGAAGCACCTGGCTCCTGCCTTCGGATCAGTGCGGTGCGCCGGCCGCAGCGTGCTGGCCGCGGCGTCCATTGAAGGGTGAACCAACGGCAAAGGAAGACCTTTCTCTCTGTCTCTCTCTCTCTCTCACTGTCCACTCTGTCAAAAAAAAAAAAAAAAAAAAGAGTAGATAAAAAATTGGCTAAAAGAGTGGATTTCAAGTGTTTTTTTTAAAACCCCAAAGGAGGTAACTATGTAAGATGATGGATATACAAATTACATGACTTTGGTAATCACTCACTCTTTATGTATGAGGGTACTATTGTATATGCAGGTTCCAGAAAAAGCTGGCATAGATTTATGCGACTCTTCATATACAGTGATTTCAATTTTTTTTCACCAAAATAAAACTTAAATTCTACTTTCTATGAATTTTTTGAAATACACTCATATGAATGTTGTACATATTAAATATGTATAGCAAAACTAATTCAAAATAAGAAAGTATCATCAAGCATTTGGAAAGCACTTGCTGTCCTTGTGACAAGATATACTATTTCTAAATTGAAATCATGGAATGGAAGACTACAAAACTTTATAGTTGGGATGATTTTTCTATCAATAGTTTAAAACTTTTAAAATTATTATTTGTCTATTTGTTTCATTTTAAAGAAAGACAGATAGAAGGAGAGAGAGAGAGAGAGAATTCCTACCTACTAGTTCACTCTCCAAATGCCTGCAAAGACCAGGGATGGGTCAGGCCACGGCCAGGAGCTGGTAACTCAACCTGGTCTCTAATGTGGGTGATGGGGACTCAACCACTTGAGCTGTCACTGCTGCCTCCCAGTATGCTTTAGCAGGAAGATACAACGAAGTGTAAAGCCAGACACAAATCCAAGTACTCCAGGGTGGAATGTTAAGACCCAAGCTACATCTAAAATGATATGTCAAATGCCCATCAAAATAGTTTCAAATTTAGTATGCAAAATTCAAACTCTAATAATAATGATAAAGATAGAGCCTTGTTTAAAATTACTGTTGCACTATTTTTAAATATGTATGTCTGAAACTGTGTATGTTTTGTAAATACTTGATATTCAATATAACTTGATAAATGAAGAAATATTTTAAATTAATTACGCTTATAATAATTTTGATTCCAATTACTTTATTTTTTATTTAGTAAATATGAATTTTCAAAGTACAGTTAATGGATTACAATGGCTTCCCGCCCCCATAATTTCCCTCCCACTCACATCCCTCCCATCTCCTGCTCCCTCTCCCACTCCATTAACATCAAGATTCATTTTCAATTATTTTTATATACAGAAGATCAATTCAGTATATATTAAGTAAAGATTTCATCAGTTTGCACCCACACAGAAACACAAAGTGTAAAATACTGTTTCAGTACTAGTTATAGCTTTACTTCACATTAGACAACACATTAAGGACAGATCCCACATGAGAAGTAAGTACACAGAGATTCCTGTTGTTGACTTGACAATTTGACACTCTTGTTTATGGTGTCAGTAATCTCCCGAGGCTCTAGTCTTGAGTTGCCAAGGCTATGGAAGCACTTTGAGTTCGCCAACTTCGATCTAATTCAGACAGGGTCATAGTCAAAGTGGAAGTTCTCTCCTCCCTCCAGAGAAAGGTACCTCCTTCTTTGATGGCCCCGTTCTTTCTACTAGGATCTCACTCACAGAGATCTTCCATTTAGGTCTTCTTTTTTTTTCCCAGGGTGTCTTGGCTTTCCATGCCTAAAATACTCTCATGGGCTCTTCAGCCAGATCCGAATGCCTTAAGGGCTGATTCTGAGGGCAGAGTGCTATTTAGGACACCTGCCATTCTATGAGTCTACTGTGTATCCCACTTCCCATGTTGGATTGTTCTCTCCCTTTTTGATTCTATCAGCTAGTGTTAGCAGACACTAATCTTGTTTCTGTGATCCCTATGACTCTTATACCCATCAGTGTGATCAATTGTGAATTGAAATTGATCACTTAGACTAGTGAGATGGCATTGGTACATGCCACCTTGATGGGATTGCATTGGAATCCCCTGGCATGATTCTAACTCCACCATTTGGGGCAAGTCCGATTGAGCATACCCAAATTGTACATCTCCTCCCTCTCTTTTCCCCACTATATATTTAACAGCGATCACTTTTCAGTTAAAATTTAAACACCTAAGAATAATTGTGTGTTAATTACAGAGTTCAACCAATAGTACTAGAACAAAACAAAGAGAAAATACTAAAATGGATAAAGTATTACATTGTACATCAACCATCAGGACAAGAACTGATCAAGTCACCACTTCTCATAGTGTCCATTTCACTTCAACGGGTTTCTCCTTTGGTGCTCAGTCAGTTGTCGCCGATCAGGGAGAACATATGATATTTGTCCCTTTGGGACTGGCTTAATTCACTCAGCATAATTATTTCCAGATTCCTCCATTACGTTGCAAATGACCGGATTTCGTTGTTTCTGACTGCTGTATAGTATTCTATAGAGTACATGTCTCATAATTTCTTTATCCAGTCTACTGTTGATGGGCATTTGGGTTGGTTCCAGGTCTTAGCTATTGTGAATTGAGCTGCAATAAACATTAAGGTGCATACAGCTTTTTTGCTTGCCAATTTAATTTCCTTTGGGCAAATTCCAAGGAGTGGGATGGCTGGGTTGAATGGTAGGGTTATATTCAGGTTACTGAGGAATCTCCAGACTGACTTCCATAGTGGCTTGACCAGTTTGCATTCCCACCAACAGTGGGTTAGTGTCCCTTTTTCCCCACATCCTCACCAGCATCTGTTGTTGGTAGATTTATGAATGTGAGCCATTCTAACTGGGGTGAGGTGAAACCTCACTGTGGTTTTGATTTGCATTTCCCTGATTGCTAGTGATCTTGAACATTGTTTCATGTGCCTGCTGGCCATTTGGATTTCCTCTTCTGAAAAATGTCTATTGAGGTCCTTGGACTATCTCTTTAGTGGATTGTTTGTTTTGTTTTTGTGGAGTTCTTGATTTCTTAGTAGATTCTGGTTATCAACCCTTTATCTGTTGCATAGTTTGCGAATATTTTTTCCCATCTGTTGGTTGCCTCTTCACTTTCCTGACTGTTTCTTTTGCAGTACAGAAACTTCTCAATTTGATGCAATCCCAAATGTTAATTTTGACTTTGACTGCCTGTGCTTCTGGGGTATTTTCAAAGAAGTCTTTGCCAGTACCTATATCTTGCAGAGTTTCTGCAGTGCTCTCTAATGATTTGATGGTGTCGGGTCATAGATTTAAGTCTTTAATCCATGTTGAGTGAATTTTTGTGTAAGGTGTAAGGTAGGGGTCTTGCTTCATGCTTCTGCACATGGAAATCCAGTTTTCCCAGCACCATTTATTGAATAGACTGTCCTTACTCCAGGGATTGGTTTTGGATCCTTGATCAAATATGAGTTGGCTGTAGATGTTTGGGTTGATTTCTGGTGTTTCAATTCTGTTCCATTGGTCTATCCATCTGTTTCTGTACCAGTACCATGCTGTTTTGATTACAACTGCCCTGTAGTATGTCCTGAAATCTGGTATTGTGATGCCTCCAGCTTTGTTTTTGTTGTACAAGATTGCTTTAGCTATTCGAGGTCTCCTGTGTCTCCATATGAATTTCAGCATCATTTTTTCCAGGTCTGAGAAGAATTTATTTGGTATCTTGATTGGTATTGCATTGAATCTGAAAAGTGCTTTTGGGAGAACGGACATTTTGGTGATATTGATTCTTCCAATCCATGAGCATGGAAGATTTTTCCATTTCTTGGTATCCTCTTCTATTTCTTTCTTTAAGGTTTTGTAATTTTCATCGTAGAGATCTTTAACATCCTTGGTTAAGTTTATTCCAAGGTATTTGATTGTTTTTGTGGCTATTGTGAAAGGGATTGATCTTAGCAGTTCTTCCTCAGCCATGGCATTGTCTGTGTATACAAAGGCTGTTGATTTTTGTGCATTGATTTTATACCCTGCTACTTTGCAAAAATCTTCTATGAGTCCCAATAGTCTCTTAGTAGAGTTCTTTGGATCCCCTAAATAAAGAATCATATCATCTACAAAGAGGGATAGTTTGAGTTCTTCCGTCCCAATTTGTATCCCTTTAATTTCTTTTTCTTGCCTAATAGCTCTGGCTAGAACTTCCAGAACTATATTGAATAGCAGTGGTGAGAGTGGGCATCCCTGTCTGGTACCAGATCTCAGTGGAAATGCTTCCAACTTTTCCCCATTCAATAGGATGTTGGCCGTGGGTTTTTCATAGATTGCTTTGATTGTATTGAGGAATGTTCCTTCCAAACTCAGTTTGCATAGAGTTCTCTTCATGATGTTGCATTCTATTGGCCAGAATTTTATTGAGGATTTTTGCATCTATGTTCATCAGGGAAATTGGTCTATAATTCTCTTTTTTTAAAATTTTTTTAACTTTTATTTAATGAATATAAATTTCCAAAGTACGGCTTATGGATTACAATGGCTTCCCCCCCATATTGTCTCTCCCACCCGCATCCCTCCCCTTTCCCACTCCCTCTCCCCTTCCATTCACATGAGGATTCATTTTGGATTCTCTTTATATACAGAAGATCAGTTTAGCATACATTAAGTAAAGATTTCAACAGTTTGCTCCCACACAAACATAAAGTGAAAAATAATAGATGATTTTTTAAATGATGATGAAATCAGATCAGACCTATTGTCATGTTTAATCCCAGTGAGAGTCAAGTTGGGAATTGATAATTTCTTCTTTTTTTTTTTTTTTTAAACAGAAGATCAGTTTAGTATACATTAAGTAAAGATTTCAACAGTTTGCACCCCCATAGAAACACAAAGCGAAATATACTGTTTGAGTACTCGTTATAGCATTAAATCTCAATGCACAGCACATTAAGGACAGAGATCCTACATGAGGAGTAAGTGCACAGTGACTCCTGTTGTTGACTTTACAAATTGACACTCCTGTTTATGGCATCAGTAATCTCCCTATGCACCAGTCATGAGTTTCCAAGGCTATGGAAGTCTTTTGAGTTCACGGACTCTTATCTTGTTTAGACAAGGTCATAGTCAAAGTGGAGGTTCTCTCCTCCCTTCAGAGAAAGGTACCTCCTTCTTTGAAGACCTGTTCTTTCCACTGGGATCTCACTCACAGAGATCTTCCATTTAGGTCTTCTTTTTTTTTCCCAGGGTGTCTTGGCTTTCCATGCCTGAAATACTCTCATGGGCTTTTCAGCCAGATCGGAATGCCTTTAGGGCTGATTCTGAGGCCAGAGTGCTGTTTAGGACATCCACCATTCTATGAGTCTGCTGAGAATCTCGCTTCCCATGTTGGATCACTCTCCCCTTTATTCTATCAGTTAGTATTAGCAGGTACTAGACGTGTTTATGTGCTTCCTTTGACTCTTAGTCCTTTCATTATGATCAATTGTGAACTGAAATTGATCACTTGGACTGGTGAGATGGCATTGGTACACGCCACCTTGATGGGGTTTAATTGGAGTCCCCTGGTATGTTTCTAACTCTACCATTTGGGGCAAGTCAGCTTGAGCATGTCCCAAATTGTACATCTCTTCCCTCTCTTATTCCTACTCTTATGTTTAACAGGGATCACATTTCAGTTAAATTTCAACACTTAAGAATAACTGTGTATTAATTACAGAATTAAACCAGTCATATTAAGTAGAACAGACAAAAAAAATACTAAGAGGGATAATGTATTAAGTTGTTCATTAACAGTCAGGGCTATGCTGATCAAGTCACCGTTTCCCATAAAGTGATGCTGGCTTCATGGAATTTGGGAGGATTCCCTCTTTTTCGATTGTTCTGAATAGTTTGAGAAGAATTGGAGTCAGTTCTTCTTTAAATGTCTGGTAGAATTCAGCAGTGACTCCATCTGGTCCTGGGCTTTTCTTTGTTCGGAGGGCCTTTATTACTGTTTCAATTTCTGTCTCAGTTATGGGTCTTGTCAGGTTTTCTATGTTTTCCTGGTTCAATTTAGGTAGGTTGCATGTGTCCAGAAATCTATCCATTTCTGATAGGTTTCCCTGTTTGCTGGCATACAACTCCTTCTAATAATTTCTGATGATTCTTTTTATTTCTGTGGTCTGTTGTTATGTTTCCTTTTTCATCTCTGATTTTATTAATTTGGGTCTTTTCTCTTCTTTTTTTAGTTAGTTGGGCCAATGGGGTGTCAATTTTGTTTATTTTTTCAAAAAACCAGCTCCTCGTTTGGCTGATTTTTTGTAATTTTTTTTATTCAATCCTGTTGATTTCTTCTCTGATTTTAATTATTTCTCTTCTCCTACTAGATTTGGGTCTGGTTTGCTGCAGATTTTCTAGATCCTTGAAATGAATTGAAAGCTCATCTATTTGGTGCCTTTCCAATTTCTTGATGTAGGCACCTATTGATATAAACTTTCCTCTTAACACTGCTTTTGCTGCGTCCCATAAGTTTTGGAATGTTGTGCTGTTATCCTCATTTACTTCCAGAAAATTTTTGATTTCTCTTTTGATTTCTTCTATGACCCCTTGTTCATTCAGGAGCATGTTGTTCAATCTCCATGTGTTTGCGTATGCTCTAGGGATTCCTGAGTTGCTAATTTCCAACTTCATTCCTTTATGGTCTGAGAAGCTGCATGGTATGATTCTAATTCTTTTGAATTTGCTGAGACTTGCTTTATGGCCTAGTATGTGGTCAATCCTAGAGAAGCTTCCATGTACTGCTGAGAAGAATGTAAATGCTTTATATGTAGGATGAAAAGTTCTGTATATATCTGTTAGATCCATTTGGGCTATAGTGTCATTTAAATCTACTGTATCCTTGTTGATCTTCTGTCCTGTTGATCTGTCTCTGAGAGTGGAGTATTGAAGTCCCCCAGTACTATTGTATTGGGGTCTAAATTCTGATTACTTTCATGCAGTAATTTATATATTAGCTACTTATAAAATTTGCCATTCAAAAATACTGTGATTTAATTATACTGTCTTATCAAGGTAAATATCATTATTAGAAAATGAAAGAAGTTACAATATTGAGAAAATTATACATATTTCCCCCCCCTTCTCTCACTCTCTCTCTCACTTTAATATTCCATGGCAAACAAAAACTGATCACTCTCTCCTTTGCAACTCCTCTGAATGCTGTAACTTTTTATTTTTTTATTTTTTATTTTTTTTTATTTTTTGACAGGCAGAGTGGACAGTGAGAGAGAGAGACAGAGAGAGAAAGGTCTTCCTTTTGCCGTTGGTTCACCCTCCAATGGCCGCCGCTGCAGCCGGCGCACCGCGCTGATCCAATGGCAGGAGCCAGGATCCAGGTGCTTTTCCTGGTCTCCCATGGGGTGCAGGGCCCAAGCACCTGGGCCATCCTCCACTGCACTCCCTGGCCATAGCAGAGAGCTGGCCTGGAAGAGGGGCAACCGGGACAGAATCCGGCGCCCCGACCGGGACTAGAACCCGGTGTGCCGGCGCCGCAAGGTGGAGGATTAGCCTATTGAGCCACGGCGCCGGCCATGAATGCTGTAACTTTTTCAATTTGCAATACATGATTATATTTATATATTTTACACTTCCTCTTCTCTGACAAAGAAAGATAAATTATAGGGGATTAGAGATTTGTCTCTTCATTACTATCAACGAGCACAGAGCGAGGTGTATAGGAGACAGTAAGTGCTGATTCAGTGAGTGAACAAATGATTGGAGAGATGGATGAATGAGTGGTTGAATGACTGAATTAAAAATGATGGGAATGAATGACTACTGGCTTTACTAAGTCAGAGGACTTATCTATGAAATGGCTGACATGCTAGTGATGTGTATAGCATCCCAAAATCACTGTGTTCACAATAGTTCAGATATTATTCTTTGTTTTTCAATTTTCTTCCTGATTGCCTGTCTTGTACTCACCTAGCTCATAAAAAATTTGATGTAAAATTGAATGCTAACTTATTAACAATGCTAAGCAGACAAGATTTGTATTTTCTTGATCAAGTTATTCATTTTGCAAAAACCACACAGAAAGTCAAAATATACAGACAGTCTTGCTTACCAAATAAAGAATCAGTACAAGGGATGTAAGGTGAATGATTATAATGTCAAATCATGTCATGCTCAATGATTACTTCAGGAATTTCATTGCCAAATGTACTTTCTATTAAAAACTCATTCTCCAGCATAATAAATATTATTCTGAACAATTCATTTCTTATTTTCTCTGTTTCAAACATTTCTTAAACATGCATTTTCTTTCATATGTTGCTGAAATAATCATTATTTTTTTGTTCTTTATTATCTAAGACATTTCATGTCATCAAAAAGAACATTTAGAGCTATGATAACTTATTTGAATGTTAGTAAAACAACCAGCTGCCTATGGAAAAAAGATGGGACTTATCCTCATAATGTCAAAAGAAATGTCCAATTTAATTTGTGTGGGGAGAATATCAATAAAATTAATTATTTCACACCATCAACACTGAGATACATTGATTTAATCAGTGTATTGTGCAAAGGCATCTATCACAATAAGGATGATATGTTTTAGTTAAGTTCTTTGCTCCAGATTCCTGTCAGAAATAAAAAAAATACATTGTGGGGAATAATTATAAATGTTGTCTTTAAAATTGTTACTTAGGATTGCTTTAGCAATATGGTTCTTTGATGGTCTGAGTGGTATGCATTATTAAATATCTAGAAATGATTAATATTTTGACAAACTTTTTTTTTAAAAAAAGGATTGATTTGAAAGGCAGAGTTATAAAGAAAGAGAGAAAAAGAGAAAGAGAATCTTCCATCCACCGGTTCACTCTGAAAATTCCTGCAACATCCAGGGCCGAATCAGGCAAATCCAGGAACCTGGAACTCCATCTGGGTCTCCCATGTGGTTGACTGGGACCCAAGCACTCACGTCTTCACCCTCTGTTTCCCAGGTGCATTAGCAGAAAGCTGGATGGAAAGTGGAGCAGGCAGGACTCAAACCGGCACTCATACAGGATGCCAGCGTTGTAGGCGGTGGCTTAACCTGCCATACTACAGTGCTGGCTTCAACAAACTCATCTTTGAATGTGTAAGATATCTCTAAGGAAGCTAAAGGAAAATCACAAGAGGGGAAAGGTGAAAAGAAACTTGAAAGCGATGTGGTAAGCAAGAAGTGAAGCCATATCTGTCCTACTGGCATATGATGATACCAGGAACCCAAACCTGTGGGCATTAATCCTTACCTGAGGGGAGAGGAAAAGGTCTTGGAACAAGAAGAGAGAGCTTCACACACATTCATAATCTTTACACCATTTCAGCTTCAGTACAAAGCAGCCTAGAAAAAAAAATCTGTAAAACAATGAAGACAGTGAAATAAAATAGTAAGGATTTTCCTCCTGTTTTAGATAAGACATTTTGAGGAAAATACATACAATTATTGGCCTGAATTAGAAGGGATCAAGGTTTTAATTTAAGAATATGTATATATATACGTGTGTGTGTGTATATATATATATATAAACAACCTAAGAGTTCACTCAAATTAGTAAAGTAAGACATGCACACAGTGACACGCACACCAACACATCCTTTGAAAACTTTATGATGGGGTGGCTATTAGTGCAACTACTAGTTTGAACTAGCAGTCAGATGCCTGGATCCCATACCAGAGTGCCTGGGTTAGATTTCTGGTTCTGACTCCTAACTACAGCTTTTTGCTGGACTCAGTGGGGCAGCAAGACATAGCTCAAGTAGTTGGTTCCCTGCCACCCAAATTAGAGACCATCCAAACTGAACTCCTGGTTCCTGGCTTCTGTGGCTCAGCTTTGACCATTGCCCAAGTGTTGGGGGATGAAGCAGTGGATGGGAGTGCTCTCCTGCCTCTCTCTCTCTCTCTCTCTTTCTCTCTCTACCATTTTCATGCCTCTCAAATAATATTTTTAACAGTTTATGGAAAATAGAAATAAAATGTATGTGTATTTTCATGAAACAAAATGAAATCCACATATAGTTTTCTCATAATATATGTTTTCTTATGAATTTTTGAAGCCTCATCCTATATATTTCATACACTGTGGGTATGCTTATATGCATATATATACTCATATTTAATGAGATTTTATAACTTTCTCTCAACAAATATGTAAATATACAAAATGCATATAAAATTATATATGAACAATAATTGTTATGAGCTTGCATGTCAGGCAGTGAAGAAGAGTGACACATAACTGACACAAAACAGATTATATGAGCCCTTATGATTTTCTCAGCTTACTGCTTGGAGAGTGTCTATACTGCTATACTATGTCCAACATAAACCAGCAGTGGATTTTATGTTTATGACCAACACAAACCAAGTTGGGATACAGGAAAAGG
Organism: Oryctolagus cuniculus; assembly: GCF_964237555.1. Lineage (NCBI taxonomy): Eukaryota > Metazoa > Chordata > Mammalia > Lagomorpha > Leporidae > Oryctolagus > Oryctolagus cuniculus. The sequence goes on from NC_091434.1 coordinate 103,362,583, forward strand.
CAAAAAAAATTGTCTTAAAGATTCATTTATTTATTTATTTGAAGCAGCATTACAAAGAGAAAGAGAGGGAAAGAGAGAGAGAGAGGGAGGGAGAGAGAGAGAGAGATATCTCCCATCTTCTGGTTCACTCTACAAATGGCTGCAATGGCCTGAGCTGCGCCCATCTGAAGCCAGGAGCAGGGGTCAGGAAATTCTTCTGGGTCTCCTACGTGGATGCAGGGGTCCAAGCACTTGGGCCATATTCTGCCGCCTTCCCAGGCGCATTAGCAAGAAGTTGACCAGGAGTGGAACAGCCAGGACTCTAACCAGCACCCTTATGAGATGCTGGCATCCAGTGCCAGTCCCAGAATTTGGAGTTCAAAGGACAAAAGTTTGGAGAACTAATAGTTACCTGGAGTAATATCTAGATATATTCAGATTATCCCACTCAAGTCTTCAAATCAATACAGATTAGTAAGTGCTTGGACCAAAAATATACTTTACAAAAGGATTAGAGACAACAGTTGTTGGAAGTCAGCCCCGCCTGGCCCTGGGCCCTGGGCCCCTCCTTCCACACAGACCTCGGAGCGCCCTCCCTACACTCAGCCAGCTGGAGGCCCTGGCGTTCCTGCCCCGTGGTGGACACAGGCTGGCCTCCCCCTGCCCTGTGCTCTTCCGGGGGGCTGGGTGCGGCCCTCCCTGGCAGGGCCCAGTACCTTCATCTGCTGTTTGGTCTGCTAGTTCATGGCTTCCTCATAGCCAGGGGGCTCCTTCTTCAGCAGGGGACTGGGGGTCCCAAAGAGGGGCTGTGGTGGGCGCTCCAGGTCCATCTGAGCAGGGGCACTGGGCCAGGAGAGCCAGGCTGAGACAAGGGCTGGACAGGACGGGAAAGCAGCAAAAGTTGGTGGGCAGAGGGGTCAGGCCCCTGCAGGCTCCAGGGCAAGGAACTCCCCAACCCCCCACAGAAGGCCCTTGTGTGCGAGGGTCCAGGCATAGGTGGGGGTTGCTCAGGGGTCCTGCGGCCTACTTGCAGAACTGCCCTGATGTCACTGGCCAGAGGAGGGGACAGCTCCTGCTGGGTCTGTGGGGTCCATCTTTTTCAATATACAGAGTAAAACAATTAACAATTATGGGTAACAGGTAGAAAATCCAAAAATGTTTTGATTCCATAGTAAGAGAAAATTGACCCTGGAGTCTATTTCATGCCAACTAGTAACACTTCAAAGTAAATTGGACTTGCCCCAAATGGTAGAGTTAGAAACGTGCTAGGGGATTCCAATTCAATCCCATCAAGGTGGCATGTACCAATGCCATCTCACTAGTCCAAGTGATCAGTTTCAGTTCACAATTGATCATAATGATAGGACTAAAAGTCAAAGGGATCACATAAACAAGACTAGTGTCTGGTAATACTGACTGATAGAATTAAAAAGGGAGAGAACAATCCAATATGGGAAGCGGGATACACAGCAGACTCATAGAATAGCAGATATCCTAAACAGCACTCTGGCCTCAGAATTAGCCCTTAAGGCATTCAGATCTGGCTGAAGAGCCCACGAGAGTATTTTAGGCATGGAAAGCCAAGACACTGTGGGGAAAAAAAAAAAAAAAAAACCTAAATGGAAGATCTCTGCGAGTGAGATCCCAGTGGAAAGAACAGGCCATCAGACTCTGAAGGGAAGAGAAAACTTCCACTTTGACTATGACCTTGTCTAAATAAGATCAGAGTTGGTGATTTCAAAAGGCTTCCATAGCCTTGGCAACTCATGACAAGAGCCTAGGGTGAGTATTGACGCCATAAACAAGAGCGTCAATTTGCTAAGTCAACAACAGGAGTCACTGTGCACTTACTCCCCATGTAGAATCTCTGTCTTTAATATGTTGTCCAATGTGAATTAATGCTATTACTAATACTCAAACAGTATTTTACACTTTGTGTTTCGTTATGGGTGCAAACTGTTGAAATCTTTACTTAATACATACTAAATTGATCTTCTGTATATAAAGATAATTGAAAATGAATCTTGATGAGAATGGAATGGGAGAGGGAGATGGGAGGGTTGTGGGTGGGAGGGAAGTTATGGCGGGGAAAAAGCCATTGTAATCCATAAACTTTACTTTGGAAAATTATATTTATTAAATAAATGCTAAAAAAGAGGAAAAAAACATGAACAAACAAAAGGACTTGCAACTAAGATAAGTGCATCTCATAATAAAACTCAAGGATATTTATAGAATACTAAAACAATGTAGCACTGGGGAGGGGACATTTAGCATAGCGGTTAAGACTCTGGTTAAATATTTGTGTCCCACATCAGAATACTTGGGTTAGTTTGCTGGCCTGGCTGCTGGTTCAGCTTCCTGCTAAGCAAATCCTAGGAGTCAGTGGTGATGCCTAGCCATTCATGTGGCAGACCCAGCTCAACTTCTGGCTCCTGGTACTTTCCCCAGCTCACCCCTTAGCATTGTGGGCATTTGGGGTGTGAAACAGCAATGTGAGGTCTCTGTGTTCATGTCTCTCTTTTCTCTCTCTCTCCTTCTGATTCTCTGGCTCTCAAATGTGTACATTAAACAAATTTAAAATATAAACTTTCAGGGTAAAATTGATAATCCTTGAAACCCAATTAAAAAAAAAAAAAAACTAAAAAAACATGGCCGAATCATAAAGGAAAAAGCAATGATTTTTTTATTGTCTTAAACATAACACAGAGATAAAATTAGTACACAGTAGCATTAAAATAGCTATCACATGGTCATCACTGTGGCACAACAAGTTAAGTCACAACCTGTGGCACCGACATCCCATATGAGCACCAGTTTGAGCCCTGGCTGCTCCACATCTGATAGAGCTCCTTTAGTGTGCCCAGAAAAGCAGTGGAAGGTGGACCATGTACCTGGGTCCCTGTCATCCATATGGAGGACCCGGAAGGAGTTCCAGGCTCCTGCGTTTGGCCTGGCTCAGCTCTGGCCATTGTAGTCATTTGCAGTGTGAATCATCAAATGGAAGATCTCTCTCTCTCTCTTTCTCTCTCTGTATGTGTGTGTGTGTGTGTGTGTGTTTTCCTTTTCTCTGTCACTTTGCCTTTCAAACAGATAAATAATTTAAATAAATAAATAAATAACTATCACAACATTATTTCAAATATTCAATAATCAGACGTTAATTCTTCTCAGTAATATTTCCTAGGTTTCAGTCCCAAGTATAATTTATTCAAAATTGTCCTAAATACTTCACTAGCAGGAAATCTGGATCAACAAAAGTAATGAAGAACCCAGAAAATGAAAGACTTGCGGGTAAATTCATGGGTAAATTTAAATTTGTATAAGTGAATTGTATGACAGCGGCACAGAGACTGAGTGGAGGATTATAAACATATAGTTATCACATAATTACACTATATGTGAAGAATTACAATATCATTTGAGTTTAAATAAATTAAAATAAGTCTGATATAATAAAGATGTATACTATAAAACCTAAAGCAACCACTAAGGTATTATACAAAGAATTACGGCTAGCAAATCAAAAAGGAAGAAAAATGTATCATAAATGTAGTCAATTAAGTTCAAAATATGGCAGATAAAGTGCTGAATGCAGAGGGAAGCGGAGTCAGTAGAAAACAAATAGTAAGATGAAAGTTAAAACCAGCTATATCAAAAATCACATAAAATATATAAGTTCTTCAAACCCCAGTTCAAAGGCAGTACAGTCATAATGAATGAATAAACAAGATAGAACTGAAAGAAGTATCTAAGCCATGCATTTTCAATATAAAGACAAAATTAAGTTCAAAGTAAAAGGACAGGTTAAAATATAGCATATTGGTGATAACTAAAGGAATGATGGACTATTTTAAAATCAGATAAATTGATCTCAGAGCAAATAATTTTGCAGGAAAAAAAAGGACTCATTTGAAAATCTGAGAAAATGTATGTATAGTCTTAAGAGTATCAACAAACTAGGTATAGAAAGAAACTTCTTTAAACTAATAAACTACCATTATTTCTATGGTTTATAACATTCCAATTATTACTGCTAAACTCACCACTTAATGGTGAAAGACTATGTAATTATCCCATGAGCTTAGGAACAAAATAAATATGTTTTCTTCCTCCAATTTCATTAAATATTGTCTGTCCAGAGCAATAAGACAAAATAAGACATGAAAGACATTCACATTGGAAAGGAAAAAAATCAAAATATTTCTCTTATTTGAAGATGATATTTTTCGTATTGTATATTCTATAAAATTTATTTAAAAACATACTAGAAGTAATATGATAATGTAGAGATGATGCAGCTACAAGATTGATGTGAACAAATCAATTGTGTTTTATGAAACAGTTATAATAAGAAAATGACATTTAAAATATCATTTGTATAACATCAAAATGAGATATTTAGGGCTATATTGGATAAAATACACTTGCGACCTATCACTGAAACCTAGAAAACATCACTGAGAGGAATTAGAGAAAACCAAAATTATTGGAGTGTTATTGAATGTTCTTGTATCAGAAATTGTATTATTGTTAAGATGTCAATTCTCACAAAATTGGACTACAGATTCAAAGTCAGCCCAATAAAACCCCCCAACAGGCTTTCTAGTATAAACTAATAAGCTGATTTTAGAATTTAGAAAGAATTTCAAATGACAGTAGAGTCAAAACAATTGGCAAAAGAAGAATAAAATTATAGAATTTACACTATCTGATTTCCAGACTTATTGTATGACACTGTAGTTTTAAAGTACTGGAAGACACAAAAGTAGATCAATAGTATAGGATTATATGATAAGAAATAGATTTATTCATAGATCATCATAAATTGATTTTCAACAAAGATGCTAAATCAATTCAACAGAGAATGGATAACTTTTTCAATAAATGAAACAATTATATATTCATATGCAAAACTAATAACAAACTTTGTTTAATGATTTGAAGCATAAAAGTTATCTAAAAATAGACCAAGTATCTCACATTTACATCTGAAAGAATAAAGTTCTGAAAGGAATTATATGAGAAAATTGTTGTGACCATAGATTAACAAATTTCTTTTATAGTATATGAATCCACTTCTACAAAGTTCAACAATAATAGAGCTAATTTATGCTTACATAAATCCGAATGATAATTTTCTGTATGCACTAAAAAAGGAGGACAAAAGAAATATATGGGGTAATGGGTTATTCTATATCTTGCTCTAATTGTTTCATCATTTTAGCGTTGAGGTTCACAGCAAAATTAACAGAAAGATTCAAGATTTCATTCTTTACCCTGCCCCCTCACACATGTTCCTCCCCCTTTCTGAACATCAAAAGACAGAGGGGCACATTAATTACAATTAATGAACTTACATTGACAAATCATGTTCACCCAAAGTCCACAGTCTACATGAGTGTTCACTTCTATCCATGCTACAAATTGAAACAAACATCTGATAACTTACATGAACGATTGTAGTATTATGCATGGCCATTTCACTGCCCCCAAAGTATCCTGTTCTCTGCATTCCTTCTTTCCCATATCCCCTGGAAGTCTCTGATCTTTTAACTGTTTCCATATTTTCAACTTTTACAGAATGTCTTGCTGTTGGAATCATAAAGTATATGGTGTGTTTTCACTTTGTAGTGTATCTTTTCAAGGCTTGATAGTTGGTTTCTTTCAAGTTTTGAATCACATTCCATTTTCTGAATGTATTATTTTTTCCTTGTATTCAACTGTAGTAGTAGCTCTGTCCAAATTTCTGCAATTATGAATTATGTTATTTATTTTTTAAAGATTTATTTATTTATTTGAGTTACAGAGAGAGGAGAGGGAGAGAGAGAGAGGGAGAGAGAGAAAGGGAGAGAGAGGTCTTCCATCCATTGGTTCACTAGCCAAAATGGTCGCAATGTTCCGGAGCTGCACGATCCCAAGCCAGGAGTCAAGAGCTTCCTCTGGGTCTTATTATGAGGTGCAGAGGCCCAAGGACTTGTGTCATCTTCTACTGCTTTCCCAGGCCAAGGCAGAGAGCTGGATCAGAAGTGGAGCAGCCAGGACTTGAACCTTCGTTCATACAGGATGCCTGTACTGCAGGCGGTGGCTTTACCTGTTACGCCACATCACCAATCCTTGCAATTATGAATTTTAAATGCTGCGATTCAGTTTTTTTTTTGGGGGGAGACATAATATCTCAAATCCTTCAGGTAAATTCTGATACCTTTTGGGAGTGTGATTGCTGGATCATATTGTCAGAATATGTTTAGTTCTGTAAGAAATCATCAAACTGTCTTTCCAAGATGTTGTAACATTTTACCTTCCCATCAATGATGAATCAGAGTTCTTATGACTACACCTTCTCAGCAGCCTTTGGTGTTGTCAGTGCTTTGAATTTTAACCATCTCCTAGGTATGTTGCTGTGTTTTGTTGTTCTTTTAATTTGCATTTCCCTGAAGACATCTGATGAGGAGCATCTCCTCATTTGCTTATTTGTCACCTGAAAATCTTCTTTGATGAGGTGTCTGCTAAGGTATTCCATTTTCAATTTGTTTGTTTTCTTATCTTTGGGTTTTATGTACTGTTTGCATATTTTAGATAACAGTCCTTTATCAGCTATGTCTTTTTCAAATGTTTTCTCTCAATACAGGACTTGTCTTTTCTTTCTTGTGACAAAGTCTCTCACAGAGCTTATCAATTATTTCTTTGATGGATTATGCCCTTGATGCTGTATCTTAAATGCCAATGGTAAGTCCAAAGTCAACAAATTTTCTTCTATGCTTTGTTAGAGTTTCATATTTCTGAATTTTTGTTTATGTTTGTAACACATTTTGAGTTAATTTTTGTGAAGTGTATTTATTCGGTTTAGAATTATTTATTTACTCTTGGCATATGGATGTCTACTTGTTCTAGCATCGTTTATTCATTTGTTTGTTTGCTATGATTGTTATTTCAGAGGCAGAGAGACAGAGCTCCCATCTGCTGGTTCATCCCCAAATGTTGACAATGTCCAGACCTAAACCAGGCTGACACCAGGAGACAGAATCTCACCCCATGTGGGTGGCAGGTACCCAACTACTTGAGCCATCATCTGCTACCTCCAAGGGTGTGCATTGTAGGAAATGAACATCCATCATCAAGGCTGCCTTGTCTTGCTGCATTGTCTTCGACCCTTGTTAGCAGTTAATTGATTATATGTATGTGTTATGCTTATATACCCAGACTTATAAGGATCTTTTTCTGGGCTCTCCATTCTGTTCCAATACCCTTTTGGTAAATTATTTTGCCAACACTGTGCTGGATTGAATACTGTGGTTTCATAGTAATTCTTGAGGGTGGATAATGCCAGTTCTCCAAATGCGTTGTTTTCTTTCAATACTGGCTTGGCTATTCAGGGTCTTTTGTCTTTCCTTATAAACTTTGTAATCAGTTTGCTGATACATAAGCAATCAATCACTGGCATTTTGACTGGGAATGCATTGAATCTGTTCATCAAATGGGAAAAACTGATATATTGTCACGATTCTAATTTACAGGTCTAAAATATCTCTTCACTTATTAGTTTTTTAATGTCTTTAATCAGAATTATGTAGTTTTCCTCATGTTTATCCTTTACTTTTTTATAGACTTATTTATGTATTTGAAAGCCTGAGTCAGAGAGGGAGAGACTGACTCCATCCACAGGTTCGCTCAACAGATGGCTGCAATGGAAGGGGATGGGCCAAGCTGAAGGAGATTCTAATGAGTTTCCCATATGGGTGGCAGGGTCCCAAACACCTGAGCCATCTTACATTACTTTCCCTGGCCTTTAACAGGGAGCTGAATCAGAAGTGGAGTACCAGGACACAAACCAGCACCTGTGTAAGATGCTGGCGTCACAGGCAGTGGTTTAACCCACTAGGCCACAACACCAGCCACTGTCTTTTACATTTTTTATATCATATGAGCACCAAAGCATTTCATTTGGGAGGGTTATAATGTGAATTCTGCTGTATTTTTAATTTCAAATACTGCTTGTTAATTACTGATATGTAGGAAAGAGATTGTCTTTTGTATGATAACACTGTATTCTGCAACTTTGTTATATTTAACACTTAGTAGTTTCTAAGTTTTTTTTTTTTTTTTTAAGATTTATACATCTGAAAGGTATAGTGACAGATGGAAAGAGAAAAAGAGATCAGTCTTACATCCATTAGTTTACATCCATCCTATATGCCCATAAGAGCAAGGGCTGACCAGGCACCAGGAATCCCATGTGGGTCTCCCACAAGGGAGGCAGAAACCCAACTACTTGGGTTATCAGCAGCTGCCTCCCAGGTGCATTAGTAGGTTCTGGATCTGAGCACAGAGTAGCTGGCATTGAGTCAGGCACTCTGATCTGTGCATGTGAGTTATCTCATGTTGTAGCTTAACCTACTACACCACAATTTCTGCCCCATTTCTGGCTGACTTTGGCCAGTTTTTTTTTCTCTTCTTTTTCTTTTTACATGGGTGGTGACATAATCTGTGAATAAAGGCAGTTTCATTTCTTCCTTCCCTGTATGTATCCTTTCTCTCTTGTCTGATTATGTAAACTAGAGTTCCAGCCTGATGTCAAAGTAGTGGTATGAGGGAATATTACTGCCTTTTTCTCCATCCTCATGGGAATGCATCTTGTTTCTTACTGCCAAATATATGGTTAGCTGTAGGTTGTTAAAATAGATATTTTGTAGAGACCTGAGAAACTTGCTCTCTACTCTTAGTTTATTAAATTTTTATCATGAATGCACATTGGTTTTGCAAAAATCTTTTTATATTTATTAATGCAGTCATGTGATTTTCCTTCTTCAATCTGTTAAATGATAGATTATATTAATGGATTTTTGAAAGTTGAGTCATCCTTGCATTGCGGAATGTTTTCACCTGCAAATGGTATATAACTTTTCTTGCATTGTTGTGTTATATTTGCTAATGTTGCTATGCTTTGGAAGCGGTTTGTCCTCATCAAAACTTGTGTTAAAATTTGGTTTCCAATGTAGTTGTGTGGTAGATGGGAAATTTAAGAGTGACTGTGCTGATGGTGCTGTGGCTTGGAAGGTTAAATCTCTGTCTGCAATACCAGTATCCCACATGGGCAATGGTTCAAGTTCTGATTACTGCACGTCCAATCCAGCTCCCAGCTGGTGCACATGGCAATGGGGACAGAAAGTGTGCCAAGTCTTGGACCTCTGCTACCCATGTTGGATACTTGGATAAAACTCCTGGCTTTTGGCTGCCCAGCCCTGGCTGTTGCAGCCATTTGAGGAATAAACCAGCAAATGGAAGATCTCTCTCTCTCTCTCTCTCTCTCTCTCTCACACACACACACACACACACACACTTACTTTCCATTTTTCTCTGCATATCAGCCTTTTGAATGAAATAATAATTTTTTCTTAAAAACTGCAAAAGGCAAAGAAATAAAAATTGAAATAGAAAAATCGACAATTACAGTTAAAAAATGAGGAGTGACCAGTTTTTCCCATGGGAGTAAGCTCTCATTCTTGTGGGACTGGATTGGTTACAATCTCTTTTCTGCAAATTTTCATTTACTCCTCATCCTCTGCTATGTGGCCCTCACCAGATGCTGTGTAGATCCTGGTGCAATACTATTAAAATTCCAAAACTGTGAGCTGAATAAGACTTTTTTGCTTATAAATTATTCAGCTTTGGGTATTTAGTTATGGCAAAAGAAAATTAACTAAAATAAAGGAATTTTACAACTATGTGTGTGAATAATTGGAATGTAGCTTCCCATTTTTGTAATTTTATTCTGATTTTTTTCTGTTATCATGATCCTGGCCTCATAGAATTAGTTGAGAAGTATTCTGTTTACTTCTATCTTCCGAAAGAGAATGTAGGGAAGTTAGCTCATTTATTCCAAGAATGTTGAGCAGAATTTGGGTCTCATGATTTGTGTCTGGAAAGTGTGTCATTCTGTGTAGGCTGTTTAATGAAATACTACAAAGTGGGTATCTTACAAGCAAAAGCGTTTCTTTTTATTTTTAAGATTTTATTTATTTATCTGAGAGCTAGAGTTACAGACAGGGAGGCAGATACAGAGATTTTTTTTTTTTTTTTAATTTGACAGATAGAGTTAGACAGTGAGAGAGAGAGACAGAGAGAAAGGTCTTCCTTCCGTTGGTTCACCCTCCAAATGGCTGCTATGGCCAGCGCTGGGTTGATCTGAAGCCAGGAGCCAGGTGCTTCCTCCGGGTCTCCCCATGCGTGTGCAGGAGCCCAAGCACTTGGGCCATCCTCCACTGCCCTCCTGGGCCACAGCAGAGAGCTGGATTGGAAGAGGAGCAACTGGTACTAGAACCCAGGGCCCATATGGGATGCCGGTGCAGCAGGCGGAGGATTAACCAAGTGAGCCACAGCGGCAGCCCCTAGCAAAAGCATTTCCTACAAGTGTGGAGGAAAGGAAGTCTAGCATGGAATTGCCATCAGATTGAATGTCTCAAGAGGGCCTGCTCTCTTTAAGTGCTTCCTTCTGTGTCCCCACAGGACGGCTCTCTAAGTCATCTTTAAAAGGACACTTATTCCATACATGAGGGCTCGGCCATCATTCTGTCTTTCAAAAGCCCAACAACTAACTTCATCATATCAGTGATTGGATTTTAACTCATTATATTTCAGGGGTTGTAAATATTCAGGAGATGGAATAATTAATTCCTCAACCCTCCTTTCACCTTCCTCTTGCATGTAAAATACATTCAAACTAATACTGTGACTCAAAGAAGACAGAAAATGCTGATTCAACTCCATCAAATTTAAGAGTTTCTTGGGGCTGGCGCTGTGGCACAGTGGATTCACGTCTTAGCCTGAAGCGCCATCCCATGTGAGCGATGATTGAAGACCCAGCTGCTCCTCTTCTGATCCAGCTCTCAGCTGTGGCCTGGGAAAGCAGTAGAAGATGGCCCAAGTCCTTGGGCCCCTGCACCCACATGGGAGACCTGGAAAAAGCTCCTGGCTCCTGGCTTCAGATTGGCACAGCTCCAGCCATTGTGGCCAATTGGAGAATGAAGATCTCTCTCTCTCTCTCTCTCTCTGCCTCTCCTCTCTCTGCATAACTGTGACTTTCAAATAAATAAATAAATCTCTTAAAATAAAAGAGTTTCTGATATTGCAAAGTTGCTGTTAAGGTTCTTAGTCAGTCATAGGATAGAAAAAAAGCAAGCATAGGTGGGGCTGGTGTTGTGGTGCAATGGATTTAGCTACTGATTGCAACTCCAGTACCTCATAGTAGAGCACGGGTTCTAGTCTCAGCTACTCCACTTCCAATTCAACTCCCTGCTATTGAACACCTTGGGGGGCAGTGGAGAATGGCCCAAGTGCTGGAGTCCTTGCTACCTGTGTAGGAGACTAGGGTGGAGTTCTTATTTTCTGGTTTAGCCTGGCCCAAAACTGGCTGTTAGGGACATTTGGGGAGTGAACCAGCAAACTGAAGGTCTCTCTCTCTCTCTGTACTTCTACCTTTCAAATAAGTAAATAAATAAACCCAAGCACTTGTAAATAACTTTTGTGACAAAGTATTTGTATGAATAATATTTAAAGAAGCCTCCAAACACAACAGTGAGTGAGTGAGGAACCCATTACAAAAGGGGATAGTCATCAATGAATATGTAAAAAGAGGTTCAATTAAATATGGAAGTCCCAATACACACCAAGTAGAATGCTCCCTAAAGAGCTGATCAGAACGTAAACTGGCATAACTCTTTGGAAAAGAGATTTACATTTTTTTAAAAGTCAAATATGAATTAGACATATCACACAATCATTTCTTTCCTAGGTACTTATAAAGGAAATATTAAACTTTATGTCCATATAGAAACTTATATATGAATATACATAACAGAATTTCAAAAATATTAGCCAAAAACTTGAAATACTCAGAACATCATTTAATAGTTGAGTGCATAAGCAAATTATAGCATATCCATGTAGTGGAATATACAATTATTGTTGTACACTTAACATGTGCAGTTGGTTATATGTCTCTTATAGTGCAATGATAAAATTAAATGTAATTTAACACACAGTACACAAAAGGAACCCTATTGACATACAGTTTAGAAACATATTCTAGTTTTTATAAGTAAAAAGCAGTTGAAGTTAAAATGCAAAAATAAACTCTGGCTTTGTCACTTAATTTCGACAAGAGAATGTGTTTGCCTTAATCTTGTGCTAGTTACAAATGCAAGTTTCAAAAAAGCTTAACAAAACTACTGCTTATCATGATGGAACTCTACTGGTATGACACAAATATTTCTGGGGTAAGATGCTGAATGATGAGAGATTAAAGGGAAAGAGGCTCAGTAGTTCTAGTTGTTCAAGTTATAGCTGCCTTAAAGCACTCAGCTTGATAGATCCTCCAACTGACCACTGAAGCAAGAACACACCTACCTAATATCAGCTATGATCAGTGCATAAGTGAAGTATCAACCACCTGCACACATACCAAAGTGCTGATGTCCAGAACCGTGAGCTGGATAAGTTCTTACTCCGAACTCAGAGTACCTTGATGGGTATCAAAAGCTATCACCTATGTAGAAGTTACACAAAATACAACAAAGTTGGACACACAGTGATGGACATGGGGACTATGGGATTGAATGTGAGACTCCAATGATAGTGTGCTGACATCTAATTCTCATTTAATTCTTTTTTAATCTAGCTTAATTGGGGCCAGTGCTGTGGTGCAGCGGGTTAAAGCCCCTGTCTGCGGCACCAGCGTCCCACATGGCGCTGGTTCCAGTCTCGGCTGCTTCACTTCCAAGTCCTTGGGCCCCTGCACCCACATGGGAGACCCGGAAGAAGCTCCTGGCTCCTGGCTTCAGATGGGCGCAGCTCCGGCCATTGCAGCCTTCTGGGGAGTGAACCAGCAGATGGAAGACCTCTCTGTCTCTCTCTCTCTCTCGGCCTCTCCTACTCTAGCTGTATAACTCTGACTTTCAAGTAAATAAATAATCCCTTCTTGGCCTTTTGGCTAAGATCAAGTGTAGTATCAAGTAAATAAATAAATCTTAAAAAAAAAAACTAGCTTAATTATTTTTAATTCATTAAATTCTAGAGAAATAAAAAATAATAGGTAATATTTGAAGAAATAATCTTTGTAGTGGGTTAAATGTCCTACTTTCCCAAAGAAAATTCCATAAAGGGACTCAGAATGTGCCGTTATGTGAGAAAAGGGATTTTCCACATATAAATAAGGTAAGTTCTAAAAAAGACCATCTTGGATTTGGATGGGTCATAAATCAAATCATGACTATTCTCTTCTGAGACAGAAAAGGAGAAGACACAGAGAGGAAGGGCATGTGAAGCCAGAGGCAGAGTTTGGAGCTACCCATGTGCGGGCTAGGGAATGTCAAGAACTGCTGAGTGCCAGCAGAAGTGATGAGAGACAGACAGGCACACGTTTTCCCTCAAGCTCCAGAAGAAATGTACTTGACTGACACCGTGATTTCAGGCTTGTATCCTCCAGAGCTGTAATACAACATTTATGCTGTATTAAGCTACCCAGTTTGTGGTGATTTGTTATTGCAGTCCTTAGAAAATAATAAGATGGTTAAGAAGTTGTCAAAATTAATGAATTTCACTTCTTATCTTCAAAAACAAGATGAAATATCAAACAGTAAAAAGAGCTATCTATGTGTATCTAGGTGGATTTGGTTAAAAGTCAACATCAAAGATATGTATGTGAAATGAAAAACAATCTACTGGCACCCAACCCTCCTCCAACTAGGGACAACTACTCCTAGTTTGTGTGCATGTATTTATCCCACCCTATTTTGTACTCTCTATTATTTTACTCCCTATTATGTTTTAACATATTCATTTATTTATTTGAAAGACAGAGTTACAGAGAGGCAGAGGCAGAGAAATTGAAAGTGGATCAGCCGGGTCTCGAACCAGCGCCTATATAAGATGCTGGCACTGCAGGCAGCGGCTTTATCTGCCATGTCGCAGCACTGGGCCCACTCTCTATTATTTTTAAAAACACATTTCAGCACTAATCATTCAGTTTTTAAGGAGTTATAAACTTATATTAAATTGACAATAATCTTGGTACTTAGGGGATACTCATGTGTCTTTGCCTATTTTTTCAGATCAAATGAAAATATTCAAGCATTCTATAGCATGGTTAATTTTCATTAACTTTCTTTTACCAACCTAAATAGTCACAGTTATTTTGGCTTAGGTGCTAATGAAATAGCAATCATTAGACAACACTTAGTGATGGGTGAATTTGGATGGGCTGGCATCATGATTTTTTATTTCTATTTTTATTTTTAATTAATTGTAATATCAGTTACATTGGACTTGGGTTCTCTGGTTATTTCACAAGGCTCTACTGTCAATTCAGAGACCTGAGTTATATGCTTGTCCAGCTTAAATTTCTTTATAGAATATCAATTGCATAACTCATTATTAACCCATAAATACAATTAATAACACTATTACAAGTGATAGTCACACACACACATGCACACACACTGCCTTGTCCTATAAAAATATAAAACTAGCTGTATGTTAGGAATAAAAGTCCAGAAGAAAGCTTACCAAAATTTGGCAATAGGTACATCCTGGGAAAAATTATAAATGTTACAATGTTTGGCTCATGAAATTACTCATTTTTAACAATGAAAATATACTGTATTGAAAATTTTGAAGGAAACAACAGTCAGTTCATTCTCTAGAGGATCTTGAAATATCTTTATTTTTATTTAATTACATCATGTTTTCTGTTAAGAAGGCTGCTGATGAGAAAAAAAAAAAAAAAACTAACTTAAAAAAAATCCATGAACTAACATGCAAAGACTAATACACTGGTTAATACAGAATTTTCCTTTTTGACTATTAACAAATGAAGAAAATCTCAGTGTTATAAGACACTACTAAATCTACCTATTTTAGTTTCTATAGATTTTTAAAAATATATTTCTGTGTAACAGATTAAGGCAATTTTTTTTTTTTTTTTTTTGGACAGGCAGAGTGGACAGTGAGAAAGAGAGACAGAGAAAGAAAGGTCTTCCTTTGCCGTTGGTTCACCCTCCAATGGCCGCCATGGCTGGCGCGCTGTGGCCTGTGCACCACACTGATCCGATGGCAGGATCCAGGTGCTTCTCCTGGTCTCCCATGGGATGCAGGGCCCAAGCACTTGGGCCATCCTCCACTGCCTTCCCGGGCCACAGCAGAGAGCTGACCTGGAAGAAGGGCAACCAGGACAGAATCCGGCACCCTGACCGGGACTAGAACCCGGTGTGCCAGCGCTGCCAGGTGGAGGATTAGCCTATTGAGCTGCGGCGCTGGCCCAGATTAAGGCAATTTTTAAATCATTAAATTGGCATAGATATATTTTGTAATTTTATGAGCTTTCCTATATAATTTTACATTTTCTAAGATGGAATGTCATACCCCTTCTGTGATGTGTATTTTAAACACATTAACATATAAGTAATTTTCATTCATACAATATACATTTTATTGATATAGCATGCAAATAGCTCTCTATGGTAAGATTTTCTAATTTTCTCTCTCCCTCCATGCATTGTACACATAAAGTATTCATGTATTATACAGAAAAACTTCTGACAATGTAAACACTTATTTGCCTTTTACCTGACTCTATCTGCTTGTTCTTTTCTTAATTTCATAGAAATTGCAAGCCATCAATATTCTGAGACACACTGCTAGAAATGACCCATAAACATGTATTATTTTATATGTACAATCTGATTATTGAAATTCCTATATACCAAGTTTCTACTTAAATTGGATCACTTCCCACAGCTGGAGGGAAAAGGGGGGGGGAAATGGACGAACTACTCTAATATATAATCTTTAAGATTTAGCCTACTCTTGCATACTGATTTATTCATATTGGCTTTGACCTTCCATCAGTTGTACACAGTTTGGGTATTTTATTGTCTGAAGGGCTAAATATAAATTCCTATTACGTGCTCAACAAATTCAGCACTTGGTGAGGGGAAAGATGCCTTAAATAGAATCCCAGAAATACTGAAACCCCACAAAGATCTTTATTCTACAGCTACCCCATTAAGTAAATACCAGATCCAAAAAGGGAAAAAAACATCAATATGCTTTCCCAAATAAATGAAACTACATAATCATTTTAATGGTACCACAAAGGGTAATTGAGATTTAGTATCACTTTATTGTTTGAACTTTTATTGACTTTCTCCCAGCATAGACTGGCAGATAAATTTCTTTATAATGTTTAGATTTTTTTTCCTTCAATCTGACTCTGGGTGCTGATTTTATTATTACCGACAATATGTTGGTAGCATTTATGTTATTCAAACTATTTTAGCTTTAATACATAAATCTATAATCCATCATTCTGTCTATATAAGACCAGAAAGAATGTAATTTCTCTCATTTGAAAATCCTGGCAGACTTTGTCTATCTATACAGTACTGGTAGAGGTCATTTCTTTCCTGGATCACGGACATCTGTAAGTAGGTACAGAGCTGTGTTAGGCATTATGCTGACAAAGGGAAGGTTAACAGAAAACAGACGATTTCACTCAGAAAATCAGCTGAGCGTTTATATTAAAAGCAGCAATAAATGCTTTCATAAAGCTACAATTGTACTTATATTTTCTCTTGAATTCTCATCTCACTACTTCATTTTATTTCATTGCATTGTTAAAAATCAAATACTGAAATACAAGATTCTTTCAGAACAAAACTTTCTGCACCTTTTCATTTCCTTTTGTGTAAGAGGTTTATTGTGACTGCAAACAGTTAAGAAAAATCAGAACTCAGCAATCTCCTTTTGAATTCCTACTTAATCTTACATGACAATATAATTTAGGTAAAAAAATTTGAATCTTTGAGTCTTAGTTTTGTCATTTGCAAAATAAAATTTACAGTCACTTTAAAAAGGATTCAAAAGATGGTGTTGAAAAAATGTCGGGCATATTGTAGATACTCAGGATGTTATGTTTTACTTTCTTTTAGGTTGGTTTGTTTGGTTAATTAGGTTTTTTGAGGACATTGTAAAGACTGATTTCTACATCATCAATTACGTGAGTAGCCTATTCATTTCAGACATTTGGGGCTCTGTTCAACTAGCTTGTGAGTTTTTCCCTTAACTGAATTTTGCAAGGTTAACAACCAAATATTTCTTGTTCACCATTGCTGCTCTGAGATCTAGCTACAGTGCCTGATACATCGTCAAGACCAACACTTGAATTCACTGACTGGTTTGATGCTTACCCCTTACTCTCCTGGTCTTTTTTTTCTCATTGTTTTTCTCTCTCCTTTCTTCCTTCCATCTACTAACTTTCTCTGTAAGTTAGACATCTATCATAAGTACTTTGGAGGCTTGTTCCAAGATTTTTTTGGTGCATAATATCAGACTACCAGGTTGTAATCTTAGAACAGCAATCAATCTCTTGCAGTGTTTCCACTGTTGAGCACACAGTAGGAATCCAAAATATAGCTAATGAGTGAATGAACTAAAGAATGACGCCTTTGTAACTAGGATTTCACAATTCAAGGAAGCTCAGGCACCAAAGAAAATGGTATTCAAATTCAACAGCGATGGTTACTGGGGGAATGATTATGGCACCCGACGACCCATTTATCCACAAGAGGAGTTGTTGAAAATCTGTTTTACTTTTTACTTGTGATTCAAAAATATTTCAAATCATACAGAAAAATAGAAAGAAGAGCTCAATGAGTACAAAAAGATTTAATGATTTATAACATTTTGCTACATTTACTTTAAGTGTAAATATCACTTACATACAAACACATGCTATTTTCTTGGAAGTAGTGATAATATCTAATCATGTGGAATTAATGACAAAGATGATAAAGCAAGGATTATTATGCAGAGATATAATTCAGTGAAGACAGTGTTTATAAATATCTGTTTTCCAAATAGAATGGCTCCCACAGATTATTAACAATACATATAGTTATATTTATAGTATATATTAACCCTCACATGTGTCTGGCTCCTTTCACTTATTGCAGTGATGGCTAATTCAATTTATTTTTGTAAATATAATAATTTCATTCTTTTTATGTCTAAGTAATATTTTGTCATTCATATACATCAAATTTTCTTTATCTAGGCAACCATTCATGGGCATCTAGGCTGATTCCATATCTTTGTTATTGTGAATTGGGTTGTAATAAACTTGGGAATGCTGAGATCTCTATCATACACTGACTTCATTTCATTCAGATACATTCCCAGAAGTGGATAGCTGGGTCATATAGTAGATCTATTTTTGTTTTTAAAAAGCCACCACACTGTTTTCCAATATTTTCCATGTCCTTACAGGCATTCATTATTTTTTTTTATTTTTGGAAAATAATCTTTGTAACTGGAGCAAGATGAAAATTCATTATGGCTTTTATTTGAATTTCTTTAATGGTTAGTAATTCTGAGCACTTTTCATGTGTTTGTTGGAGATCTGTATTGCTTCCTTGAAAAATGTCTTTTTAGATCCTTTGCCCATTTCTGAACTGGATTGTTTGTTTTGTTGCAGAATTTCTTGAACTTCTTGCATATTCTGGATGCTAAATCATTATAAGATGTATAACATGCAAATGTTTTCTCTTATTTCTCAATTGTCTTCTCACTCTTTCTTTTTTTAAAGATCGTTTATTTATCTATAAGTCCCTGTTACAAAGAGGGAGGGAGAGACAGAGAGATCTCCATCTGTTAGTTCACTGTCCAGATGACTGCAACGGCCAGGGCTGAGCAGACTGGAGCCAGGAGCCAGGAACTTCATCTGGGTTTCTCATGTGGGTGGCAGGGGTCCAAATACTTTGGACATCTTTTGCTGCTTTTTCCCAGGTCATTAGCAGAATGCTTGAGTGCAAGTGGAACAGCTGAGATTTGAACCAATGTCTGTATGGGATGCCAGCATTGCAGGTGGCAGCTTTACCTGCTTCACCACAACACCACACCCACCGCTCTCTTTACTCTCTTGTTTCCTTTGCTGTGCAGAAGCTTCTTGGTTTGATACAATCCCACGTGTCTATTTTTGCCTTTATTTCCTATGTTTTAGGAATCTTAGTCAAAAGGTGCCAATGTCCTTGAGTATTTCCTTTCTGTTTCCCTCCAGCAGACTCAAAGTCTTTGCTCATACATTCAAATCCTAATCCAGCCTGTTTATGACAATAACACTGTACTTTGGAAAACAGAAATGGAATACATGGAATACGTTAGAAATAGTTCCTAACTTCAAAATTTTCACATTAACCAATATAATAAAATTGCCTCTCGTATCTAAAATGTTGACGATTCCAGACCATTCTTAAGTGAGTATTAGAATGTCACATCAGAGTTTTAATCCAGCCCATGGGTTTCACTATAATGAAATACTTCTGATTGTAGTCTTGTATAATGTATAAACTAAGATTAATTTTAGTACCATTGAGAATTCAGGAATTCATTGCTTATAAAAAGATAACATATTTAGGAATGAAAATATCTTGAATTTGATTTGAAACAAATAATGTACTAAATTTACTATATTAATAAATAATTGCTACTCGTTTCCTTCAGAGATTCCATCTTTCAGAAATGTGCCAGGTCGTTCTGATTCTAATCCCAAATGTCATTCTGCTGTCAGGATGTGACAGTCACCAGTGTTAGATGTTCATTCCAAGAACAAATTATTTCCGGCAATAAAAGCCCATCTGTTTATCCAATTTGTGGATGTGCTCTGCCTACATTATCATTTGCCCAACTAGCCATGAAATGATCTCTCTCATATCACAAATATTACAAGCCCTGCCATGGCACCATTTCTTTACCAAAGCACAGGAAGATAGCAACTGCTCCAACTTGGAGAATAAAGTGTTTTTTTTTTTTTTAGATTTTTTTTAATTTGAAAGAAAGAGTTATAGAGAGAGGAGATAGAGAGGCAGAGAGATCTTCCATCAACTAGTTCACTCCTCAAATGTCTGCAACAGCCAGGGCTGAGCCAGGCTGAAGTCAGGAGCCTTGTACTCCATTTCTGATCTCCTAAGTGAGTGGCAGAGGCCCAAGTACTTGGGCTGTCTCCCGCTGCTTTCCCAGGCACATTAGCAGGAAGCTGGAAAAGTGGATCAGATGGGACTTGAACCAGCACTCATATGTGATCCTGCTGTCAGAGACCGGGGCTTACCTGTCCATGCCACGGTGCCAGCCCTCAGGAACTGCAATTTTTAAAGTGACAGTTTTTAAAGTGACAGTTTAAAGTAGAGTGCTAGATTCCAATAAAGACGTTAGTATTAGGTAGGCTGGGGGAGTTCTAAGGTAAGTGGTGATCTGAATTCTTATGGAAAATAGAGTTGCGGCAGTTTGCATGTTGTTTGACTGTGTACTGCAAGGGGTCTTGTGTGGAAATTTAATTTCCACTGTGAGGAATTAAGAGTGTGGAAAGCTAATCTGACCATGGTGTTTATGGTGGGACAATTGGAGGATGAATAGTATTTTTCCTGATTGATTTAGGGCATCGCCTTGGAGCCTCTATAATTAAACTGGTGGCTTTATAAGAAGAGGGAGAGTCGTGCACACATGCCCCTTGTCTTGCTGTTACTGTGGAATTTTGCCAACAAGAAGGCCATCACCAAATGTGAGCCCCTGCCCTACAGAACTATGTGCTAAATGAACTTTTTTTTATAAAGTTATCAGGTCTCAAGTACTTCTGTATAGTATCATATAACAGAGTAATACAATAGCTTTCTAGGGAGAATAGTTTAGAGTACTTATTCTTCTCATTGACTTTTTAAAAACCATTGTCTTTTTGTAAAAAGGAAGAAAAGAAATGAGAGGGAAAGAGACAGAGGGAGAGAAAGAGCAAGCTCTTCCATTGCTGGACACTCCGCAGCAGATCACCATGGCTAGGCTGGACTGGAGCCAACCCTGAGAGCTGGGAACTCACTCCAGCTCTGCCAAGTGGAAGTCAGGAACTCACTGCTGCCTCCCAAGATCCACATCAACAGGGAGTTCGATTCCAGAGCCAGGCACCAAATCCAAGCACTCTGAGGTGGGACATGGACATCTCCTGTGGCGTGTTCAATGGCTGATAATCCACACCAAAAGACACTGTCTTTTAAAGAAATATATAAACAAATAGCAAGTTAAAGGGCTGGCATTGTGGCACAGTGTGATAAACTCTTGCTTGCAACTCTGGTGTCCCATATTGGAGTGCCTGTTCGAGTCCTGGCTGCTCCACTTACAATTCAGCTCTACACTATTGTACCTGGGAAAGCAGTGGACAATGGCAAAGTGCTTAGGCCTCTGCCACTCATGTGGGAGACCCAGATGGAATTCCAGGATACTAGCTTCTACCTGGCCAAGCCTCGGCGGCCATTTGAGGAGTGAACCAGCAGTTGGAATATCTCTTTTTCTCTCTGTCTCTCACTCTCTCTATCACGCTGCTTATCAAATAAATGAAATAGATTTTTTTTTAAAGAGTGACCTAGATTGAGTTCCCAGCTGTGTTTTATTTTAGCCTTGACAGATTTGGGCATTTGAGGAGTGCACTAATGGATGGAAGATCTCTGACTATCTCTGTCTCTCTGCTTTTCAGATAAAATGAAAATATATTAGTAAAAAAAGTTTTAAAAAATAGCGAGTTAAGTTTACAGTAATAGAACTCATTTTTTAAATTTTATTTTATTTACTTGGCACTTTGTCCACCTTCTGTTGCTTTCCCAGCTGCATTAGCAGGGAGCTGGATCAGAAGTGGGGCAGCCAGGACACAAATCAGAGTTTATATGGAATGCCGGCATCATAGGTTGCAGCTTAACATACTCTACCACCACACCAGCCCTAGTAATAGAACTCTTAAAGGAAGACTCCTATAAGGATATACATCTAAGTGAGAGGACCATGGCTCTGTGGATTACATTTATTGTTTTCTTCATTTTTCAGATTTTTAAAATATTTTATATAATTAAAATAAAAATATGTCTCACAAGGGCAGGTGTTGTTATACAACAGGTTACACAACTGCTTGAGATGCCTGCATTCCTTATCAGAATGCGGGTTCAAGCATTGGCATCTCCACTTCTGATCCACCTTCCTGCTAATGCACCCGGGAGAAAGTGGGTGATTGTCCAAGTACTTGAGTTCCTACAATTTTCAAGGTGGACCAAGATGGAGTTTCTAGTTCCTGGCTTTGGCTAGCCCAGGCCCGATTGTTGTGGAACATTTATAGAGTGAACCAGTGCGTGCAAGATCTTTTTCCCTCTCTGTCACTCTGCATCCAAAATAAACAAGTAAATTTTTACAAAAATATGCCTATAATGGATTTAGGCTTGAACTGCCTATGCTGGTACAAAAAAACATCTACCCTGGCAAAAATGTAAAGGAACAAATTGATTACAGATGAATTTTTTTATGTGAGTCCCCAAATAAAAAAACATATATTATTACATTTCAACAAATGCTTTCAGAAATATGTAATTATTTTTTTCTACTCAATCACCCTAGATAAAATGTATTAACCTTGTTTTTACATTTGAGAAATTCCGACTCAGGTTAAATGACTTGTTCTAAAATGAAATTTAGTAAATGTCAACACTGAGCCTCAAATCCCCATTTCATAACTCTGGGACCAAGATATATTTTCTGCACATATTGTCTGTCACTCCAAGAATAACCCCTGACTCACCTGCATGTTGGGACAAGTTATTTGGAAAAAAAATATTTTTAAAAAATCAACTTATAAGCATTTTACCCACTATTATATGCATTTCCTTTGTCTTTAAAAAGAAGCTTATTTTAATGGTTCACTTGAAAGAGTGCATCTAATATTTAAACTAAAATATATCTGTGGCACTTGTAGGCCTCAAATAACTTTTGCATTTCTTTCTAAGTTCACAGCTTATAATGTTTTTCTCTGTTATCATACAAAAAATGATATAAATGAGACAGTTACTGAAATACTAAAGGAAGGGCAAGTTACAGTGTTCATGATTAATATTGAAATATCTTCCATTGGAATAAACACTCCCTCCCACCTTCAACACAAAAAGATCTTGCAATAAAGTTACATAAAAGTTATTTATTTATTTATTTTTAAAGATTTTATTTATTTATTTGAGAGGTAGAATTACAGAGAGAGTTAGAGACAGAGAGAAAGGTCTTCAATCCGCTGGTTCACTCCCTAAATGGAATGGCCACGACGGCCAGAGCTGAGCTGATTTAAAGCCAGGAGCCAGGAGCTTTTTCTGGGTCTCCCACACAGGTGCAGGGGCCCAAGAACTTAGGCCTTCTTCTACTGCTTTCCCAGGCCATAGCAGAGAGCTGAATTGGAAGAGGAGCTGCCAAGAATAGAACTGGGATGCTGGCGCCGCAGGTGGAGGAGTAAGCTACTGTACCACAGCACCAGCCCAGTTATTTGTTTTTAAAGATTTATTTATTTATTTGAAAGTTAGAGTTACAGAGAATGGGAGAGACAGAGGGAGAGGGAGAAAAAACTTCCATCCACTGATTCACTTCCCAGAAGTCCACAATAGCCAAGGTTAGGCCAGGCCAAAGCCAGGAGCCAGGAGCTTCTTCCAGGTCTCCCATGAGGGTAGTACAGTCCCAAGCACTTGGGCCATCTTCTGCGACTTTTCCCAGGCCATTTGCAGGGTGTTGGATTGGAAGTGGAGCATCCAGAAGACAAACCGATCCACATATGGGTGCTGGCATTGCTGGCAGTGGCTATACCCACTATGCCACAACACCAGCCTAGAAAACATTTATTTTAAGACTTCCAACCACCTGTGCATGTGCCACAGAGGATAAAAACAGCAAATTAGTATTGCATCATTTGAATAATATAAGTGTAATCAAGAGTAGGTGCTCAACAACTGAAATGTGGATAACTTTCTGACTTCAGTTTTCCAGAAGTCTTTCGACACCAATGACCAGCAAACCCTTTTCCAGACAAAAATCTAAATGTCACAAATATGGGAAGAACATATTACAAGCATTAACAAGATCTCTTCTTCTAGTATTAATAAAATATTAATGATACTAATCTCAAGGGAAGAAATGTTATAAAAAACAATATTAAATGTTTACGGTTTCCACGCAGCATGTGTCTTCCAGGCTCAGTCAAGCACTGTGTCTTTGGCCTACACATTCTCCAATGTCTCTTCATCATCACAGTCCTCATTCTTTGTTTCTGCACCCTCTTAACACTCAGCAGACAGAAAACAATCAAGCATCATTTTTCTCAAACAAGAAGATCCTGTTGCACAACTATACTTTATTTACATTGTTCTCTTAATAATCTTTTTCTCCTTTCTTAGAAGACGCAGTGCCTCTCACATTCAAGGGCAATCTTCCATCTCTTCCTTGTGTCTTTGACTGTACTTCCTAGGTCTTCCTTTAGATTCTCTCCCTTTTCTCTCTCAACTCCAACCCTCTCCCTCATTAGGCTACTTATAAACTCCTATAAAGTTTTCCTAGCCTGAATCTAAAACTTCCTATAGTAACTAAATCTCTCTACTGTGTTTCTCATACAAATTTAACAATAGTGGTCTATTCTCATTATTATCACTTTCTTACCTCATACATCACTTTCAGTCCATTGAATTCTTGCTTCTGCTTCATGATTCTTAAAATTATCACATTAAAATCATAAAGAGCCTCCAGATCTCTAAATATGATGGACATTTATGTCTCCACTGAACTCAACCTCTGTTTAATTTGCCTTTATCAATTACTTCTTTCTGTTTGAAATTTCATATCTCAATGGCATCATATCCTCCTTGCTTTTCCATATATTTTTATTATATCTTTTGCAGATAGTATTTTTTGAATTGTTAAAACAATGATATTGAAGGAGTATTTCATCATAACCATCAAATAAAGATACCTGATTTACAAGCTATTTTATATCTTGCAAAAATATAAATGGAACTATGATAAGCAGAAACATAAGAGCATATGATTTGTGTAGTTAAGCTATTGCTATATAAACCATCAATCTGGCTAATAATTTTCACCTCACATTCAAATGTGGCCTAATAAAATGTTACTTCATTAACCCTAATTGTAATTGAAAAAGGACCCTATATTTCATAGAATACATTCTTTCCTGGGTTTAACTTTTTTTTAGGGAGGGAATAAATTTGTATACCATACTATCACTCATGAATACAATTAGAAGTGTTTAGAAAAGTGCGTTGTGCAAGATATTGCGTTTATAATTGCCTAATTGTGCTTACATCTATCCAATTATCAGCACAATTGGCCACTTACACCATCAAAAGCAAAAGTGTTTAGCTGCATGTGCAATTATCTGCATGCTTAATTCAGAATGTTCAGTTGTTCCTTCATTTAGGGTTCTTAAAACTGATTTTAAATAAGGAAGCACAGAGATCTGTCAGGGAATGACCAATAACATGAATATCAAGACAAATCTGGAATTGGATTGTTTTATTGGCTTTGGCCAAAGTATTATAATTTAACTTATAATTTATACTATGAATAATAATGTATATTTTATCATCAATTCCTTATATGCCTTCCTCACTTCATTATATGAAGAATTAATGGAGGAAATTTTATATTGTAAAAATTAATTTCTCTTTTCAATTAATGATAAGTAATTATGTTACTTAGGTGGCTAACATGTACACTGTAAGTTGATTTCAAAATATTTATGGGCAAGATAGAAAATAACCTATAAGATGAAATACTGAAGAAGTTTGAAAGATGAAAATACATCTAGTCCCTGTATTGGTATAGATACAACTAAGACAGGTCTAGACAGACTTTTATACCTGTAGTTTGTCCAAAAAATCAGACCAATGAAAAACAGATTTGATTTTTGGTTGGTTTCTAGAATTTCATGAAGATCCAAGAGTCAATGATAGTCATCTGTATAGGAAAGTAATTTCAGAAAGTTTGAACAATAGAATAATACTGGCTTCTGAAATGAATGTTTTTGCCTATCTCTTGGAGGAAAACATCAGCACACCACTTTTAAAGTATCTAGGTATTGCTGGACAGCCACTATCAATAGAGATCTCACTCGCAGAAAAATGAATAAGAAATCCAGATAATAAAACTGGTTCTGGGGTATGGAATTGCGATATAATCCATTTAAACAAATTATTTATGAATCCATGATACTGTAAAGGATAGGAAATGACACCAAAAACTTAGGAAAGAATTAGAGTATATGATGTACTTCTCATCTAATATTAGAGATATTCTTGGAGAGGAAGCCAAAGAACAGTTGCAGAGACTAGAAATATGTTCTGAAGCAAGGCTCTGACACCTAATTTATGATAAGCTTTACTCAATTCTAGCTGACTTCATCACTGTCTGTACAGGGTCTGTCCTAATAATTTTAAGAACTCCCTTTATGAGTCAAATATATACTCAGAATTGAAGAGCACTGCAGGAGACTAGGGTCTAAGTAAGATGGAAAATGTAGAGAATATTTCCACTAATATGCACTTTTTGGTAGGTTTTGTGTTTATAAAGTCTGATAATTAAAAGATAATAACATATTTGAGAAACGTTTTTTGAATAGAGAGTTGAGAGTGATGTCAGCAAGATGGCAGAATAGAAAACTTGAGGCCATGTTTCATCATGGCAACATCAAATAACATGAAGTATATATTTAATAAAATAACCTTGCAAGAATTCTAGAAACCAATGAGCTAAAGAAATAATATGAACACTCAATTCAGAAAAGCCACATTCAAAACAATAGGAAAAAAAGGTATTTTTACTATCTCTCATTGCATCTATCTCTCCAGTGCCATGGACTCAAGAGCTCAGACAAAAGGCAGTAGTACATTTCAGCTCTCAGACTACAAGTTAAAAGGCAATGGTGGGAGGAGCAGTACGTAAAATCTACAGGGGACTGCAAATCAGCACCACATTGAGTAAAATACTATGGGCAAGGGAATTCTGTAGAACATCTGAGGCCCCAAGAAAATACTACAAACAAATTCTTTTGGAAATTAACACAATTAAAGTAGCTGAGGATATTTTAATAAATAAACAACAAAGTGAAAATACATGCACACATGCCTAAATAGGATGCCTAAATGTTCAGAACACATGCAATGAACTTAAGCCTTCACCTTGGGTTGTTGACAAGGCTCAAGGGTCTATTAATTAGTTATGGTTTTCCATACTTGTATGGAAAAACTAGAAGAGGTGACATTTTTTCTCTAATGCCCAATTTTCAGCAAAAGTTTGCAAGACAAAGAAACGTGGAAACATGGCCAAAATAAAGGATTTAAATAGACTTCGTGAAATCATCCCTGAAAGTAAACACATGCTAAATTTATTAGACAAAAATAAATAAAACTTTCTTAAATATCCTTTAAAAGACATTGAAAGTACACAGAAAGAAATATGGTAAATCAAGAGAATGTTTTATGTGCTAACTGAGAATGTCAACAATGACAGAAATTGTAAGAAAGAATCACAAAGCAATTCTTGAGCTGATCCATATACAAAAGCTGAATCTAATATTCACCAGATGAGAGAAACAAAAGACTCAAAAAGGTAGAAAACATTGCATACCATTATCTTTTATGAATATTCATGCTAAAATTTGTGACAAAGTAATGTCAACCCAATTCAGAAACACTTTAAAAGGAGGGACTTACTCCTGGAATCTAAGGATGCTTCAATGTACAAAAACCCATCAATACAATACATCACATTAACAGGGAAAAGGGGTAAAATCTTCATAACTATCTCAATTGATGTAGGATAAGCATCTGTCAAAATTTGATACTTTTATTAATTAAAAATCCTCAACAAATCAGGAATAGGAGTAAACTATCCACCATAATAAAGTGAATGCCTAATATACTCAGTGATAAAAAATAAAGTTGTCCTCTAAGATGAGGAAAAAGACAAGATATCTCCTAATGCCATTTTTATTCAAGATTACTGGAAGTATTGATGAGAGTAATTAGACAATAAAAAGAATAAACAAATTAATTTAGTAAAATTGTGCAAGGTAAGAACAACACTCAAAATTCATTTGTGTGCTGGTGCTGTGGCTCACTAGGTTAATCCTGTGCCTGTGGCACTGGCACTCCAGGTTCTAGTCCCGGTTGGAGTGCCGGATTCTGGCCTGGCTGATCATCTTCTAGTCCAACTCTCTGCTGTGGCCCGGGAAGGCAGTGGAGGATGGCCCAAGTGCTTGGGCCCTGTACCTGCATGGGAGACTAGGAGGAAGCACCTGGCTCCTGGCTTTGGATTGGTGCAGCACGGCTGTGGCGGCCATTTGGGGGGTGACCCAAAGGTAAGGAAGACCTTTCTCTCTGTCTCTCTCTCTCACTCTCTGACTGCCTTTCAAAAAAAAAAAAAAAAAAAAAAAACAACAACAAACTCATTAACTCATTTGTAAGGATGAACAATTTGAAAAAGGTAACCAAAAAAGTAATTCCATCAACAATAATACAATGCTTGGGAATAGTTATCCAAGTAGCTAAAAGACTTGTAGACTGAAACCTACAAAACATTGGTGAAAGAAATTTTAAAAGACATGGCACTAGGCTAATCCTCCGCCTTGT
Source organism: Oryctolagus cuniculus (assembly GCF_964237555.1). NCBI lineage: Eukaryota > Metazoa > Chordata > Mammalia > Lagomorpha > Leporidae > Oryctolagus > Oryctolagus cuniculus. Next base: position 103,391,094 of record NC_091434.1, read on the forward strand.
GGCACCGGCACACCGGGTTCTAGTCCCGGTTGGGGCGCCGGATTCTGTCACGGTTGCCCCTCTTCCAGGCCAGCTCTCTGCTGTGGCCAGGGAGTGCAGTGGAGGATGGCCCTGCACCCCATGGGAGACCAGGAGAAGCACCTGGCTCCTGGCTTCAGATCATCGCGGTGTGCCGGCTGCAGCATGCTGGCCGCAGCAGCCATTGGAGGGTGAACCAACGGCAAAGGAAGACCTTTCTCTCTGTCTCTCTCTCTCACTGTCCACTCTGCCTGTCAAAAAAAAAAAAAAAAAAGACATGAAAAAATGGAAAGCATCCCATATTCATGGATTAGAAGAGCAATTTTTTTTTTGACAGGCAGAGTGGACAGTGAGAGAGAGAGACAGAGAGAAAGGTCTTCCTTTGCTGTTGGTTCACCCTCCAATGGCCACTGCGGCCTGCGTGCTGCGGCTGGCGCACCACACTGATCCGATGGCAGGAGCCAGGCACTTATCCTGGTCTCCCATGGCGTGCAGGGCCCAAGCACTTGGGCCATCCTCCACTGCACTCCCTGGCCACAGCAGAGAGCTGACCTGGAAGTGGGGCAACTGGGACAAAATCTGTTCCAACATGTGAAGTAGTTCACACAGCAGACTCATAGAATGACAATCACTTTAAATAGCATCCTAACCTCAGAACCAGCCCTTAAAGCATCATGGTCTGGCTGAAAGGCCCATGAGAGCATTTCAGACATGGAAAGCCAAGACACTGTGGCAAAATAAAATAAAATAAACGTCCTACATGAATGATCTCTGTGAGAGAGACCCCAGTGGAAGGAAGTGGCCAGCAAAGAAGGTACTTTTCTCTGAAGGGAGGAGAGAACTTCCACTTTGCTTATAGTCTTGTCTAAATACTGACAGAGATTGTGAATTCAAAAGGCTTCTATAGCCTAGGCAGCTCATGTCAAGAGCCTCGGTTGAGCACAAACATCATACATAAGAGTGTTAATCATTAAATTAACAACAGGAGTCACTGTGAACTTATTTCCCATGCAGGACCTCAATGAGTTGTATTATGAGAATTAACTGTAAACTTTTTCTCAAAGAGTTTGTGTGTGTGTATGTGTGTGTGTGCAAATTGTTGAAATCTTTACTTAGTAGAGTTGGCTTTCTCTGTTTAAAGTCATCATGCTGAGTGAAATAAGCCAGTCCCAAAGGGACAAATACCATATGTTCTCCCTGATTGGTGACAACTGACTGAACACCAAAAAGGAAACCTGTTGAAGTGAAATGGACACTATGAGAAACGGTGACTTGATCAGCATAGCCCTGACTGTTAATGAACAACTTAATACATTATCCCTCTTAGTAGTTTTTTTGTCTGTTCTACTTAATATGACTGGTTTAATTCTGTAATTAATACACAGTTATTCTTAAGTGTTGAAATTTAACTGAAATGTGATCCCTGTTAAACATAATAGTAGGAATAAGAGAGGGAAGAGATGCACAATTTGGGACATGCTCAAGCTGACTTGCCCCAAATGGTAGAGTTAGAAACATACCAGGGGACTCCAATTTAATCCCATCAAGGTGGCATGTACCAATGCCATCTCACCAGTCCAAGTGATCAATTTCAGTTCACAATTGATCATAATGAAAGGACTAAGAGTCAAAGGAAGCACATAAACACGTCTAGTACCTGCTAATACTAACCGATAGAATAAATAAAGGGGAGAGTGATCCAACATGGGAAGCGAGATACTCAGCAGACTCATAGAATAGTGGATGTCCTAAACAGCACTCTGGCCTCAGAATCAGCCCTAAAGGCATTCCAATCTGGCTGAAAAGCCCATGAGAGTGTTTCAGGCATGGAAAGCCAAGACACTCTGCGGGGAAAAAAAAAAAAAAAACCCTAAATGAAAGATCTCTGCGAGTGAGATCCCAGTGGAAAGAACAGGTCTTCAAAGAAGGAGGTACCTTTCTCTGAAGGGAGGAGAGAACCTCCACTTTGAATATGACCTTGTCTAAACAAGATAAAAGTCGGTTAACTCAAAAGGCTTCCATAGCCTTGGAAACTCATGACTGGTGCATAGGGAGATTACTGATGCCATAAACAGGAGTGTCAATTGGTAAAGTCAACAACAGGAGTCACTGTGCACTTACTCCTCATGTAGGATCTCTGTCCTTAATGTACTGTACATTGAGACTTAATGCTATAATGAGTACTCAAACAGTATATTTCACTTTGTGTTTCTATGGGGGTGCAAACTATTGAAATCTTTACTTAATGTATACTAAACTGATCTTCTGTAAAAAAAAAAAAAGAAGGAGAAGAAATTATCAATTCCCAACTTGACTCTCACTGGGATTAAACATGACAATAGGTCTGATCTGATTTCATCATCATTTAAAAATCATCTATTATTTTTCACTTTATGTTTGTGTGGGAGCAAACTGTTGAAATCTTTACTTAATGTATGCTAAACTGATCTTCTGTATATAAAGAGAATCCAAAATGAATCCTCATGTGAATGGAAGGGGAGAGGGAGTGGGAAAGGGGAGGGATGCGGATGGGAGAGACGATATGGGGGGGAAGCCATTGTAATCCATAAGCCGTACTTTGGAAATTTATATTCATTAAATAAAAGTAAAAAAAAAGTTAATCGAAAATGAATCTTAATAGAGAATGGGACCAGGAATGGGAGTGATGGAGAGGAAGTGGGGCAGGAATGGAGATGGAAGGGCAGATATTGTTGGAAGAACCACTATATTCCTAAAGTTGTACTTATGCAATTTATACTCCATAAATAAAAAGTTCATTGGAAAAAAATATAAAGCAGTTCCCATCAAAATCCTAATAATATTCTTTTGCAGAAAAAGAATTAATCCTAAAATGCATTCAGACAGAATGATATTGATCCATAAAAACACTAACTGAAAAAAAAGGAAACAGGAAAAAGTAGCCTGAAATAGCTCAGATAGAGATACATGCTAACATAGTAATTTTATTCATAGCAAAGTCATTTGCTTTATAATACCATAGGGCACATGAACAAGCATGACCTTTCAATAAATGATGCTGGAAAAATTTTGAATCCTTATCCTTATCTCACACTATAGACAAAAGTCAGTTCCAGGTGGATTATAGATCTAAATACAAATTACAAAATAATTAGCTATTTAAGCACAAAAAAATAGGATAATTATTTTTAGGAAGAAAGGTTTTGTATGTTTTGAAAGATTTTCAAAAAGTTTATTTTAATTTTTTGACTGAAAATCAGTTCAACACAAAGAAATAGAGCTAATGAGAAATCATTCATCCATTGGTTCTCTCTGCAAATACATGCAACAGTCAGGGCTGGGCCAGGCCAAAGCCAGGGGACAAGATTTTCATTCTGGTCTCCCATGTGTGTGGCAGATACTCATGTATTTGAGCTACATTTCAGGGTGAACATTAGCAGCATATTGGACCAGAGCAGAGGTAGGACTCCATCCTAAACTTAGATGGCACGTGTGTATCCTAAGCAGTAGTAGTTTCATCTGCTATGCCACAACACCCACTCCTGAAAGCAAGGTTTCATAAAGTACATTGTAGGAAAGACCACCTATATTGAAAAATATTATAAAGCACATTTTACTAACACTGAGAAGTTAGATTCATAAAAGACAATCTTGAGAGTGCAAATGCAAATCACATATCTGCCACAAAGGATTCATACGCAGTATATTTAAAGAGTTTTACCAAATGTATAGAAATATAGACAGTGAAAAGAAAAGCCAGCATAAACTTCAAAAGACATGTTTCAAAAATTATCAAATGACTGTTAAATATATAAGAGGTGTACACCCTTGACATCAGAGAAATATGAATTAAAATAAAAAATACACTACCTGTCAGAATTGCTAAATTTAAAAAGACAGGCAATATAAAGTCTTTTAGAAGCTATGGAAAACTGCAATTTCTATACATTGATGGAAATTATGTAAATTAGGAAAACCTGATAAAGATGATCACAAACACAAGTTTTGCCTGGGCTTCCCACTTTTAAATATATTTTCAGTAGAAATACATATATACTTTCATAAAATACATATATAAATTATATATACATAAATACATATATACATTCATAAAAAGACTAATAAACAGCTCTGACTGAGCAAATATCCATTGTAGTATATTTTTATAATGTAGCACTATATTTATCAATGAAAAAAATATACTAGTGTTAGAAGTAATACTGAATACATATCACACACATACTTTTAAGAAAACAAGATATAGACAAGTGAACATTTTCTATAATTGTATTTTTTTTTTTTTGACAGGCAGAGAGAGAGAGACAGAGAGAAAGGTCTTCCTTTTGCCGTTGGTTAACCCTCTAATGGCTGCTGCGGCCGGCGAGCTGCAGCGCCTGGCAGGAGCCAGGTGCTTCTCCTGGTCTCCCATGGGGTGCAGGGCCCAAGCACTTGGGCCATCCTCCACTGCACTCCCTGGCCACAGCAGAGAGCTGGCCTGGAAGAGGGGCAACCGGGACAGAATCCGGCGCCCCGACCGGGACTAGAACCTGGTGTGCCAGCGCCACAGGCGGAGGATTAGCCTATTGAGCCACGGCACCAGCCAATATAATTATATTTTTATATGTTTCAAAAGCAGTCAAAAATGATCTATGTCCAGTTCAGTGTAATGGTTACTTTGAGGGGAAATAGTGATTGGAAGGGACATGAGGTTTTCTCGAGTACTGGTAATTTTCCATATCTGGATCTGAGTGATGTTTACAAAATTGCCTTCACTTTGAATGAGTTTGTCAAGCTCTGTTATTAATTGAGTACATTCATCTTTTGAGTACATGATATTTCAGTAAACCATACGAAAGGGAAGAAAGTACCTTTTATTTCTTCCTCTTTTTCCTTACTGTGAATATAATGACTGTAGTACAAGTAGCTGTTTTAAGTCAGCAGTCAAGAGACAACATTCTCAGACAGGCAGGGCAAAGATAAACAAGGATTCTTGTGGTGGGCATTTGGCACAAGTGATTAAAAGTTTGCTTCTGGGGCTGGAGCTGTGGTGTAGTTAGCTAAGCCTCCACCCTCAGTGGTGGCATCCCATATGGGCGCTGGTTTGAGACCCAGCTGCTCCTCTTCCAATCCAGCTCTCTGCTGTGGCCTGGGAAAGCAGTAGAATGTGATCCAAGTGCTTGGGACCCTGCATCCTCAAGAGAGACCAAAAGGAAGCTCCTGGCTTCAGATTGGCTCAGCTCCTGTCATTGCAGCCATCTGGGGTGTGACCAAGTGAATGGAAGACCTTTCTCTTTGTAACTCTGCCTCTCAAATAAATAAATAAATCTTTAAAAAAAATGATTTTGCTTCTGATGCCTGCATCCCATTTCAAAGGTTTGAGTCCCACCTGCACTTCTGATTTTCTGTTTCCCAACAATGTACACCCCAGGAAGAAACAAGAGATGGCTTAAGTAATTGGGACATTGCCACTCACATGTGATCTGAATTGAGTTCCTTGTTCCTGGCTGGGGCCTGGCCTAGTGCCAGTTCTTGCAGACATTTTGGAAGTAAACCAGCAGATGGGAGACTTTCTTTCTCTCTCTCTCTTTCTCTATGCCTTTCAAACAAAGAAAAAAAATTTTTTAACAAAAGAAGCAACCTAGATCCCAGATTACATTCATTATTACCCCATCCCTAAATTAGCAACTTCTAGGCTCCTAATGCATGAGAGAAATATATTTCATCTTGTTGCACACAAATAAGAAATCACTGATTATTTTCTAAGTGATAAATAGTCTGACCACAAAAACTCAACATGGGCTGAAAGATTAGACTGTTCTTTTCCTTCTTGATAAAAAGAAATAACAGCAAATTAAAAGTTAACAAGTCCAAGTGCACTGTTGATTTCTCTATTTCCATTAGACATAAAATCTCCCAAAGAGATTAAGGGAAAAGATGCAGATTTAATTATTTTCCCATGCACATTAACAAATGCAATATCACATATATTTTTTATTTAGGTTGTTCCATACCATCGTCATTCTTTGGAGGACTTTACTCATCAGCATTCTTCTGAGAAGAGTGATGATTTTTCTGGTGAAGTTATGGTAATTACACAGCTCAGCTGAAGTGCACACCCCTTGGCACATTAATGAATAATATTTGTACATTAGCAAATTTGCTCCAGAGACAATATCAAATCAAATGAACTTGAATCTTCATAAATTCTGACAACTATAAGCTCTCAGAGAGAAACTGCTTCCTAATACATTTCAAGGGTTACCTGCATTCCATCAGGAGATTTAGAACTTTACTGTGCTTGAATAGAGCGAAATTTAGTTAAGGATAAAACAGCAACGGTAATTAAGAATTTTCACAAATCCGTAAAGATTCTAATTAAAATCTGACTTCCTAATCCTTGGATGTGTACATGCAGTGTGGACTGAAACACCTAACCATTGGCAAAGTTCTGTGCACTGTGGCACACCCACTGATTACTGCATTTCTACAAGTCTCCTTGGGCTCTTTCAATTATTTCGGTAAAATTTAGGTTCTGGGATAATGATAGAAAAGCTTCCACAAAGGCATTTAACATGAGAATCTCAAGTTAAGTAGCTTGCAATAAATATTGCTTCTTAAGAAATTAGAAGCCAGTGTTTTGGCACACCAGGTTAAGCTGCTTATGTGACACCGGTATTCTTAACTGAGTGCCTGTTTGGGTCCTAGCTGTTCCACTTTCAATCTAGCTCCTTACTAACATGTTTGAGAAAGTAGTAGATGATGGTCCAAGTGCTTAGGTCCCTGCAACATGACATGGGAGGCCCGGATGTAGTTCCAGGCTCCTAGCTTCAGCATGGCCCTACCCCAGCCATTGTGACTATTTGGGGAGGGAACCAGTGGATGAAAGATATCCGTCTCTCTCTTCCTGATACTCTGCTTTTCTAATTAAAAAAAAAAAAAACTTAACAGAAAGGGGAAATTAAACATTTTAAATTTTTTAAAATTCAAAAGTCAGTAATTGAATATATTTTCGTGCACCTGTGGTCTTGATTTCTTTTGTGTAAATCTTCCCTTTCATTAATATTGAAATTAGTTTTCAAAGCCCTTTGTTAATACCCTCTCCTTATCCTACCCTACATCTCTTCCAATTCAATTTCTTGCAGGAGGTGTCTATATTTTATCTACTTTTTCACACCCACCACTCATTTGATTTACAATCTGGCTTACTTCTCTACCACTTGCTGAAAACTAACCTCATTACAATCTTTCTTAACCTCCTTGTCCCTAAGCATAATGCACATTTTTCAGTCTTTGTTTAACTTGTACTTTGAAGCATTGGATAACATGAACACCATTTTTGGTAGAAATCACTGTCCCTTGTCCTTCCTAGAATCTTTGTTTCCCACTATTTCAATAGACTGTCTTTCCTTGATTCTGCATCAGTTATTTATAGCTTCACCTGTTTTTATGCCACTCACCATAAATTTAAGCACTTGTCTGAGTACATTCTATGTTACTATATCAGGATGCAACACAATAGGCATTTTATAAAGAGTCTGGAATCTGGAAAGCCCCGCATCACAGAGACATCATCTAGGGAGGGCCTTCTGTCTGTGTCCTGATGTGGAGGAAGGTATCACATAAGGGCTGAGCCTTAGACAGAGAACGTAATCAGTGACTCCTGCGTTAACAACAGGAATCCATTCATGAAGGGAGGAGGAATGGTCCTTCTTGGTGGTCTAATCACTAAAGCCCCACACCTTGATACTGCTACAATGGTAATTAAATTTCAATATGGATTTTGGAAGTTACATTCAAACCATTGCAATCCTCATTTAGTTTTTTCTTTTGTGCATGGAGCACAATAGTTACAATCCTCTAGAGTCTAAACCCCTACAGAAAAGGGTCTCTATTTGGTTACCTTCAATACATCAATTAAAAATCCAAATAAACAAAAAAAAAAAGAAATACTAAAAATTCACGTCTAATCTTATGAGTACATTAGTGTTTTAAACCACCTAAACGCTGTCAAAAATTTTCCTTCACAAATATCCTAATCAAATATTGCCTATTTGAATAAATAATAGTGTATCTGATGGTAATTTTAGCCATAAGATATGAAGTTACTCTTAACTCACTCTACTCTCTGCCACTAAAACTGATCATATCACTATGAATTTTTAAAAACATTTATTTTTATTTTTTGATACCTTTTATGCTAATGTAATATTAGTAAAAGAAGAATAGATTCAATGTAGTTCATAGGTTCAATTCTAAGAAAATAATGATATTCCCTTCCTTTCATCCACTCGTCCCCTCCCTCCTTCTCCTTTCCTTCCTTCCTTCCTTCCTTTCTCTTTCTTCCTTCCTATATACCTTTCTTATTTCTTTTTTAGATTTTTTTTTAAGATTTGAGAGGCACAGTTACAGACAGAGATGGAGAGAGAAAGAGAGAGATCTTCCAGTCACTGGTTCACTCCCCAGATAGCCACAATTACCAGAGCAGGGCTGATTCAATACCAGGAACCAGGAGCTTCTTCCAGGGCTCTCACAAGGGTGCAGGGGCCCATGCACTTGGCTGTCTTCCAATGCTTCCCCAGGTCATCAACAGGAGCTGTATCAGAAGTGGAGCGCCGGGACTCGAACTGGCACACCGATAGGATGCTCACACAACAGGCAGAGGTTTAACCCACTATGTCAATGTATGGGTCCCTCTTTTTCAGTTTTTGAGATAAAATTTTTAATGAACATTACAGCCAGAAACTTCATGCTAACTAAATGAAGAGATCAATAAGTAAAAAAAATTAAAAAATACCCTAGTTCAGCAGCAACATAGGCAAGGGATGTGACCAATTATCAAATGGAAAGATGACCATTTCACAAGTATACAGTAAATTTTTAAATAATCACAGATCATTAAAACTATGGTAGTACAACGATCTTAACCATCGGTTTGACAAAAAGTTGACAAAATATGTTTGCAGTAACACTGATACACACAGGCATTGCTTTCTCTTTTTTGTTTTTATATAAACATTTATTTATTTATTTGACAGATAAGAGTTAGACAGTGAGAGAGAGAGACAGAGAGAAAGGTCTTCCTTAGGTTGGTTCACCCCCTAAATGGCCGCTATGGCCAGAGCTATGCCGATGCCGATCCAAAGCCAGGAGCCAGGGACTTCCTTCTAGTCTCCCATGTGGGTACAGAGGCCCAAGCACTTGGGTCATCCTCCACTGCCTTCCTGAGCCACAGCAGAGAGCTGGACTGGAAGAGGAACAACCGGGACTAGAACTGGCGCCCATATGGGATGCCGACACAGCAGGTAGAGAGAGGATTAACCAAGTGAGCCATGTTACCGACCCCTATATAAAATTATTTTAAATCTGTCTTTTAATTAGCTCTCAAGAGTATCTGCTTATTATTCTCTCCATTGATTTCAGTCTTATCTACCACATTATCTTATCTAAAGTGTTAGCAGTTCATTGTGATATGGACTCAATCTTAAGCTATTATTCTAGCAGCCTTACAGAACATTAGGGATATGGTCTGTTCTATCCAACATGGGCAGCATCTTAGTCTTTCCTCACTCTTCAGCCAGAGTGGCAATTTTAACACTAAATTTGAGCTTAACATTCCATTATTGAAATTATTACATTATCTTTGCACTTAGGATCACATAGGAATTTAAAATTATTACTCTTGATTCTTCAGATATATTCTGAAGGGCACACTTTGGTATCTGAAGAACACTGGATTGGATGTGTTCTATTAGTGGCCTCACTTACCTAGTTTGATTTAAAAATTAACTGCTTCCTGTTGATTGCTTCCTAACACTTTTCTTGCTATATCTTTTCTGCATAACCCCTGGAAATATTTGATTCTGTGGCCTTTTAATGAAGTCTGTACTTTCAGCATAGTTTATATAGTCCTTTCTGCTTTTGTTCCAGATCATTCTTCACTCTAACTATTGCTGAACTATTTGCTTATTTTATAATCCAGCCCAAATCTCATTTTTCCCTCAAAGCATTCACTGGTTCAAAATGTAATTCTCCGTATCCTGATCCCTCTGTCTTAAATGCATCCTTAATTTCTTTCATACATAATGAACATGCATACGTTTAATGCTCAGCTCAAATGACAGGATTCAATAAATATTTTATTTTCCTCATAGATTAGTGAGCACTTCTTCCTTTGTGTCACAACTGTGCCATCAGCAAACATCTACTTTAGTCCCATTGCCATTAATATGATTTTTAAGATATGTTATACTTTAAATAACTATAAGCTTCTAGGGTTTTTTATGCTTACAGTACCTTGTTTAATGTCAGATGAACAATGGAGACTCAAAATGTGTTTTCAACTAATTAAGGTACAAATGGATTCTTTATCAATTTTCAGGTTTTTTATTTTTTGTTTTGTTTTGTTTTCTAAAACCTTAATACAATTTTATGCTCACAATCCTCATCTTCTGAGCACTTCATCAAACTGCAGAAACATAATCCCTTTAGTTTTCAAGGAAGGGTTAGGAGCTGTCTTCATGGAATCAATTTATAGTGGATTTATCACAATCACATCACTTCTAGCAGGCACTCTAAGAGCAAAGATGAATTCTACCCAATTAAAAAGCCCTAATGCCTTCTAAACCTGAGCTTCTCCAGCAGAAGTGAGCAATTATTCAAAACCCTTCAAAATGTGGGCCACAGACCAATTTAGTATGTCAGGGCTTTACAACTTAATTGGACTCAATGCATAGAAAAAAGTCTTAGGCCCTTTCCAGACAGCTGTTAGCTGATAGAGGAGTCATATGGATAGCGTTTGCATTGTCGAAATGGTGTCTGGTATAGCACTGAATGGTATCCAACTTTACGACTTCCAGACCCTTTTTTTTATTGTTTTCCCCAAAGGAAACATTTTACACATCAAAATAAAGACTCTGCCTTTCACATCTGACTGCTAACTAGGAAAAGTGTAGATTTACAATTGTCTAAACAATTGTTTCTTAATTAGTTACCTGCTTTGTGTGATTTAGTTTAGAACTTACATTTTGTTGAGCAATAGTTTATGTGCAGTATCTCCTTGCCTTTCTAAAAGAAGCAGGAAGCAGAGCAAATCAGAAAGTGCTCCACGGGTGGCATGTTCCACATTATCGGTGAACATGCACCTGGCATTTTTTTGTGTGTATAAGGCACAAGATTTACTTTGGAAAAGAAAAAAAAATTATAGAATTCTTCTGCCTCGATACTCATATATCTGGGATCTACTTTGAGAGAGTCTTGTTTGTGGTGTCACCCACTCTGTCCAAACCAATTTAATTTCCTGCTTGGACATGTGCTATAGGTTGTCAACTTGGACCTCTCACCAGTTCTTGTTCTGCCATGCACTATCCAATCATCACAATACCTTCATCAGGACACTGTAATCATTCTTAAGACAGAGCGCAGTTTTCACCCTGAACTCCAGGTCCCTGGAGGATCTGATTCCGGCTTCCCTTTACAGCCTCACCTCAATGCCCTCTTTCTCATTCCCTCTGAGAATCTCTGTCCTATTAGCCTTTTTCAAGACTCACACTATTTTCAAGTTCTTTCTCAGGGTTTATGCCTTTGCTCTTCTTTTTACTTAGAACTTTCTCCTCACTCCACACCTGCTACCTTGGCCAACTCCTGCTTATTTTTGAAGTTTCAGGTTAACTTCCACATGCTTGGAGAAACTTTTCCTGTCTCCTCAGAGAAGATTAGACTACCCTGCTATTTGCTTTAATAATAGACCCTGCGTTAATCCAGACAACTAGAAAGAAATTAGTTGAGAAACAGCATGACTTTGAACGCTAATATGGGGCTTACTCAATACAGAGATTATTTTTAAATTCATCAACCTCCGGAAAGTAGATAAAATAACACATAAGCAAAAAATCTTGAGCACCAGAAACTCACTGATTTACATGATACTATGTTTTAGTCTCATAATTTTAGATGACAGTTTTTCTAAACCATACTTCATTTCTTTTTAAATAAATCATAGTGAGCAAAATTAATCACTGCTTTAAAACATGAGGTTATTATGATAAATATAAACTGGTGTATGGAACTAGTGTAATAATTGGCAGAATCTCTACCCCTTTTCCCTGACGAGGTCCTAAAATATTGAGTAACAAAAAGCAGAGAATTGGCAAATGGGTCAAAATGTCAACCTCATGACTGATCATTGCTAAATGTGAGAGTCAATTTTGTGAGAGTCAATTTGACCTGTTGCCAGAACCCTGGGATTATTAACTTCCCTGACTAGAGCTTTCTCCAGAACTTTAAGGCTTTTAGTGGAAAAGCCACTGTTGGAGGAAAGAGAGCAGAATCCAACATCATAAGTTATTCCTTCTCCATTTCCCAACGGTAACACTAGAGAGACAAATTTCTGGAGATATTCCCTATCACTCCATATTCGGAAGCTTCTTCACAAAGAAGATCCTTGAATAGCAAATAACTTTGGACTAAGATATAATGTTTCTGTCCAGGGAGATTTGAAAATATACCTCTCTAGAAATAATATCTCAGGGCAATAATGACAAAAGTCTTCACTTTCCCTTCCCTGGAGACATTTGCTTCCATTCCATGGTAAAGAATTTTCTAGGGCCAATGCTATGGTGTGATAGACTAAGCTTCCACTTGTAGCACAGGCACTCCATATGGAAGCTGGTTCATGTTCCAGCTGCTGCTCTTCCAACCCAGCTTTCTGCTATGGCCTGGGAGAGTAGCAGAAGGCCCAAGAGCTTGAGCCCCTGTACCTGCATGGAAGACCTGGAAGAAGCTCCTGGCTCCTGGCTTCAATCGGCACAGCTCCAGCCATTATGGCCAGTTGGGGAGTGAACTAGTGGATGGAAGATCTCTCTCTCTCTGTCTCTCCTTCTCTCTGACTATAACTCTGCCTCTCAAATAAGTAAACAAAATCTTTTTTTTTTTAAATAATTTTCTTGCTCATATTCTTTGCCCCTCCCTTTCTCCTTCTTCCTCCCCCTAACCTAAGAAGAATAGATGCACCAGAAACCACAGAGAAACTGGGTCTTTAATGACAGTAATTCTCCTGTGATGCTATCCCCTGGACATACAAATGACACTCATTTATGCCACAGCACTTTGAGAGCTGGGGTGTGTGGAACCAATGCAAGATACTGTGTGGGCTGCTCTAAAAAGGAGTCTATTTCTCTGATTCAGAGATTTTGTGTCCTTTTGTCAATGCATGACTTAAAATGCAGTTCTTTCAATTCCTCCAATGTGGAAAACACATAAAAACGTAAGAGACAAATAGTGTATTCTGAGACAACTCTTTTTCCGGAAACTAGGATCTGAGAAAAGGTGTGTCCTAGTTTCTAACAATGAAGATAATGGTGATATCAATAGCAACAAGGACAGATGCTGTGGTGTAATAGGTTAAGCCTCTGCCTGCAGCACCAGCATCCTATAAGGGCTCTGGTTCATGTTCTGGCTGCTCCTCTTCCGAGCCAGGTCTCTGCCATGGCCTGGGAAAGCAGTGGAAGATGGTCCAAGTCCTTGGGCCCCTGCACCCACGTGGGAAACCCGGAATAAACCCAAGTATTTGGGCCCTTGCACCCACAAGAGAGACACAGAAGAAGCTCCAGGCTCCTGATTTCAGCCTGGTCCAACCCCAGACATTGCAGTCCGTTGGGGAGTGAACCAGCACATGGGAGTGCTCTCTCTCTCTCTCTCTCTCTCAGTCTCTCCATTTCTCTTTGTAACTCTGCCTTTCAAGTAAATAAAATAATTTTTTAAGAAAAGAAAGTTATGAAACTTGCTACAAGTCATGATAATGTGTTAGAAAAGTAGATGATGGTCTAGCTCTCCTTGACAAAGAATCCATGCTTTTTTTACTAAGTAACAGTGAAAACACAGAAGGACCAAAATTGTATTTAGTCTTACCTACTACTAAATTTCCACTCCAATTGCAATTCCAAATATTCATGTATATTGCCTCTCCACAGGCATCTCTCAACTAAGCATCTTTCTCTGGTCAAAGTAAAAGCGAGAGGGTGAGAGGGTGCCAACACATGGCCATGATCTTGTAACCTAACATTGGAAATGACACCTCTTCACTTTTCCAGAATTCTCTAATAGGAGCAAGTCTGTATATCCATCTTATACTCAATAGGAAAGGCCTGGTTACATTGGTATGAATATAGGAAAATGAAAATCCTTAGCAGCCACTTCAGAAACTATTTATATCAGGTGGTGCCCTCCACTATGACAGGAAACTGGTCCCAGCTGCAAAGCATAAGGTGCCATTGCTCCTGGACTGTTCTCCGCACTGTGCCTGAGTGAGGCCGAGGTGCCATCTGCTACCTCTGGGCTGCTCTTCCCTCTTCCACTTTCATCATGGACTTAGAAGTCCCCTCATTTTATTCTGGTAACTGCTCTCTTTTCCTCAGCAATCTCTCATGATATCCCAAAAAAATAATTGCTAAGAAGAGTAAAAGAGAATCTATAATCCAATATCCTTACACTCTTTTCTTTTTAGTTAAATTACTCCCTCACATGACTGATTTCCAAGTCACTTCTTTAAAATTGTAGCATATGCAGTGATTAACCAAAGTGCAAGCCGTATTTTCTTTTTTTTTTTTTTTTGGTGTATGGTAATTGATCCACAGAAAAGATATGCATGAATGTATTGCTACTGACTGTGTGTTTGCATGTGGGTGTGTTGTGTGTATGAAATGAGCTTGAACCAATGATCTACATGCAATTTCACTATAAGTTGACACTTGAAGATTCCTTACTTGGTCTTTCTCCAGAAAATAGGAGTTTCAGACACTTTGTTTCAAATAGTTTTTATTTTTAAGATCTATTTATTTATTTGAAAGTCACAGTTACACACAGAGGAGAGGTAAAGAGAGAGAAAAAGAGGTATTTCATCCACTGGTTCACTCTCCAATTGGCCACAACAGCCAGAGCTGCAGTGATATGAAGCCAGGAACCAGGAGCTTCCTCTGGGTCTCCCATGCGGGTATAGGGGCCCAAGCACTTGGACCATGTTCTACTGCTTTCCCAGTCCATAGCAAAGAGCTAGATCAGAAGTGGAGCAGCTGAGTCTTGAACTGGCGCCCATAAGGAATACCATCACTACAGGCAATGGTTTTACCTGCTACGCCACAGCGCCAGCCACTCAAGTATTTTATTATTCAAAACACAGATATATTTTAATGAATGTTACGATTTTCTTAAGAATAGTAGTTTTTTTATTTTTATTTATTTTATGAACCAGTGTTCATTCAGGAGCATGTTGTTCAGTCTCCATGTGTTTGCATTTTCACTAGGGATTCCTGAGTTGCTAATTTCCAGCTTCATTCAACTGTGGTCTGAGAATCTGCATGGTATGATTCTAATTCTTTTTAATTTGCTGAGACTTGCTTTATGGCCTAGTATGTAGTCAATCCTAGAGTAGGTTCCATATACTGCTGAGAGGAATGTAATAAACACTTTAGATGAAATCTAAAAATTTATGAAAGTAAATGAGGATAGCAACACAACATATCAAAACTTATGGAATACAGCAAAAGCAGTGTTGAAAGGAAAGTATATAGCAATAGGTGCCTAAGTCAAGAAATTGGAAAGGCACCAAATAAATGAGCTTTCAATGCTCATTTTTCAAGGATCTAGAAAAACTGCAGCAAACCAGACCCAAATCTAGTGGGAGAAGAGAAATAATTAAAATCAGAGAAGAAATCAACAGGATTGAATCCAAAAAAACATTACAAAAAATCAGCCAAACGAAGAGCTGGTTTTTTGAAAACATAAACAAAATTGACACCCCATTGGCCCAACTAACTAAAAAAAGAAGAGAAAAGACCCAAATCAATAAAATCACAGATGAAAAAGGAAACATAACAACAGATACCACAGAAATAAAAAGAATCATCAGAAATTACTACAAGGACTTGTATGCCAGCAAACAAGAAAATCTATCAGAAATGGATAGATTCCTGGACACATGCAACCTACCTAAATTGAACCAGGAAGACATCGAAAACCTAAAAAGACCCATAACTGAGACAGAAATTGAAACAGTAATAAAGGCCCTGCCAACAAAAAGAAGCCCAGGACCAGATGGATTCACTGTTGAATTCTACCAGACATTTAAAGAAGAACTACCTCCAATTCTTCTCAAACTATTCAGAACAATCAAAGAAGAGGGAATCCTCCCAAATTCTTTCTATGAAGCCAGCATCACCTTAATTCCTAAGCCAGAAAAAGATGTAGCATTGAAAGAGAAATACAGACCAGTTTCCCTGAAGAACATAGATGCAAAAATCCTCAATAAAATTCTCGCCAATAGAATGCAACAACACATCAGAAAGATCATCCACCCAGACCAAGTGGGATTTATCCCTGATATGCAGGGATGGTTCAATGTATGCAAAACAAACAATGTGATACACCACATTAACAGACTACAGAAGAAAAACCATATAATTATCTCAATAGATGCAGAGAAAGCATTGGATAAAATACAACACCCTTTCATGATGAAAACTCTAAGCAAACTGGATATGGAAGGAACATTCCTCAATACAATCAAAGCAATCTATGAAAAACCCACGGCCAACATCCTATTGAATGGGGAAAAGTTGGAAGCATTTCCACTGAGATCTGGTACCAGACAGGGATGTCCACTCTCACCACTGCTATTCAATATAGTTCTGGAGGTTCTAGCCAGAGCAATTAGGCAAGAAAAAGAAATTAAAGGGATACAAATGGGGAAGGAAGAACTCAAACTATCCCTCTTTGCAGATGATATGATTCTTTATTTAGGGGATCCAAAGAATTCTACTTAGAGACTATTGGAACTCATAGAAGAGTTTGGCAAAGTAGCAGGATATAAAATCAATGCACAAAAATCAACAGCCTTTGTATACACAGACAATGCCATGGCTGAGGAAGAACTGCTAAGATCAATTCCATTCACAATAGCCACAAAAACAATCAAATACCTTGGGATAAACTTAACCAAGGATGTTAAAGATCTCTACGATGAAAATTACAAAACCTTAAAGAAAGAAATAGAAGAGGATACCAAGAAATGGAAAAATCTTCCATGCTCATGGATTGGAAGAATCAATATCATCAAAATGTCCATTCTCCCAAAAGCAATTTATAGATTCAATGCAATACCAATCAAAATACCGAAGACATTCTTCTCAGACCTGGAAAAAATGATGCTGAAATTCATATGGAGACACAGGAGACCTCGAATAGCTAAAGCAATCTTGTAGAACAAAAACAAAGCCGGAGGCATCACAATACCTGATTTCAGGACATACTACAGGGCAGTTGTAATCAAAACAGCATGGTACTGGTACAGAAACAGATGGATAGACCAATGGAACAGAATTGAAACACCTGAAATCAATCCAAACATCTACAGCCAACTTATATTTTATCAAGGATCTAACACCAATTCCTGGAGCAGGGACAGTCTATTCAACAAATGGTTCTGGGAAAACTGGATTTCCACATGCAGAAGCATGAAGTAAGACCCCTACCTTACACCTTACACAAAAATCCACTCAACATGGTTTAAAGTTCTAAATCTATGACCCAACACCATCAACTTATTAGAGAACATTGGAGAAACCCTGCAAGATAATGGGACCAGCAAAGACTTCTTGGAAAGTACCCTGGAAGCACAGGCAGTCAAAGCCAAAATTAATAATTGGGATTGCATCAAATTGAGAAGTTTCTGTACTGCAAAAGAAACAGTCAAGAAAGTGCAGAGGCAACTGACAAAATGGGAAAAAATATTTGCAAACTATGCAAGAGATAAAGTTTAAATAACCAGAATCTACAAATAGATCAAGAAACTCCACAACAACAAAACAAGCAACCCACTCATGAGATGGGCCAAGGACCTCAATAAACATATTTCAAAAGAGGAAATCCAAATGGCCAAAATGTTTAATAATTCTAATAGCTTTTTGGTCATAATCTTGTGATTTTCTATATATAAGAACATCTCCAAAGAGTGACTTAAAATATTTATTTTATTTGAAAGAAGAGTTACATATATGTATATATGTAGGTATCCAAATGGCCTACAGACACATGAAAAAATGTTCAAGATCACTAGCAATCAGGGAAATACAAATCTAAACCACAATGAGGTTTCACCTCACCCCAGTTAGATTGGCTCACATATAGAAATCTATCAACAACAGATGCTGGGGAGGATGTGGGGAAAAGGGACACTAACCCACTGTTGGTGGGAATGCAAACTGGTTAAGCCACTGTGGAAGTCAGTCTGGAGATTCCTCAGAAACCTGAAGATAACCCTACCATACAACCCAGCAATCCACTCCTTGGAATTTACCCCAAGGGAATTAAATTGTCAAACAAAAAAATCTGTCTGACCTTAATGTTTATTGCAGCTCAATTCACAATAGCTAAGTCCTAGAATCAACCCAAATGCCCATCAACAGTAGACTGGATAAAGAAATTATAGGACATATACTCTATAGAATACTATACAGCAGTCAAAAACAATGAAAGCCAGTCATTTGCAACAAGATGGAGGAATCTGGAAAACATCATGATGAGTGAACTAAGCCAGTCCCAAAGGGACAAATGTCATAGGCTCTCCCTGATCGGTGATAACTAACCAAGCACCAAAAAGGAAACCTATTGAAGTGAAATGTACACTATTAGAAACAATGACTTGATCAGCCCTTGTCCTGACTGTTGATGAACAACTAATACTTTTTCCCTTTTAGTATTTTTTTTCTACTTAATACTATTGGTTGAACTCTGTAATTAATACAAAATTATTCTTAAGTGTTGAAACTTAACTGAAAAGTGATCCCTGTTAAATATAAGAATTGGAATAAGAGAGGGAAAAGGTGTACAGTTTGGGACATGCTCAATCAGACTTGCCCCAAATGGAAGATTTAGAAACATACCAGTGGATTCCAATTCAATCCCATCAAGGTGGCATGTACCAATGCCATGTCACTAGTCCAAGTGATCAGTTTCAGCTCACAATTGATCATACTGATAGCTCTAAGAGTCAAAGGGATCACATAAACAAGACTAGTGTCTGCTAATACTGACTGATAGAATTAAAAAGGGAAGAGAACGATCCAACATGGAAAGCGGGATACACAGCAGACTCATTGAATGGCAGATGCCCTAAACAGCTCTCTGGCCTCAGTATCAGCACTTAAGGCATTCGGATCTGGCTGAAGAGCCCATGAGAGTATTTTAAGCAGGGAAAGCCAAGATACTGTGGAAAAAGAACAACAACAAAAAAAAAAAACTAAATGAAAGATCTCTGTGAGTGAGATCCCAGTGGAAAGAGCGGGGCCATCAAAGAAGGAGGTACCTTTCTCTGAAGGGAGGAGAGAACTTCTACTTTGACTATGACCTTGTCTAAATAAGATCAGAGTTGGTGACCTCAAAAGGCTTCCATAGCCTTGGCAATTCATGACTAGAGCCTAGGGTGAGTACTGACGCCATAAACAAGAATGTCAATTTGTTAAGTCAACAACAGGAGTCACTGTGTACTTACTCCTCATGTAGGATCTCCTTAATGTATTGTACAATGTGAATTAACTCTCTGTCTAGTACTCAAACAGTACTTTACACTTTGTGTCTCAGTGTGGGTGCAAACTGTTGAAATCTTTACTTAATTTATGCTAAATCGAACGTCTGTATATAAAGATAATTGAAAATGAATCTTGATGTGAATGGAATTGGAGAGGGAGTGCGAGATGGGAGTGGTGCGGGTGGGAGGGAAATTATGGGGGGGAAAGCCATTATAATCCATAAACAAAACCAATCCCTGGAGTAAGGACAGTCTATTCTATAAATGGTACTGGGAAAATTGGATTTCCACGTGCAGAATCATGAAGTAAGACCCCTACCTTTCACCCTACACAAAACTTCACTCAACATGGATTAAAGACTTAAATCTACGACCCGACACCATCAAATTATTAGAGAGCATTGGAGAAACCCTGCAAGATGTAGGTACTGGCAAAGACTTCTTGGAAAATACCCCAGAAGCACAGGCAGTCAAAACCAAAATTAACATGTGGGATTGCATCAAATTGAGAAGTTTCTGTACTTCAAAAGAAACAGTCAGGAGAGTGAAGAGGCAACAGACAAATCGGAAAAAATATTTGCAAACTATGCAACAGATAAAGGGTTGATAACCAGAATCCACAATGAGATCAAGAAACTCCACAACATCAAAACAAACAACCCACTTAAGAGATGGGCCAAGAACCTCAATAGACATTTTTCAGAAGAGGAAATCCAAATGGCCAACAGACACATGAAAAAATGTTCAAGATCACTAGCAATCAGAGAAATGCAAATCAAAACCACAATGAGGTTTTACCTCACCCTGGTTAGAATGGCTCACATTCAGAAATCTACCAACAATAGATGCTGGAGAGGATGTGGGGGAAAAGGGACATTAACCCACTGTTGGTGGGAATGCAAATTGGTTAAGCCACTATGGAAGTCAGTCTGGAGATTCCTCAGAAACCTGAAGATAACCCTACCATTCAACCCAGCCATCCCACTCCTTGGAATTTGCCCAAAGGAAAATAAATTGTCAAACAAAAAAATCTGTCTGACCTTAATGTTTATTGCGGCTCAATTCACAATAGCTAAGTCCTAGAATCAACCCAAATGCCCATCAACAGTAGACTGGATAAAGAAATTATGGGAGATGTACTCTATAGAATACTATACAGCAGTCAAAAACAATGAAAGCCAGTCATTTGCAACAAGATGGAGGAGTCTGGAAAACATCATGATGAGTGAACTAAGCCAGTCCCAAAGGGATAAATATCATAGGTTCTCCCTGATCGGCGACAACTAAATGAGCACCAAAGGGGAAACCTGTTGAAGTGAAATGGACACTATGAGAAGCAGTGACTTGATGAGCTCTTGTCCTGACTGTTGATGTACAATGTAATACTTTATCCATGTTAGAATTTTTTTTTTTGTTCTAGTACCATTGGTTGAACTCTGTAATTAACACACAATTATTTGGCTGGCGCCGCTGCTCAATAGGCTAATCCTCCATCTAGCGGCGCCGGCACACCGGGTTCTAGTCCCGGTTGGGGCGCCAGATTCTGTCCCGGTTGCCCCTCTTCCAGGCCAGCTCTCTGCTGTGGCCCGGGAAGGCAGTGGAGGATGGCCCATGTGCTAGGGCCCTGCACCCCATAGGAGAACAGGATAAGTACATGGCTCCTGCCATTGGATTGGCACGGTGTGCCGGCCGCAGCTTGCTGGCCATGGCAGCCATTGGAGGGTGAACCAGCGGCAAAGGAAGACCTTTCTCTCTGTCTCTCTCAATCTCACTGTCCACTCTGCCTGTCAAAAATAAAAAATAAAAATAAAAATTAAAAATTAAAAAAAAACTGACAATTACTCTTAGGTGTTTAAATTTTATAAAAAAAAAAACTCACAATTACTCTTAAGTGTTTAAATTTTAACTGAAAAGTGATCACTGTTAGGAATTTGGAAGAAATTATGCTGAGTGAAATAAGCCAGTCCCAAAGGGACAAATGTCATAGGTTCTCCCTGATCAGTGACAACTAATCGAGCACCAAAAAGGAAACCTGTTAAAGTGAAATGAACACTATGAGAAACGGTGACTTGATCAGCCCTTGCCCTGAATATTGATGAACAACTTAATACGCTATCCCTCTTAGTATTTTTTATGTTTGTTCTACTTAATACTTTTGGTTGAATACTGTAATCAATACACAGTTATTCTTAAGTGCTGAAACTTAACTGAAAAGTGATCGCTGGTAACTATAAGAGTTGGAATAAGAGTGGGAAGAGATGTGCAATTTGGGACATGCTCAAGCTGACTTGCCCCAAATGGTATAGTTAGAAACATACCAGTGGATTTCAATTTAATCCCATCAAGGTGGCATGTACCAATGCCATCTCACTAGTTTTAGTGATCAATTTCTGTTCACAATTGATCATAATGATAGGACTTGAGCCAAAGGGATCACATAAACAAGAATAGTGTCTGCAAATAAAAACTGATAGAATAAAAAAGGGAGAGAATGATCCAACATGGGAAGTGAGATACACAGCAGACTCGTAGAATGGTGGATGTCCTAAACAGCTCTCTGGCCTCAGAATCAGCCCTTAAATCATGTGGATCCAGCTGAAAAGCCCATGAGAGTATTTCAGGCATGGAAAACCAAGACACTCTGGAAAAAAAAAAAAAAAAAAAAAACCTAAATGAAAGATTTCCGCGAGTCAGATCCCAGTGGAAAGAACAGGTCATCAAAGAAGGAGGTACCTTTCTCTGAAGGGAGGAGAGACCTTCCACTCTGACTACGACCTTGTCTAAATATGATCAGCGTCTCCAAACTCAAAAGGCTTCCATACCCTTGGCAACTCATGACAAAAGCCTAGGTTGATTACTGATGCCATAAACAAGAGTGTCAATTTGTTAAGTCAACAACAGGAATCACTGTGTACTTACTCCTCATGTAGGATCTCTGTCCTTAATGTGCTGTATGTTGTGATTTAATGCTATAACTAGTACTCAAACAGTATTTTTCACTTTGTGTTTCTATGTGGATGCAAACTGTTGAAATCTTTACTTAATATATGCAAAACTGATCTTCTGTATATAAAAAAAATTGAAAATGAATCTTGATGTGAATGGAAGGGGGGAGGGAGCAGGAAAGGGGAGGGTTGCGGGTGGGAGGGAAGGTATGGCGGGGAAGCCATTGTACTCCACAAGCTGTACTTTGGAAATTTATATTCATTAAATAAAAGTTAAAAAAAAAAAAGCTGCTGTTTATCTAACAAAAATAATAAAACTAAAATCAAATAAAAATAAAAATTAAAAATCACGCACAGTGAAGGGAAAAGTTTATTTCACTTTGCTTCTCAAGCTTGCTTTTTCCCTTGCTTGCTTGATTTTAAATTAGTACACACCTCTTTGCATCCTGAAAATGGAAAATCCTAGAAACATATTTGTTTTGACTTTGAATAAATTGCCAAAATCCAAAGGTATACTCCCAAAAACCTGAAGTATTTGGAAGAAGTTCTAAATTAACCCAGGCTTCTACTCTGGGAAGTGAGGGGAAAACCTGTCAATCAGCTTGGGCCCCTAGTCAATCATGAGCAAAATATATCCGAGATAAGGAAGTTTAAAAAGGGTCATGGAAGTCAGATTGGCTCAACAGCAGCCAGCTTTTCTTTTTAGAAGTAAACAAAATAAAATTTAGAGTATACTTGAGCATCTAAATGGCTTTATAACTATTTTTTCTTTGATGTTTCTTGATTATTTTAGGCTATTTTCCAGGAATAAGATACGGTTAAAATACTTAAGATTTACTTTTCCTAAGCCACTGTCTTTTCACTGAATGTCAATGACTTTACAAGGAAATAGAATTTCATAAGTATTTTAATTACATTTATTTTCAGAGACTAATCTTATAATTAGGATAAGATGATAACAATCTCTGAAAAACAGGAGGATCAACATTTTAAATGCACTTATTTTATACATAAGCTATATGTATTCTATATAAATTATTATGGTTGGCATAAAGACATGATAGATAAAATATCTACTAGTCCCTAAAGTTTTCTTTTTTTTTCTTTTCTTTTCTTTCTTTTTTTTTTTTTTTTTTTTTTTTTTTTTTTTTTTTTTTTTTTGACAGGCAGAGTGGACAGTGAGAGAGAGAGACAGAGAGAAAGGTCTTCCTTTGCCGTTGGTTCACCCTCCAATGGCCACCTCGGCTGGCACGCTGCGGCCTGTGCACCGCACTGACCCAAAGGCAGGAGCCAGGTGCTTCTCCTGGTCTCCCATGGGGTGCAGGGCCCTAGCACTTGGGCCATCCTCCACTGCACTCCCCAGCCACAGCAGAGAGCTGGCCTGGAAGAGGGGCAACCGGGACAGAATCTGGCGCCCCAACCGGGACTAGAACCCGGTGTGCTGGCGCTGCTAGGCGGAGGATTAGCCTATTGAGCTGCGGCACCATCCAAGTCCCTAAAGTTTTATTTCAAGTTATTATGACTTGAAATTTTTGGATTCTGCATATTAATGAGATCATTAAATAAAAGTTAAAAAAAGCTGCTGTTTATCTAACAAAAATAATAAAACTAAAATCAAATCAAATTAAAAATCATGCACAGTGGAGGGAGAAGTTTATTTCACTTTGCTTCTTAAGCTTGCTTTTTCCTTTGCTTGCTTGATTTTAAATTAGTACACACCTCTTTGCATCCTGAAAATGGAAAATTTGGGTTCACTTATTTCATTTAGCATAATTTTAAAGATGTATTTATTTATTTGAAAGTTAGAGATACACAGAAAGAGAAGGAGAGGCAGAGAGAGAGAGAGAGAGTTCTTCCAATTGCTGGTTCACTCCCCAATTGCCCACAACAGCTGGAGCTGCACTTATCTGAAGCCAGGAGCCAGGAGCTTCTTCCGTGTCTCCCACACAGGTGCAGGGGACCAAGGACCTGGAGCATCTTCTACTGCTTTCCCAAGCCATAGCAGAGAGGTGGATCAGAAGTCAGCAGCCAGGACTTGAACCAGCACCCATATGGAATGCTGGTACTGCAGGTGGTGGCTTTGCCCACTATGCTACAGTGCCGGCCCCATAGCATAATGTTTTCTAGGTTAATCCATGTTGTTTCCATGATAGATTTTCTTCTCTTTTAAGGTTGACTAATATTTCATGGTACATAGTTATATGTTACATTTTTAAATTTACATTTCCGTTAATTTACATTCAGGTTGATTTTGTATCTTGTTTACTGTGAATACTGCTACAGTTCGTAAGTGTGCAGATATTTCTTTAAGATACTGATTTAATTTCCTTTGACTATACAGTCACAAGTGTTATTATTGGGTCATATAATATTTTTGAAGAATTTTTATATTCTTTTCCATAATGACTGTACACAATGTTTTTTTTTTTTTTCCCAACAATATATAAGGGCCCCTTATTCTCTACACGCTTATCAATAAACGTTATCTTTTGAATTATTTGGTAATAACCATTCTAACAGACGTGAAATGATATTTTGTTAGGGAAATGGCACAGTCTTATCTATGGCACGATCTACACCCTAACACCATCCTAGGCTCTATCCCCAGCCGCCATTGCTGGAAGCCAGGTGGCCACATGGCCCAACCACCAGTGTCAGCTCCATCCTCATTTAATGGGATTCACTGTTTCTTCTTCCCTGCCTACCCTCTGGCAAAGTTTTAAAAGGACCTGTTCCTGAAGGCATGGCTCTCTGTGCTCTCTGCTCTCTCTTGGCTCCCCTCCCCTCCCCCCCCCTCCTCTCCTCTCCTCTCCTACCCTCCCCTCCCCTCTCCTCTCCTCTCCTCTCTTCTCCTCTCCTCTCCTCTCCTCTCCTCTCCTCTCCTCTCCTCTCCTCTCTTCTCCTCTCTCTCTTACTCTATTTTTCCTTCCTTGTCCCTTCCCTCCAACCTGCTGGGTTTTCCCCAATAAATGCTTTCCCTTACTCCCTCCAGTGTCTGGTGTGTTTTGTGGTGACCTTACATATTTCATTGAGGTTTTTTTTTTTTTTAAGTTTATTTTTTTTTTCATTCATTTGAAGGGGAGAAGATGAGGGAGAGAGAAAAAGGGAAGAGAGAGAGAGAGAGATAGAGTGTGAGAGAAAGAGAGATCCTTCATCTACTAATTCACTCCTCAAATGCTCACCCAGCTCAGGCTGGATCAAACCAAAGCCAGGAGATTGGAACTCAAGTCATGTGAGAGACAAGGCCCCAAGTACTTGAGTCATTATCTGCTACCCACAAATGTGTACATTAGCAGAAAGCTAGATAAGAAGTGGAGGTGGGACTCAATTCCACACACTCTGATAGGGGACTGGGTGTACTAAGCAGCAGCTTAATCTGGCATTTTGTACACTCCACATTGAGGCTTTAATGTGTATTTCCCTGGTTGAGATGCTGACCACATACCTGTTGCCCATTTAAGTGTTTGCCTTTGAAAAATATCTATGTATTTTCTACCCAGTTTTAGATAGGATTATTTGGTTCTTGCTCTAAAGTTGTTTTGATTTCTCGTGTATTTGGAACACGCCTTATCTGAGATAAGATTTGCATAAATTTTCTCACATTTCATGGGTTGTCTCTTCATTGTGCTGAATTTTCCTGTGTTATGCAAATACTTTTGAGATTGATGTAATTCAGGCTATTTTTGATTTCTTTTCTATGCCTTTGGAGTCATATCCAAATCATATTCAAAGACTCTTCACCCAGCCTAATGGCAATATGCTTTTTCCCTATGTGTTTCCTACTTATTTCCTCATTCCATGTCTTGCACTTGTCTTTAATACATTTTGAGTTGACTTTTTATATGATGAGACAAAACGGTCTCATTTCATTCTTCTAAATGTGGATATCCAGTTTCCCAACTCCAGTTATTGCAGACAATGTCATTTCTCCCAAGTGTGTTCTTAATACTTTTGTAGATGATTAATTGACTGTAAATGCATGGTATCATTTTTGAGCTCTTTATCCTGATCCACTAGTTTATGTGTCTGTGTCTGTTTCATGCCATTTACATGCTGTTTTAATTACATTAATTTTGTGGTATAGTTTGAAATCAGGTAGAATGATTCCTCCAGATGTGTTCTTTTTATTCATAATTGCTTTAGTCATTTAAGGTCTTTTGTGATTCTACAAGAATTTTGAGATTTTTCCCTATTTCTATGAAAAATGTCACTGGGGTCCGGCACTGTGGTGCAGCAGGTTATCGCCCTGGCCTGAAGCACTGGCATCCCAAATGGGCGCTGGTTCAAACCCCGGCTGCTCCACTTCTGATCCAGCTCTCTGCTATGGCCTGGGAAAGCAGAAGATGGCCCAATTCCTTGGGCCCTTGCACCCATGTGGGAGACCCAGAAGAAGCTTCTGGCTCCTGGCTTCGGATCGGCGCAGCTCTGGCCATTACAGCCATCTGAGAAGTGAACCATTGGATGGAACAACTCTCTCTTTCTCTCTGCCTCTCCTTCTTTCTTTGTGTAACTCCAACTTCCAAATAAATAAATAAATCTTAAAAAAAGAAAAATATCACTGATTTTTGATTGAGATTACATTAAATCTGAAAGCTACTTTTAGTGGGATAGACCTATCAATCATATTACCTTAATACGTGAACATGAGACATGTGCGTTCTTCATTTTTTTGTCAATAGTTTATAGAGTAGAGATTTTTTATTTCCATGTGTTGCATTTTTGTGCTCTTGTAAATGGGATTGTTTCCTTTTTTTTTTTTTAAATAGATGACTGTTAGGGTATAAAGTGCTTCAGTGGGGGCAGTTTTGTGGTGCAGTGTGTTAAGCCTCACTTATGATGCTAGCATCCCATATCAGAGTACCAGATAGAGTCCTGCTGCTCCACTTCCTTTCCGGCTTCCTGCTAATGTGCCTGGGAAAGCACCAGAAGATGGCCCAAATACTTGGACCCCTTCCACCAATGTAGGAGACTCAGATGGAATGCATGGATCCTGGCTTTAGCCTGGCCCAGACCTGATGTAGGATGCTGACATTGTAAGTAATGACTTAACCCGCCCCTGTATGACTTTTTCTTGCCTAATTGCTCTGCCTAGGACTACCAGAGATACATCAAGTAATGGGGTTATACTTGTCTTGTTCCTAATCTTAGAAGAGAAGGTCTCAGCTTTTCATCACTGCGTGTGATATTACCCCTGGACTCATCAAGTATGACTTTCATTATGGTGAGGTATGTTCTGTATCTAATTTGTTAAAAAATTTTTAATCATAAGATGTTGTTGAAATTTTTGAATGTTTTTCTACAGCTCTTGACATAGCATATGATTTTTACCCTTTTTTCTGTGCATTTGATGCATCACCATTATTGAACTGCACGTGTTGAGTCATCCTTGCAATCCAGAAATGAATCTCACTAAGTCATGGTATTGGGCTCGTCTAAGCCACTGTTGAATTTGGTTTGGAAAAAATATCCTAATAAGGCTTTTGGTTGGTAAAACAAAGGCTGATCTAGATGAGAGAACTTTATCTGAAATATGCCAGTTGTACTTTTTTGTACTTAAGGTAATTCTCAGTTTCTTCCTGTTATATCTAACAGAAAGTATCAGTGTGGTGCTGAAAGTGACTCTGGCATGCACAAGAAGCTGAAAAAAGGATTAACAAATTGACATGGAAAGTTTACTCTGCAACGTGGTATTGAGAGGCATTTCAGAGGATTCGGTATTTTTTAATTGCTTCTCAGCCTTTTAGGTAAATTCAAGGAAGAAATTTTCTTGTAGTTGAAGTGGTCAGTGAGTATCGGAATTCAGTTTACTACACTATTATTTGTTTCTTTCTTTTGATAAAACTATCTCCAAATCACCTCCATAATCTGAAAAATTTAACTTCCTGATACTGATTGCCCTATTTATGTTAGAGGAAAAGTGATGAAAGAGTGATCCAATGTGAGTCAGCCAGTGCAAATGGCAAGCATGTTTCAGAAGTGCTGACACAATGTTTGAGAACTAGGAAGACACTGCAAGGCAGGCAGTAAGCACTGGGAAGGAAGAGTTAGGTAAGGGTGAGCCCAGGATGCAGAGGAAGGAGATAATTGACAGAAGTGGGAATTAGATGCTACTGTTTTCTGAGACCAGGTTTAGGCCTTTTGTTTCTTTCGTAGGTGATGGGAATTCGGATTATAAGTGCTAGGGACTTAATATACAAACAGAGATTGACCCAATCATATATAAAAATAGAACTTTGATCCACAACCACAGGAACTTCCCCATGAAACCAATCCCTTAATCAATAACAAATGACCCAAAAAACCAGCCTGCTATAAATCCGAAGCCAGATTATTATCTCCAATAATAATCTAAAACAGAGAAAATCTATAATCATCAATCCCAAATAGCTGGAACTTGGTTAATAACTGTTAGCTTTTCTAATTTTTGTTCCCATGTCCAGCTTAGGATCAACCAGAGAACACTAAATATGTAGCATTAATTCACCCCTAAGATGCTCTGCTTCAACTTAACCCCACGCAGTTTTCCTACAACAGTCTCCAATTGGAAACAATAAGAGTCTTTTCTCTCCCTCATGCTTTCCCACTCTCCTGCTTGCCTGTGAATCTCTGCCAGAATACAGGTGACACCGGCTGACTCCCTTCTTTTAGCAAGCTCTGAACAAATTCTCCTTGCATTTTTTATTTTTGTTGTCTTTACTTTCACATTATAAGATTTTGTTGGCCAAATGACTTGAGATTTATACCCCTTACACAAAAAAAATAAAAAAAAATTATTATATGGATGGGAAACTTTATTTTGGAGAAAATAATTCAAAAACCAGCGATCTTCCACATCCTTCACATTAGAATCACCTGGGGATTCTGAACGCTTCTGATACTTTGAGCCTTACCTACAGAGAACCTGGGGCAAAGCCAAGCATAAAGACGTATTGTACAAGTACCCTCGGTGATTCTAATGGGTCACAAGAGTCTATAATCTCTGACTTAAAAGGTGGTAAAACCAGATGCTAATGCTGAAAACTTAACTCCTCACCTGTTTTCTATTATGACATGTAAAACCTTAAAGGTAAGCAGAAGAAATACAACAACCACCTTCCTAGGTGGGATTTTAATACCAAGCAGCATCATTCATCTGCCAAATAAGACAAAGGAAAGCAACAATGACCTGTAAGTAGTCAAAAGTAGTATTGTTCATTCCTAGAGGATTCCCACAAGTCTTCACTCAGTAAATAGGAGTTTATTATTTTACACACATCCCGACAGCCTTGGAAATCCAGTGTCTAGATTTACAAATTTTATGAAAGAACTGATGCTACATGTTTTCTTGATCATCCTGAAAAGTGATATCCAATAACAAAGGAAGAATTGGGAATTTACAACATCCGCCAAAACTAGGACCTGCACCAATTTTTCATGCTACACATTCTGCATGTCTTAGGATCACAAAACAAACAAGGATCTTATTTCTGAAAAATAAACATTAAGAATACATATTTATTGTAGCTTGATTAAAAATACATAAGTTCCCAATTATTGAGACAACTTGGATATTTCAAATGATACAATCCTTGAGATTTTTGCAAAGCAGAAATATTTTGAAATTTATCAATACTATATGTGGGTTTAAATATATGAAAAAAAACGGTATCAGCTTTAGTTCCAAAAGATGTTTACCCACTGAGGATTATTTTTCAAAGACCAATAGATCAATAAATACCATTAACTTTGATCCATTCTTCTTGTTATCTTGTCTTTAATCCCACTTTCCCAAAATGTTTTTCCCTAGAATTATATGTGAAATAGGTTCTTGTGAGTAACAGCATGTAAAGAATCCCTGGTTATGATACTCTCAAGCTATGGTTCAAATGAAATTCTCAGAGCTAAGCCAGTTAGTTTTTAGGAAAAGTTCTTTATTGAGCCTTGAGTTTCTGTCATTCCCATCCTTATAGTTTGTAGCCTAAACTAATAAACCATTGCCATGAATATGCTGCCTGAAGAGTGATCATCTGACTGATACAAAGGCAAAGTAAGAGAAATATATATTCATTGACGTCGATGCTTCTTTTCTGCATACATTGTATATCCGCTTGAAATAAGGTAGTAATTTCAGCAACCATGAGGGTAACAAAAATATCAATTTTAGTGGAAAGCATTGCAAACTATTGAAGTATGTTTCTAAATGTCCCAAATCCAAATATTAAAGACATTTGTAGGATGTGTGTTATTTTTCATTCAAATATTTCTCATCATGAGACACTTTCGAATAAACTCTGAAATTTAGATCTCCACAAAACTAAGCATTAAAAGCCATCCATCTTGAAATGAAAATCAAAACATCAATGAGATATCATCTCAACCAAATTATATTGCTCTTTTCAAATAGACAAAATATATCAAATAGTGGTGCGGAAGTGGAGAAAAGGAAATTCTTGGTGGGAATGTAAATTATTACAGTCATTATGGAAAACATTAGGTTTTTCAAGAAACTATAAATAGAACTACTATGCAATCTAGCAAACTCACCTCTGTGAATATATCCAAACAAAATTAGTGTAACAACTATCTGTACTCACATATTTATTGCAGCACTATTTACAATAGCCAAGATATAAAGTCAATGTAAGTGTCCATTTATGGATGAATTGATAAAAATATGTGGTATATATACATAACTGAATGTAATTCAGCCATGAGAAGAATAAAATCTGGTCAGTTATGAAAGCATAGCTGGAATTGGAAGACTCTGTGTTAGGTGAAATAAGTCAGGCACAGAAAAACAAATGTTACATGTTTCCCAGGTGATCTAATGGAAACAGAGAATAGAAGACCAGTTACCTGAACCTGGGAAGGGTGTAGGTGAAGGGGGAACGGAAAGAAGATGGTTCATGTAGAGAGGAGTGCAGGTGAATATGAGAAATAACTTCTATTCCACAGTACTATGGTTGACAAATATTTTTATATTTTAGAATGGCAAATACAGAGGATTTTGAATGCTACAAACACACAAAAATGATAAATGTTTTTTTGATCATTATGACAATTACTGTGGTGTAATAATTATACATTGTGTACATGTATTGCAATTTCCCTCCATCCCAATGAATATATGACAATATTGTGCATCAGAATTTAAAAATGCTATCCTTTTTAATCCACCAATCCACTTCTGGCTTGACTAAGCCAGAAGGGAAAAAAAAACCCTTCAAGGTTTTAATTACTAATTTCAAGTTGCTGTCAAGGGGGTTATTCAAAGTAGATTGAGTGGCACCTGACACCTGAAGAGGAGTCTGGCATCAAGTGAAGCACTGATGTGTAATTTTTCAAGCCTGATCAAAGGTGATTGCAAGAGCCTTTCCTGGCAGAACTCATGAAGAAGTTGCCCTCCCTTGCCAGACTAGGTGCACAGCGTTAACACTGCTCTCTGTGAGGGTCTTGCAGCCAAGGTCTCAAACCTCCCAGCTTAATCATCCACTTGGCACATTCACATTCCTAGCCCTTTGTTTCTAAGGCTCTTCATCTAAGACTTTGAGCTGGTGTCCTCTTCAGTGGCTTCTACCAGTGTCTCCTAAAGGTGGTGATGGTGGTTGGTTGCCTTCTCTTTCCCACTCTTACTTAGCACACAGCACTCTCCCATTCCCATGCCCTGCCATAACCCTAGATTTTGTAAAACTTTCAAGCCTTTTGTTGGGGACTCCCTGCACAGCAAGACAATTCCACATCTGATCCATCTTCCAGCCTCCCCCTGCCCCTTCACTGGTGTTCTCTTCTACCCAGGGAAATGAAACAGAAGCAGTCTTATTTTCTCTGGTTTTAGCCTCTTGCTTCTATTATAGCAGTAAACGATTAACTATTTCATTTTTGACTTATTGCTTTAATCAGTATTTGGACACCTGACAGGTCAGCAATCTCTCTCTCTCTCTCTCTCTGTCATACACATACCCACCCGCACCCCACCCATACACACACCAGCTCATGAGATCCTGACACTAGTTCAATTCACATTTTGACACAGTACCTAAGGAAGGCTCATGAAAAAAATCATTTCCACACTATTAATATGTTTTGAGAATTTAGCAATGTTGTACCACACTTTCACATTTTGGGAGACAATGCAATATTAAAACTCACTAAGCTTTAATAATATGACTGAGTGTCTGAACTTTGGGCCTTCTCCGTCCTCTGTTGAATTGACAGCATTTTTTTTTCTTACAGACATCTCTCTACCATATCTGGAGTACCCCAAAGCCATCCCATAACATCCCAAGACCGTCAGCTCCCACAGTCCCTTATTCTTGGCATAACACAAACCTCACCTCTAACTTATGTGCTTCAGTTTTGATCAGAACTTTCCTCTCCAAGCTGTGCTCTTCTCTCACTACACTCCTGTTGTAACAGATTAATTCTAATGAGCCACATAGGAGAGCTTGGTGTATGGTTTTATTTTGGGAGACTTGCAGCAATGCTACAGCCGTTTCTATAAGCAGATACTTTCTCTTCATCTTTCTTAAATTGGATCTGCAACTTCCTGGGAAAAACTCCAGATTTATGCATAACTACTCCAGCTTGAACCATTCCCAGTGTTCTCAGCCCTCAGTATAGAGATGAATCAACACATATGGGAGCCAGAAACTGATTAAATGGAAGATCAAAAGTAAAATATTGAGGTACTGATGGCTATGGGGTTCTTGGTGTGAGATATTACTGATGTTAGAAACCTAGACCTGACTTTAAGATTATTTCATAATAACAGGCAATTTCTTCCGATAGTTTCTTTGTAAAGCACTAAGATTTGCAAATGATTTTATAATGGAAAACACTCTTCAGGCTGCAAAAATGTAGTATACTCTCTTAAGCAGAAATTTTCTTGAACAAGAGATGGTGGAGAAAAGGCTCTGAAATGTTCTGACCCCTGAGGCATGCCTGCGGTTGTTTTTCTCACTCCCTGTGTGTATATATGTAAGGAGCATCGCCATCCAAAGTTTAGCATTTTTTTCCTGGGGTGAGTAAGCTAAGCAATAGATCTAATGCAGTGCAATCTTTTGAGAAAGTAAGCAAGGTTTTGCTTCTTGTTCTTACTAGCACTATACCCAGTGGCATTCATTGCCTCAGGGAGTAGTGTAGATCAGTCTAAAAAATGAGGACATAATAATTTCTAAGTAAGTATTTTTGCAAATAATAGAAAAAATAAAATTCTGAGTACTTTTTATTAGCAAGAACTAGGCTTTAATAAACTAAATATTTTTGGAAATCTCAAAACATGTCTTTGCATCTTATTAGAAAATACTAAATGAGTTATAATTTTGAGTGAGGAAGAAATGGTGATGATAGAAGAGTAGCTTTCCCAGCCTCAAAAAGACAATGAGAATTTAAGAACCTCTTGAAGATTCAAAGTGGATTGGAGAGGATGTGGAGACAAGACCTGGAAAATACAGAAACAGTTTGGGGAATGATGTCACCATCTCTTCTGTGTTATTTGTAGTCAGAACGCTGTTTAGAAGTTTAATACAACATTTAAAAAAATGAGAATATGAAAGAAGTGATCTGTTCTTAGAATGGTTCCTCATTTGTTAGTTTAAATTGAGCTATAATGACACAAACCAAGTTTCCAAAATATACCCAATCCTATGACTTTACTGTTTGGATTTAATACATAATAACTGTACAGGCTATATGTACATAGTATGTAGATTTACAATCAATAATATACTATAAATAAGAATAAACATATTTATTGTTACATATTTTGATAAAATAGAAATATACATTTCATATTTAACACTCTACTAAATGTTGTACTTTCATTTTTGGGTACAAAAAAAAAAGGAAGCAATCCATCAAAACTTGCATCTAATGCTCAGAGAATATAGTCTGTGGTGAGAGTGTTCCAAGGACAGGACAGCTATGTGCATTGATTTTCTACTGCTCCTATTTAAAAAGTCCATCAAATTTTGAGCTTTAGAACAACACAAAATTATTATCTTCCAGTTCTGAAGATCAGAAGCCATAAAGTCAAAGAGCCAGTAGGGCCTCATTCCTTCTGGAAACTCTAGGACAAAATGAAATCTCTTATCTTTTCCAACTAATAAAAGCCTCTTGCATGCCTTGGCACTTGGCCCTTTCCTCCATGATCAAGGCCAGGGGCTTAGCATCATTTCATCGTTCTTTCACTGTCTGCCCTCTGCTTCCATTTTCACGTCCCCTTCTCTACCTCTGAGCCTCCTGCCTCCTCTTTACAAGAACTCTTGTGATTACACAGACTCACTTGCATAATCTAGATTAATGCTTCCATATCAAGACTTTTTTTTTTTTTAAGATTTTTATTTATTTATTTGAGAGGTAGAGTTACAGACAGTGAGAGAGAGGCAGAGAGAGAGAGAGAGGTATTCCATCCACTGGTTCACTCCCCAAATGGCCACAATGACTGGAGCTGTACTGATCCGAAGCCAGGAGCCAGGAGTTTCTTCCAGTGTCCCACACGGGTGCAGGAGCCCAAGCCCTTGGGCCATCTTCTACTGCTTTCCCAGGCCATAGCAGAGAGCTGCAATGGGATGCAGGCGCTGCAGGCAGAGGATTAACCATAGCACCGGCCCATCCATATCAAGACTTTTTTTTTTTAACATGTAAATTATATAGTATGATACTACTAGGATTCTTGTTTATTTTTTTAACTTTTATTTAATGAATATAAATTTCCAAAGTACAGCTTATGGATTAAAATGGCTTCCCCCACATAACGTCCCTCCCACCCACAACCCTCCCCTTTCCCACTCCCTCTCCCCTTCTATTCACATCAAGATTCATTTTCGATTCTCTTTATATACAGAAGATCAGTTTAGCATACATTAAGTAAAGATTTCAACAGTTTGCTCCCACACAGAAACATAAAGTGAAAAATACTGTTTGAGTACTAGTTATAGCATTAAATCTCAATGTACAGCACACTAAGGACAAAGATCCATATCAAGACTTTTAAAGTCTGCAAAATCCCTTTGAGATATTTGCTAGTTCTGGGATTCAAGCCTGGACACGTTGCACTGAAGAGGATGACGTGCAGCCTCCAAAAATCAAAAGCAGGGTATGGACTGAACATTCTGCAACAAAACTATTGTTCTCACAGAAAATATGAGTTTATTAGAACCTTTATTATTTCTAATCTAGATCCTATACCTTCTCAAACAGGCAGAAAAAAAGTTAATTGGCTTAGGTTGGTACTCTTTGGGAAATAATTCTCTGACCCTGCAAAAAAAAATTTGCTCAGTAGATCAAGTTAATATGGGAGAATATTACAATTATGAAGTGGTTTTATGAAAATACAATATTATTGATACTCTACAATAATTTATCAATCACCTCATTTGAAAGCAACAAAGGAAAAGTAAAAACAATCTCTGAAACTCATTCAATATATAGTTTTCTCTAAAATTTAAACTTATGTAATAATTATGTTTTCTTCAAATAAAATATTACTTTAAAGCATGTATTACAGATATTTTCAGGGCAATACATTAAACAGAATCATTCATCTATTAGTAAACTTATTAAAACTTTCCCAAGAAGGAATAAAGTAGACACTAAGTTCAGATTGAACTATGAGAGTCCTAACCATTAGTGTTCACAATTTCAACTCTCAATTAGGTACTAGTTTGATGATAAATTATATGGTCACCCTATAATTGATTCATTTTATATTAATTTATAAGGGGAAGATGATTCAATTTTTTATCTTCCTTCTCCACAGTCTATATATGAAGTCACTTCAGAAAGTTTGTAGAAAAGTTGAATTGAAAGATAGCATTTGTTTAGTGCATTAAAATACATGCATGAGTGTTTATTAGTGTAAACATTAATATGTTTTAATATGTAACATAATGTAGATATTTTTAAATACAAAAATTTTCCTCAAACTGTTTGAAGATCCTTCATATGCTGGGGATATAAAGAGGAAATGTGAAAATGTCTAGAGGTAAACACGGGATGTCTTGTAGCAACAGATGTTGTCAAGGACACTTAAGAGATGGAGGACGAATGGGATCTGACATAGAAATAGAAGGGTAGCCTGGGATTCATGCCGACAACTGAGAGAGGGACGGCAGAGAAGAACAGCAGTCAGGAGTTCTGCAGTGCTTCCCAATTGTAAACATTAATGAAGAAAAAGAACTGCCAGGCATACAAGAAGCATCAAAGCCAAAGCATTGAAAAAAAACAGAATACATATCCTGTGAAACACATGACAGAGCCCTTATACCAGGTGTTCAACCAAATAGAAGTAATGATCTCAGAAGGTGAAGACATGTATTTAATCAATGGACCACGATCTGGGAGCATTATAAATATATATAATATTATAAATGTAATTATAAAAATTATATAAAAATTATAAAATAAATATATATATCTTTCTATCTGGAGGGCCTTAATTATTATATTATTATTATATTATCTTTCAAAAGCTAATAGTTTTACTGAACAGTAGAATAATCCAAATTTGGATTTAGAATATTTTCTCTCAATGCATCAGAAAGAGATCTGGGCAATATAGAAATTGGAACAAGATTTTTAAAAAGTGAAATTAACTAGAACAGAAAATAAACTATGATAGCTCTTAGTGTAATTGTCAATCAAAACATTGTTTTCAAAAGAGTCATATTGTATTCAGATACTTTATTAAACTTTTAAAATTATTTATGCAATTTTCCCACTTGTATTTTTGTTTTCCTATGCAGACAATAATAGCATCTTTAAAAAACGAAAGAAAATATCTTCATGTCTAATTCATTATGCTTTTTCTTTCATACTAATCTAAGAAGACACTCATGATAATGAATAGAAGCTACAATTTTGAAAACACTATCAACTTAGGAAAGAGATAAATAAAGTATAATTAAGTATTATATAGCAATTAAAATCATGTGACAAATATAAAATGGATAGATTTTTAAAAGCAATACTAAAAACAAATTATCAAAGGAATTCTGTGGTGACATACATTTTAAGATCCATGGTCCATATTAAATATTCATGGTCCATAGATTTTACACATTTAAAAAATAGTAATCAGAATATTAGAGGCATCTCCAAATCTGAATATAATGTTACATACAACCCAGCCATCCCACTACTTGGAATTTACCCAAAGGAAATTAAATTGGCAAATAAAAAAGCTGTCTGCACGTTAATGTTTACTGAAACTCACTTCACAATAGCTAAGACCTGGAATCAACCTAAATGCCCATCAACAGTAGACTGGATAAAGAAATTATAGGGTATGTGGGCCGGCACCACGGCTCAATGGGCTAATCCTCTGCCTTGCGGCACCGGCACACCAGGTTCTAGTCCCGGTCGGGGCACCAGATTCTGTCCCGGTTGCCCCTCTTCCAGGCCAGCTCTCTGCTGTGGCCAGGGAGTGCAGTGGAGGATGGCCCAAATCCTTGGGCCCTGCACCTCATGGGAGACCAGGATAAGTACCTGGTTCCTGCCATCGGATCAGCACAGTGCGCTGGCCACAGTGCGCCGGCCGCTGGCCGCAGCGCCCATTGAAGGGTGAACCAACAGCAAAGGAAGACCTTTCTCTCTGTCTCTCTCTCTCACTGTCCATTCTGCCTGTCAAAAAAAAAAAAAAAGAAAAAAAAAAAAGAAAAAAAAAAAGAAAAGAAATTATGGGACATGTACGCTATAGAATACTATACAACAGTAAAAAAAAAAAAAAAAAAAAAAAAAAAACACAATGACATCTGGTCATTGGCAACAAAATGGAGGAATCTGGAAAACATCATGATGAGTGAAATAAGCCAAAGGGGCAAATGTCATATGTTCTCCCTGATTGGTGACAACTAACCAAGCACCAAAAAGGAAACCTGTTGAAGTGAAATGGACACTACGAGAAACAATGACTTGATCAACCCTTGTCCTGACTGTTGAGGAACAACTTAATACTTTACCCCTTTTAGTATTTTTTTTGTTCTACTTAACACTATTGGTTGAACTCTTTAATTAGCACACAGTTATTCCTAGGTGTTGAAACTTAACTGAACAGTGATCCCTGTTAAATATAAGAGTAGGAATAAGAAAGGGAGGAGATGAACAGTTTGGCACATGCTCAATCGGACTTGCCCCAAATGGTAGTTAGAAACGTGCCAGGGGATTCCAATTCAATCCCATCAAGGTGGCATGTACCAATGCCATCTCACTAGTCCAAGTGATCAGTTTCAGCTCACAATTGATCATACTGATAGGTCTAACAGTCAAAGGGAACACACAAACAAGACTAGTGTCTGCTAATACTGACTTATAGAATTAAAAAGGAGAGAAGGATCCAACATGGGAAGTGGGATACACAGCAGACTCATAGAATGGCAGATGCCCTAAACAGCACTCTGGCCTCAGAATCAGCCCTTAAGGCATTCCGATCTGGCTGAAGAGCCCATGAGAGTATTTCAGGCATGGAAAGCCAAGAAACTCTGGCAAAAAACAAAAACAAAAACAAAACAAAACCCTAAATGAAAGGTCTCTGCAAGTGAGATCCCAGTGGAAAGAATGGACCATTAAAGAAGGAGGTACTTTTCTCTGAAGGGAGGAGAGAACTTCCACTTTGACTATGACCTTGTCTAAAAGAGATTGAAGTCCGTGAACACAGAAAACTTCCATAGCCTTGGACAGTCATGACAAGAGCCTAGGGTGATTACTGACACAATAAACAAGGCTGTCAATTTATTAAGTCAACCACAGGAGTCACTGTGCACTTACTCCTCATGTAGGATCTCTTTCCTTAATGTGTTGTATAATGTGAATTAATGCTATAACTAATACTCAAAATGTACTTTACACTTTGTGTTTCTGTGTGGGTGCAAACTGTTGAAATCTTTACTTAATATATACTAAATTGATCTTCTGTATATAAAGATAATTGAAAATGAATCTTGATGTGAATGGGATGGTTAGGGAGTGGGAGATGGTAGGGTTGCGGGTGGGAGGGAGATTATGGAGGGTAAAAAGCCACTGTCATACAAAAGCTGTACTTTGGAAATTTATATTTGTGAAATAAAAGTAAAAAAATATTAGAGGCATTTACCTTAGATATGTTAAAATTCTTTTTTTTTTTCCTGGAAGAGGAAAATGGAACTGGTAATGGAGTTTTAAATGGACTAGAAAGCAAAAAGAAGAAGGTTTATTATTTAGACTTGTACAGAAATTATGCACCAACTAAGGAATATTGATTGAATCAATACAATTCATTCTACCTAAAGTCTAATGTATAAAGATGAAAACAAAATAAAAAGCTAACAAAATATTAGCTCATTTGTCAAAGATTAATTGGTTGTATTTGTATAGATTAATTTCTCTGATTTCTATTCTGTTCTATCAGTGTATTTTTTGTGCCAATACCAGGCAATTTTTATTATAAGATCACTATGTTGTGTCATCTCAACCCAGTTAGACTGACAGTTTTCCTATTTGGATGCCAGTAAAGTCCCAGCTGCTTGACTTCTGATCGAGTTCCCTATTAATGTACCTGACTCCTGGCTTCGGCCTGTCCCAGCCCTAGCCACCGTGGCCATTTGGGCGTGAACCAGTGCATGAAACAGTTACCTCTCTGTCTCTCCTTCTCTCTCTCTCTAACTTGACCTTTACAATAGATAAATCCTAAAAAAATGAAATGGTTATTATACAAAAAAACATAAAATAGCAAATGCTGGAGAGGATATGGAGAAAAAGGTACCCTCATACACTATTGGAATGCAAATTGGTAGAACAATTATGGAAAATAGTATAGATATTCTGCAGAAATCTAAAAATAGCTCTTTTGTATGACCCAGCTACCTCAATTTGGAAATATATACGATGGAAATGAAATCAGGGGCTGGCATTGTGGCATGGTGGGTAAAGCCGCTGCCTGCTACCTTGGGAACCCATATGGGCACTAGTTCACGTCCCTGTTGCTCTATTTACAATCCAGCTCCTTGCTCATGGTCTGGGAAAAGCAGTGCAAAATGGCCCAAAATCTTGGGCCCCAGACATACATGTGGGAGATCTGGATGAACCTTTTGGCTGCTAATTTTGGCGTGGCTGAGTGCTGGCTATTGGTGTCATCTAGGGAGTGAACCAGCAGATGGAAAAGCTCTCACTTTCTGATTCATCCTCTCTCACTGTAACTCTGACTTCCAAATAAATAAATAAGTCTTCAGAAATGAAATCAGCCTATGAAAGATATTTAGAGCAACTCAATTCACAATAGCTAAGTTATAGAATCAAGTTAGATGTCCATCAACTGGTGATTGGATAAAGAAAATGTAGTGTATAAAAAGGAATGAAATCCTGACATTTGCAATAAAATGCATGTAGTTAGAGACCATGTTGCTTAGTAAAATAAGCCAGACCCACAAAAGACAGATATCTCATGTTTTATTTTTATTTGTTAGTTAATAAATAGAGTATAAAATTATGTGGGTATCATATTATTTGCTATACAGTTATAAATATTGCTTCACTATCATATCATGTAAATGGCAATGGCAGTATACTCTTCTTGCCCATGTTAATAAAAGGAAATGGAGAGGGAGGAATAGTGAGGACTCTTGGGGGTACTAGTAATGTTTTGTTCTTAATTTGGGAGTTATGAGTGTGATCAGAGGACACAAAACTCATTCATCTGCACACTTACGTGCATTTCTAGTTTTGTATACCGTATTTCAATAAAATGTTTTAAAAAGGAGCAAGTTATATTTCAGACTCCAAGATGCATTCTTTTTTGAGTAGAAATTTCTTCCTATTTGAGGTTTTAATCTTGTTTTTATTTGTGACTATAATGAAAAATTATAGAAGGGCTAAGGACTTGCATTCAGTATTAGGAGTAACAATGTTTTCCAGCCTGTAGAGTTGTTTCTTCCCAATTTAACTTCTGCTGTCAGTGTTGGTATTCATTGGCTGGTATCATTATTTCTAGGGATCTGAGTGACAGAATTGATTAAGTAAATTCCACAGTTTACTCAAAGATAATCTGGACTGGGATAATTGCTTCCCTAAGGTTTCTACCTATTATAGATGTGAATGTAGAAAGAAAACTGATTTTTTGATTAATAAATGCAGCTGAATCATGGCTGATGGGATCAAATCTAGGCAATATGTTTCT
Organism: Oryctolagus cuniculus; assembly: GCF_964237555.1. Taxonomy (NCBI): domain Eukaryota; kingdom Metazoa; phylum Chordata; class Mammalia; order Lagomorpha; family Leporidae; genus Oryctolagus; species Oryctolagus cuniculus. The sequence continues at coordinate 103,432,738 of NC_091434.1, forward strand.
TACATAACTCCAAGTTACTGCCTTCCTTCTCTAATGCCCTCTTATTAACATCTATGACCTGTATACATCTCCTTGATGCTTATATTATGGAAGGAGATTGAAAAATTATGTATTTCGGGTATTTCTTAAAAGATTAACTGTGGACCTCCTTCTTTAGGTTCATGGGGATATGTTTATGAGGCATTCAGATTCATGGGCCTTATTCAAGACAACCTGACCCTCTTAGTAGGTACCAAAAAAAAAAATCACATTTTAACAAGTTCCTCACAATTTAGAACCCTAACCTAGAAGATTTTAAGTCAGTAGTCTAAGAATTCTTTTTTTATTTTTCATTACAAAAAGTTATGTTGGATAATGGAAAAAGTCATGAATTATTTGCTATAAGGGAAATAAGGATTCTCTTATCATAAGTACAATCCTGAATGCAAATCTTCCAGGGCATTATGGATCCATGATGCAGTGGTCTGTTTTTATGACAAATGAGGTTACCAAAAACTAAGAAGCTTCTGCACAGCAAAAGAAACAATCAACAGAATGAAGCTATAACTGACAGAATAAGAGAAAATATTTGCAAAGTATGAATTTGATAAAGGATAAATATGCAGAATATATGAGGAGCTCAGAGAATTCAACAACAAAACAAAGAACCCAGTTAGGACATGTGAAAAAGATCAGAATAATATATTTCAAAAGAAGAAATGCAAATGTACAATGAACACATGAAAACATACTCAGGATCCACCAGTCATCAGGGAAATGCAAATAAAAAGCACAATGAGGTATTATGTTACTGTAGTTAGGATGACTACTATAATAAGTCAAAAAAATAACAAATGCTGGTAAGATTTTGGAGAAAAAGGAACCCTAATAGAATCTTAGTGTAATGTAAGTTAGTGCAGCCATTATGATGAAGAGTATGGAGATTCTTCAAAAAGTGAAAATAGAGCAGGCATTGTGGTACAGCAGGTTAAGAAACTGCTTGAGGTCTTGTGATGCCTGCATATCATATTGGAGTACCTCGGGTAATTCCTCCTCTGGTTGTTGTCCAGCTTCCTGTGAACCTGCCTAAGAACCAGCAGATGGTAGATAAGCACTTGGGTTCCTGCCACCTCTGTAGAAGACCCAAGTGGAGCTCCTGTTTCCTGGCTTTGACATTTGGGAAGTGAACCAGCAAATATAACCTCTGTCTCTATGTCCAACAGCCTTCTTTCTCTGTTCCTTCCAAATAAGTAAATAAGAAAACCTTAAAAAAATGAAAGTAGATCTACCATATGACCTAGTTATCCCACTTCTGGGTATATATCCAAAGGAAATGAAGTCAGTGTATGAAAGAGATACCTGTCTTCCCATTCCCATGTTTATTATAGTTCCAGTCAAAAGAGCAAATATACAGAGTCAACTTAGAATCCTATCAGTGGATGAATAAAGAAAATGTGCTACATATAAACAATGGAATATTACTCAGTGATAAAAAGGACATTCACAATAAAATGACTTGGAGATAATTGTGTTAAGTAAAGTAAGCCAAACACAGAAAGAGAAATAACATGTTTCCTTTCACATGTAGAGGTATTTTTTACATATAGTGAAAATATGTAGATGCTATAATTACCTATGCCATATTTGTGATTTGTAGATATCTGTAAAAGCTGTCTTCACTGAATTATACTTCTTGCATAAAAATATACTCACAACTCCCGCATATTTTTCCCTGCTGTTAAAAACGTAGGTATCTGTGTATATATAACATTTATATATGAAATCAATATGATAAAATAATATAAATTATTACATCTATGTGTGCTCATTAAATTCTTCTTTATACTTTCCTTTATAACTGGAAATATTTTAAACCAATAGATAAAAGAACTATTCATATATTCATAAATACTATATAACTAATATTTCTTTGCACATTCATTATTTTAAATATTATACCATTCGTCATATCATGACTCAAATCATGTGCTGCAGTTTGGTGTTACATGAATACCAAAACTACATATGAAAAAATAAAAATGTTGCCAGTTGTTATGTACTGTTTATTTTATTTAAACTTGCTAAGAATGATCTTCAAAACAATTATATAGAGTGTACATTACTATTTACATGAGGTATTTGAAACAATGAAGACAAAGAAGTTTACAACACTTCTAAGAAAACACAGCTTAAAAGCATTAGCCATCACATTTTATGTAGGTCGGTATGACCCTGAACATGCTCTTTCCTCAATGTTACATGGTTTGACATACTTTCATAGCTAGTAAATGAAGGCAGTTCCTGCAGCAAAGCATTTATAATTTTATTCTCCTCAGAGAATTTCTTAAATCCTTTTCCATCTTAGATAAAAGCATGCAGTCTGATACATTGAGAATAATGGATATAGAAGTACAAATGAAATATATTATTAAAACCTTAAATTGTGTTAGGGTATTGTCAGATTGTTCTACTTTGTAAAAATATTTGTCTAGTACAGCAATCAAATTCTGTACCTTATTCTTACTTCATTCAAAGCATGCAGTTAACAACATTGAGTTTTAAACTAAAGCAAACTATATTCTGTTCCATCAAAACTGACTGCTGTGAGTCTAGACAGATAATTGTTAAATAATAAATCATCTTCATAGTCCATTTTACACTAAGACCCATCCTTAGGTGGGAGTCGTTTCATGTCCTGAAATATTATGGGGTTAGTTTATTATGTAATATTACACAAAAATCACAATTATTATCAGTTCATTTTAAATTCATTCTCTATTTCTGAGAAATTTTATTATATCAGGAAATATGAAACTATTGCTACATTTTCAGATACCCTCAGGCATTATTTCAGCTCTTTTGTTGGTGCCAATACATGAAGTGATTCAGAAATATTTTGCTTCTAAGAAAGATTCATATTGCTTTGCTTCTTCCCGCACTTTCATGTTTTACAGTGTATTTTAACACTAGTAGTACCCTGTATGGCAAATTTATTAATCAAGCTTTGAACAGCAAAACATAAGGTCATATTTTTTGAAGGCTTAACTTGCAAAAATATGCTAATGGTATATAATTGCATATAGCTTCATGGCACTCTTCAGCATCTTAAACAAGGAGATATCACTCTGTAAGAACATTACATACTCCAGAGGGGCCATTTCTTCTTAAAAGGAAGTTTGATGCACAAGTTTTTCTTCCAAAAAGATTTCAACAGAAAATATATTATACCGAGATGGGCAAAATACAGCTTTTTGCTCTCTGTATATACATCATTAATGTCAGCTGTTTAAAAATGGATGTCTCTAAGCCAGTTTGCAGCATGTTTTATGGCTGCAAAAGTGTTTAGGTGTGGATATAAGTCAGACTATGATTTGCTCCTGACACCAGATGCTGCCTGTGACGTTTGATGTGAAGAGAATAATGAAGGGAAGCTGCTGCATAGACTCTATTCGTTAGGTTTTTCTTTTTAATCAGGTCACAGTTTGAGACATTTTGAGTAGGTGGTGCCACTTCTCTACCGATTCAGGGATTAAACATGGTTGATGGACAGTGATTCCACCTCTACAATATTTGGGCTGATGACTGGTTAGCAGTTTCCTACTGCAACATTTGTTTCTATATTGGACTATAAAAAGGTTGAAAGAGTTCACTGAGTAATTTGCTCTTGGAGATTAATTCAATACCAGGAGAATCTTAAAGTTTTCATCAACTTGCCTATTAACAAAACCAGAGAATTGATATATTTGAAAGAGATTATGTTCCATGTACTGTGTTTGAAGAGTTCTATCAAAATAGCTGCTGAAAACTAAGACCAGGTGATTTCTAATTGGAAAGAATATGTAATGTAAGGAAAAAGAAAGTCATGCTCAATGCCAAAAGCTAATTGACATTAAGAATATCAATAGCTCATAACTATACTTTTTATGCAGTAATGAAATTGTGCATTATTTTTTACACACTGCAGGCAAATCCAAACATTCTGATCAACATTTTAAAACTTACCTGTGTTTTGAGGTAAGACAATCTATTCCAAGGAAGCGTAGAACATTCCTTTCAGCTTCCCTCCTTCTTAATAAGAGAATCCAACTTTACTAATCAGCTGGAGATTCATTCTTGCTATGCAGTGCCAAGCTCTGGGTTGTCATGTTTCATTGGCTTGACCCAAATTGCTTAACAAGATATATTTATTTTTGTGTGTATGTGGATGCTTCCTGAAGTTTTTTCTATTTCACCTATTGTTGTCTTTTTGATTACTTAACATTATCATAAAGTGTTACCTAGTCTCTGCCTTATTATTTAACTTGGTTTAAAATGCCCTAGACATAAATATTATATCGAATTTGATACTATACCTAAAATTGAGAGTTAAAACAATTTAGAAGAAAATATAGGCATAAATTTTAGATGTTGTATAGTGAGAAATGGTTTCTTAGTTATGACATCAAATTTATATGAGATTAAGGGAAACAGATTAAGTTGGACATTATCAAAATTATAAATGAGTAAAAGCAATACAAAAAAATTGCTTCCTCAAAACAGTTAAAAATAGAAAAAAAATAAGACCCAGCAACCTCACAACTGATTATATTTCCAAAGGATATGAAATCAATGTGCTAAGGTGTATCTGAATTCCCATGTTTACTGCAGCACTATTCAAAATTTCCAGACCATGATATCAACCCAAGAGCCTAATTTGGCCAGTGCTGTGGCATAGCGGGTAAAACTGCTACCTGCAGTGTCAGAATCCCATATGGGCACCAGTTCGAGTCTTGACTTCTCCACTTCTGACCCAGCTTTCTGCTATGGCCTGGGAAGGCAGCAGAAGATGGCCCAAGTCCTTGGGCCGCTGCACCCACATGGGAGACCTGGAAGAAGTTCCTGGCTCCTGGCTTCAGATCAGGGCAGCTTTGGCTGTTGCAGCCATCTGGAGAGTGAACCAGTAGATTGAAGATTTTCTCTCTCTCTCTCTCACTCTCTCTCTCTCTATCTTTCTTTCTCTCTCTGCCTCTGCCTCTCTGTAACACTTCCTTTCAAATAAATAAATAAATATTTTTTTTTTAAAAAAGAGTCTCTCAATAAGTGAATGGATAAACAAAATATGGTATGTAAGTACCATGGAGTACTATTCATCCTTAAAGATAGAAAATCTTGTGATTTGTAATAATACCGATGAACCTTGAGGACATTAAATAATAGAAATCAGCCAGGCACAAAAACACAAATAACATGTAATCTCATGTTAAAAAGGTGAATTCATAGAAACAGAAAAAAAAGTAGTTACCACAGAGTGGTGTTTGGAGGCTAAGGGACCTGTTTGTCAAAAGACATAAAATTTCAGTTACACAGGAAAAGTAAGTTCTATCAGTTGTACATCATGTTGACTACTGTTAGCAACACAAGGGTCCTTGAAAAATTCATGGAACATTTGTATTATGAAAAAATTTTGCATGGATTTCCAAAAATGTTTACACCACAATAAATATATTTTAATCCTATTTTCCCGTAAGTTGTTGGAAGCTCCCTAGTATACTTGAAGGTTTTGGAAAGAGTAGATTTTAATGTCCTCACCACAATAAAATTTATGATTAATGAGATTAAACAGGTTAAATATCTTGATTTAGCCATTCCACAAGGTATACATATATCAAACACCATGTTGTATAAGTGGCTACAATTTTACTTTTCAATTGAAATAATTAGATAAATTGAAAACTTTTGTGCTAAAATTAATGCTACTAAGAATAAAAAGGTGAAATACAGAATTGAAGAAAAAGTACAAATTATATATATGATAAAGGGCTTATAGGAGGAATATACACATAACTCTCATAATTCAAAAAAATGAAAAAAGACTAAGAAATGAACTACACAGCTGAAGAGCCATTACTTTAAAGATATGCAAATGCATAATATTCCTTCAAAATATGTAAAAATATGTTTTGTATAATGAGTCATTAGGAAAATGCAAATCAAAACTATAATGAAATATTCAATACTCCATAGATTGAATGAAGCGGATGGAATTGAATAGAACAGAAAATTGGAGAAAAGAAAGAAAAGAAACAGTAGAATAGGGGATTATATATATAAAGTTATATTTTACTAAGGCTGGTGATGAAGAAAGTGTGGAAAATGCTGATCTACATTTTCACTATTATTCCTGCCCTTCTTTTACTCCCTCTTCTTGCCCAGCCAAATAGAAAAAATGAATACATCTTCACATAAAATACAAAATTATGATTAAATGTCCATTTACCGTTTACATTGCTCTTTGTCATCACTGACTAGAACCTAATTTGCCTGAAAAAACTACAGGATTTGCAGAAAGAAAGTACTAAAAACTGTCACTGTTAACAAAACAGTAACACACCTGGATTTAGTCAGTGTTTAATGAATGATGAGAGGTATAGAATAAACTATTTTGCAGAAGATACAAATGACCTTGTTTGCCTGTTTTTTTTTTTTTTTTCCGTGTTCTTGCTTGTGTGATATGTTATCCAAAATAAGACAGGTTCGTATTTGGCACTGCTGTTATTGGCCTATTTAGCTTAATTTTTATTCCTGTTTCTTGCCCCCATGGAGATAAGAATTCAGAGGCATAACACAGCGTGCAGGTGAAGGCAGGATTTATTTAAGCAAGTGAGAGAGTGAATATAGGTTCACACATGAGAGCAGGCCACCGCACACTGAGAAATGCCTGTTGTGAGTGGACCATACATTTGTATAAAAAGAGAGAGGGTCTAGAGGAGTCCAGAGAGGGATCATCAAGCATGGTCAAGGGCAATTGTAGAATAAAATATTTGTTCTAGGATTCCAGAGAACACACAGCAAACACAGAAAAGAGTACTAAAACTACAGATAGAAAAACCCAGAATTGCAACAGTACACATTTCGTCTCATTAACTCATAAAGCAAGCAGGATTTTATAGAGTATATTTTCAGGGAAAGAAAAATTCCCCATGAATCCATTAATAACAAAGTCTTTCATAAAATTAGACTTTGTGTAAGGGCATCAGCAACACCTAAAACCTTTTTGGGACCGGTTGTAAAGCTCTTAGTCACCATGTGATGCTTCGTGGAGGACAGATGGTGTCAAGAAGGAGTCTGCTTGGAGACACATAAAAGGAGACTAAGAACCATGAAGATGCCTCCAGGGCAGGCAAGATGTTCAAAGACTATGTCTAACCTCTGTAACTCCAAGCCAATGCTGTGTAAAAAAAAAAAAAAAAAAAGTAAGTTAGTATCCCAATTCAAAGAAAAAACAATTTTTACACCGCATTTCAGCTTATTAGCTTTATTTTAAAATGATCGTCAAATTAAGGATACAAGCTCATTTACCTTCAATTTTTCCCCCTACATTAGAAAGGTCTAGGTGTGTAGCTACTTCAGCCATCACCAGGGAGATCCATGTCCTGTACTGCAATACCTGGGATTAACTCCTGTCTCTGCTTCTGATCCAGCTTCTTGCTAATGTGCCTGGGAGGCAGCATATGATAACTCAAATACTTGGGCTCCTGCCACTCACAGGCAAGACTCAAGTGGAGTTTCTGGCTCTCGGTTTCCACCTGCCACAGCCCCAGTTATTGCAGACATTTGGTGAATGAACTAATGGATAGAAGATCTCTATCTTTCTTAGTCTTCTTTTCTCTTTATGTCCCACTATCTTTCAAATAAATAAATATTTAATGGAAAAAAAAGTTCTAAACTGAAAAGCAAAAATTCCCTTTTGGTTAATGTTATTTGCGGATCCACGAGCCACATAATTCTTCAGACTGTCACTATCAACATAAAAATGAAAATCCAAGTTATTTTCCTACCTTTGAACAGGCTGTCTTTATGAAGATTATTTCTCTTTGGATGCTGTACTAAAAATTGCACAAGATAAGGAACACTCCCTGAGCTTTCCTGGTAGTCAGTCTATGCTGTCCTATATCTGCCAAGGTCAAAAGAGAGCTTCCTCACTACCAACAAAAATCTCAGTCGTGACACTGGAAAATGGAATACTTTCACTGGCCAGCTTGAAGCTTCACAGTATCCTGCCTCTGTTGTTTCACGCAGCATTTGCAATAGTGGCTGAAATACTGACTCTTCTCTTCATCCCCCAAACTGCCTCAAACAAGGCCCTTAACATCTCTGTTCTTTCTGCAAAATTGGGGAGAATATTACCTGGTAGATTTTATAGGGTCAATGTACAGTATTAAAATAGGATAATTTAGGTAAAATGTAATGTTTAATAAACTTCAGTTGCCTGTATTACTTAGGGTTAACAGGAAATCCAATTGTCTATGTTTTTATATGTCACTGTTACCTTTGCCTTTCACACTTACCCAATATTATGTTTGATACATAATATGCACTAACTGAATTGAAACCATTTTCCTCTTGAAATTAAAATATACAGAAAGAGAAATAAAAACAATATATTGCTGCTCCAAATTCTAGTTGTTGCATATGTCCAAAGTAGAGGCTCTTAATTTCAGGACTGTTGACATTTTGATCTGAATGATTAGTTGTTGTGAGACACTGTCTTGTGTATTATAAAGTGTTTAGCAGAATTTTAGGCTTCTGTCCTCTAGATGAAAGCAGTGCCTTCCTCCATGTGACAATCAGCTGTTCATGCTCCCAGCTTACTGCCTTTCTGAAAGGCTCCAAGCTGCAGAGCAGGGAGCAGACCGCAGGGATCTCACTGGAATTCATGAGTTGAGGACATGGAGCTGAGGCCAAGGAATTTGATGTTCAAAGAACAGAATACCTGAGAGGAGAAATATGCATATATCAGGAGAATACATAGAAACCTGGGACTTGCTCAAGTCAGTGAGATCAATGCTTTGGAGTTCTGAGGAAGAGCCACAAAGAAAACCAAGCACAGAAAGGAAGAGAGGGAGCAGGATAATAGATTTGTTATCAGAAAGCAAAACAACGATATAGGTCAAAAACACATCAAAGAAAGGTTCAGAAATTTACCAAAATGGAAAAGCAAAGCAAGGTAAGAAATCCTGCATCTAAGCCAGGAGCTAAAGCAAGAGCCATAAGACACGAATGACACACAACGTACTATCAGGATTAGAAACTGATTTTTTCCACTCTTCAAAAGGGAACTTAAGAGCCTGAGGAGTAAGGAAAAGAATCAGCTGATGGGACAGTAGGCATCTGATGATTTCCTCCCCACTCTTGCAACTACAGAAGAGTCGTAACTGTTTATACAATTAGTAAACAACTGAGTTCAGTGTGTATCTATGTTGTGTATTAAGGAGAGAGAAATATGTCAGGGGCTGAACCAGCTCACAAATCATTCTCTTAACATGCAGGGAATTCAATCACTCTGTGAATCTCTAAAATACTTGATTTCATTTCATAGATTGGGGTTTTGCTGCCTTGTTTAGTTATGGTCATGTTTCTGTCAATATGTCTTGTCTGCTCAACTAAATTCTGTGTCCTTAAGATCAAGAATTTCAGCTTCTTCACATTTTCCATGCTGCCTAGAAAAATGCTAACTATTTAGAGGGTGCTCTGTTAACCTGTCTAGAATGATTAACGAATATCACTACCCCCAAGTGTGACCATCTGTTTTCGGAAATGACATGAGACTTGAGGGGTTTGGGAACACACTTGATGGCATTGTGGTTGTGGGGAGTCATTGTTAATGGCACTAGATATGATATGAGGTTGGTCACTTGGGTCTAATTTTTATGTAAATCTTAATGAATATAAAATAATATTAAATTAAACAATGAATTTAAATTAGCACATTTGATGAGAAATTTCCATCTGCATCCATCTGGGCCACTGTTACTCTTACTCAGACTAAACATCTTGGACTTCTACTCATTGAGGTATTTTTGATGACAGAATAAATGGAGAGTCAGCGTCTCTCTCCTTCTCCTCCTCCCTCACACACACACACACACACACACACGTGTGCAAACACACACACAAGAGTAAAACAAATGTGGGATGGGGGGATCAAGAAACATGTGCTCACAAGAACATGTAAATGTCATTACAAGAACATTAAATGTCATTTATAATCCATTAACCCCCTAGTAATTCACCATGAAGTTTTGAGACTAATGTATATGAGGGTATTTCAGAATTTTGTGGTAAAAAATGGAACTAAAAGATAAGATTATCATGGCGAAAGAATGAAAGCCATATAAAAATTTCTTGTAGCATGCATTTTCCATGAGCTTTTTGAAGCCCTCTCATATATATTATCTTCAGCAAACACAAAAACATGTGTTTAAGACTACTGTTTATTGCTTGTCATATATTTGTATAGGATACATATTGAAAATGGTGAGAAAAAAACTGACTTTGGATTTCTAAGATTTCATGGGAGTAAAATGCATTCACACAAGGTGATTCTCACTGGATAAGTGTTTCATCATTAGTCACTCCTCTCTGACAAATCAGGAAAAAAATTATTACAATACAGTTGTTCCACAATTAAAGTTATCTCATTGAGCAAAACTCTTTCAAAACAATAAAAAATGTCCACCACTTATAATTTAGCTCTTTTTTTCTCTCCTAGAAGTGTTGCTTCTCATTAATTATGCATTGGAAAAGACTTAAAAAATATAAAGAATGTGTAGAAATATGAAAACTTTTGTGTAGTAGAAAATGTTGATTAATCCAGTTGTACATATGCTATGATTATAATTTGAAATGCGAAGGAAAATGAGCAAAATATTGAACATGTGAGAACTGAAATAATTGTCTAGGTTGATAGAGTCATATATGATTTAAAATATATTTAAATATAGTTAGGGTATAGTAAACTTTTGAAGACTACACAGTAAACAAAAGTTTAAAAATAAGATCATTGCCATTTCTAACCAAAAATCATAACAATTTTAAAACAATATCCAAGGCTAACACATTACTCAAAGAAAACATCCATAACATATCTATGATGCCATTGCTTTATCTTTTTATTTGCTTATATCAAAAGGAAAGGATTTATTTCAAATTGTGCCATGTCCTTTGATAAATACATTTATATGGGAACATTTAACTCATAACTCTTGATTTTTTTCACCAAAGGAAGTAGCTGATAATAAAAAAGCTTCCATTTTTCATAGTACAAGCTCCATCAATTTGAGCTTGTTGATGCATTTAAGTGCAATGACGTTAATTATACTGGCAAAAGCTCCAAAAGTGCACTTTATTTTACAGCAAAATGCCTTTTAAATGAAACATTTTCAAACCTGGCAAAGGAAGAGTTGGGGGAGGGCAGATAAGCTTCATTATCACTTATGAGTACTATAAATATTAAATCCTTTTATGTAATAAATTATAGTTCCTTAAACATGAATTATCAGCTTCAAGCTAAATACAATAAATTAAATTTTGCTTCATAGTAATTTATCTCAAAACCATGTGTGTGTAAATATAAATTCTGGTCTGTTATCAGTTATATTTTGATATGAAGAATTCAAAATTCTTCCATATTTTTTCAATTCAGGTTTAAGTTTTCCTCATTTTCTTAAAAAAATTTCATTCACAGACACCATGATTTAGGAGGTGATAATTTTGCATCTTTGAAAAATAAAATCTTGTCAAATGATGAATAGAAATGTATCATAAACTATAAGCTTACTAAAAGGCTAACTCATATAGTAGGAATAGTAAGTTCAGAAAAGTGCTTAGTAGGTTAAGTTGCCAACTACAACATCTGTGTGGATGCCACTTTGAGTCCCAGATGCTCCACTTCCAATCCAGCTCCCTGCTAATGTGCCTAAGAAAGCAGTGGAACATAGGCCAAGTCCCTGGAGCCCTGCAACCACGTGAGAGCCCAGTCTTGGCATTTGCAGCCATTGGGGAGTGAACCAGAGGATGAAGATATCTTTCTCTCTCTTTTGTTCTCTCTCTTTTGTAACTCTACCTTTCAAATAAAGAAATAAATATACTAGAAAAAGCGTTTGCCTCTGCCTTAAAGATATCAAAATAGTTAATAAAACAAAACAATCAAAAGAATCACGTTTCACTAATCAGATTTAAAGATGACTTTGAACAGCCCTTGCCTCAACTGTTGTGGGAGTTTTTTTTTTCATATTATTTGCTGAACTCTTTACTTAATGTAGAGTTAATTTTATGTGTATAAGTTAGTTGAAAATAGATTTTAGTAAAAAAAATAAGAATGGGTATAGGTAGGACAAGGAGGAGGAAGAAGGGTAGGAGTAGGGGTGGGAAGGAGGGTAGAATAGAAGAATCATATTCCTAAAGTTATGTATAAGCATGTATGCATTTATTTATTTTTATGAAATGCATGAAGTTGGTATACTTTAAATAAGAGGTTTCTGGGGAAAAATAAATCAGTTATAAATTACAAAAAAAGATGGAATTTATCTACAGGAACACATATCTTCCTATTTCTGGTATTACCAAGCATGTTTCTCTACATTATTTTCCCCCCAAATTGGTTAAGGAATTAACACATACTCAGAACCGTGAGCTGTCTCTGTAGAAGTAAGCTTTTTAACATCTGTTCTGTTGACTGATACACAATGGTTTTCCTTGGTACTTTAGCATTTACAGACAATATGTACTAGATCAGTTTACCTAAACCCTTTCAAAGTCATGATCTTCAAAAAAAAAAAAAAGATAAAATTCCTTATTTTTTTAAGTTCTTCTTCTTCTTTTTCTTCTTCTTCTTCTTCTTTTTTTTTTTTTTTAACTTATTTGACAGGTAGAGTTAGACAGTGAGAGATAGAGACAGAGAGAAAGGTCTTCCTTTCATTGGTTCACCCCCCAAATGGCCGCTAGGCAGCACTGCGCCGATCCGAAGTCAGGAGCAAGGTGCTTCTCCCATGCAGGTGCAGAGCCCAAGCACTTGGGCCATCCTCCACTGCCCTCCCAGGCCACAGCAGAGAGCTGGACAGAAGGAGGAGCAGCCGGGACTAGAACCTGGCACCCAGATGGGGTGCTGGCGCCTCAGGCGAAGGATTAGCCAAGTGAGCTACTGCACCGGCCCCTCTTTAAGTTCTTCTAAGCATAAAGTGATGTTTTTAAAATATGCATTCAATCTTTTTTTATATATATATACTTCTGTCTCTACTTCATCCCTAATATCCAAACAGCAAATAAATTACATGGGACCTTCTTTGTTTTTTTTTGTTTTTTGTTTTTTTTTTTTAATTTATTTTAGTTATTTGAAAGGCAGAGAGAGAGATTGAGAGAGAAAGAACCTTCTCGTTCAAATGACTGCAATACCTAGGCTTGAGCCAGGGCAAAGCAGGAGCCTGCAACCCCATCTGGGTCTTCCTTACAGGTAGCAGGGACCCAAGTAATTGGGTCATCTTCTGCTTTACCGGACCCATTAGCAAGAAGCTGGTAAAAAACAAAAATGAAATCTGGTCATTTGCAGCAAAATGGAGGAATCTGGAAAACATCATGCTGAGTGAAATAAGCCAGTCCCAGAGGGACAAATATCATATGTTCTCCCTGATTGGTGACAACTAACTGAGCATCAAAAAGGAAACCTGTTGAAGTGAAATGGACACTATGAGAAACAATGACTTGCTCAACCCTTGTCCTGACTGTTGAGGAACAACTTAATACTTTTTTCCCTTTTAGCATTTTTTTTGTTCTACTTAATACTATTGGTTGAACTCTTTAATTAACACACAATTATTCTTAAATGTTTAAATTTAACTGAAAAGTGATCCCCGTTAAATATGAGTGGGAATAAGAGAGGGGGGAGATTAACAGTTCAGCACATGGACTTGCCCCAAACGGTAGAGTTAGAAACAGGAGTCACTGTGCACTTACTCCTCATGTAGGATCTCTGTCCTTAATGTGTTGTACTATGTGTATTAACGGCATAACTAGTACTCAAACAGTACTTTACACTTTGTGTTTTTGTGTGGGTGCAAACTGTTGAAATCTTTACTTAAAGCTGGCACTGCGGCTCACTAGGCTAATCCTCTGCCTTGCGGCACCGGCACACCGGGTTCTAGTCCCGGTCGGGGCGCCGGATTCTGTCCCGGTTGCCCCTCTTCCAGGCCAGCTCTCTGCTGTGGCCAAGGAAGTGCAGTGGAGGATGGCCCAAGTGCTTGGGCCCTGCACCCCATGGGAGACCAGGAGAAATACCTGGCTCCTGCCATCGTATCAGCACGGAGCGCCGGCCGCGGCGGCCATTGGAGTGTGAACCAACGGCAAAGGAAGACCTTTCTCTCTGTCTCTCTCTCTCACTGTCCACTCTGCCTGTCAAAAAATAAAAAATAAAAAAAAAAAGAAATCTTTACTTAATATATACTAAATTGATCTTCTGTATATAAAGATAATTGAAAATGAATCTTGATGTGAGTGGGATGGTTAGGGAGCGGGAGATGGGAGGGTTGTGGGTGGGAGGGAAATTATGGGGGAGAAAAGCCACTGTAATCCAAAAGCTGTACTTTGGAAATTGTATTTATTAAATAAAAGTTAAAAAAAGAAATACATTTATGTAATACACAGCAGTGAAATGCATAACACAAAAAACGTTAAAAACATAACGTTAAAACGTTATGTTAACGGCCGGCGCCGCGGCTCAATAGGCTAATCCTCCGCCTAGCGGCACCGGCACACCGGTTCTAGTCCCAGTCGGGGCGCCGGATTCTGTCCCGGCTGCCCCTCTTCCAGGCCAGCCCTCTGCTGTGGCCAGGGAGTGCAGTGGAGGATGGCCCAGGTGCTTGGGCCCTGCACCCCATGGGAGACCAGGAAAAGCACCTGGCTCCTGGCTCCTGCCATCGGATCAGCGCAGTGCGCCGGCCGCGGCGGCCATTGGAGGGTGAACCAACGGCAAAGGAAGACCTTCCTCTCTGTCTCTCTCTCTCACTGTCCACTCTGCCTGTCAAAAAAAAAAAAAAAAAAAAAAAGTTATGTTAAAACGTTAAAAAACGTAAAATTTAATATTAGATAAAAATATGAACTGAAGTGGCAATTAAAGCAGAAAATAATGTAAAGTACTAAACAAAAAATATAGGTGTGTGTTTATTTTAGCTATTATATTTTTATGGACCTGTCTACTGGGTGCCTTCTAAATTCTGATGCAGATTTTCTTTAGTGAGTCCTGCATATCTTGCTTTTGAACAAGGAACAGGTTGAGAACAGTCAATTCTTGAGAATAAATGTAAAATGTAGAAGAATTGTAGCCTTACACTCTACTTTTCTAAAAATTTGAAACAAACTAATTATGTATTTAGATTGATATTTGATAAAATATATACAAGTTGTAACCAAAGATAACATACAGAAGAATAAAACAAAGATAAAATAAAGGAGAGAAAATTAAAAGCATCCAATTAAGAAATAAAATACATTCTATTGAGTCTAAAATATTAATAAAATAGTCATAGTTGATGAATTTCATCTAAGGAAACTGGAAAATGAATATACAATGACATTCAGAGTGAAGAAAAACAAACAACATTAAGTAAGAAAATAGAAATTCAGAACAATTTCAAAATTATAAATGTGAAAGCAAATTTTAAAATACTTATTATCAAACTACACTCAAAAACTCAATTTATATCCATACAATAAACTGAAAATATCAACAAAGATCAACCAATGTATTAGGAATCAAAGAGTTTTATGGGTTAAGTTTGTGATTTCCTTTCTATGCTAACTATCTATTCAGGAAAATAAATAAGATTTCATGATTCGTTTAATAAACGTTAATTATGATTTAAATAATTTACATATAATAGCTTATTAATTTCATTTATGCAAAATATAAAATAATATCTAGTATCTAAAGAATGCTTGATATACATCCTGATTTTAATCAGATTATATTATTACTTTATTTAACTCATAGAAAATGCTATAATAGAAATTTTCATCTTTCTCTTTGTCTCTTTTTCAAATAAATAAAAAAATTAAATAAAATAACCTAATTTTGGTTCAAAATATTTTGAAATTCAAGCAATTGTTTTTAACTACATGCATTTCCATGAACTTTTTGTAGATCTGTCATTCTTCAAAAATATTTCTTTCTTCATGGAGTAAAATTTCATACAAGAAGGTGATGGATCCTGAAAAACAGAATTGAAGGCCTGCATGCAAGCCTGATCCTGTATGGTACACCTCAGTGATCAAATTCCGAAAGCTGCAGAAAGAAGAAAATTGATCCAAGAAGACATGGGCTAATTCAATTTACCCTGCTTGCTTGGATGCCAACACGGTGACTCTCAAGAGAGGTTGCAAAGA